>NC_133338.1:39274257-39607590 GCF_030506205.2 Paramisgurnus dabryanus
GATTGTGTCCCTGAGCAAGACACTTAACCCCTAGTTGCTCCAGAGGCGTGCGACCTCTGACATATATAGCAATTGTAAGTCGCTTTGGATAAAAGTGTCAGCTAAATGAATAAGTAAAAGTAAGTAAGTAAAGCACATTTATTCTTGAATAATAAGTTTGTCTGGGTCCATTACATATCACAGCATTTTACATCCTCTGTGGTTTAAGCTGTTCTGGGTCAGTATGCCTACCTAGAATTGTTTTGCGAAGTGTTTAGTGTAAAGCAGATCAGAATCAGATATAACACGCTTTTAAAAGATGAAGATAAGTGGGTCGTAAAAAAATCGGATGAAGGAAACAAATCAGAATTGGGCATCAAGATTGGAGGCTGTTTACACCTGCTATTAAAATGCGTTTTGGTTGTTCGGATCACAAATGGACTACTTTAAAGACAGGTGTAAATGGAGTGTAAAAGTTTTTAGCTTGTAAACTTTCGACCACATTTAGAGGTACACAGCACAATCACCAGTGTTATACACTGAACACATTTTGCTGTGTAGTCAAAAAACGCATCGGACCGGATTGCTTTTGTGGTGTAGACATGCAAGTGGTCGAGCAGCCACATACCGTAAGACCCATAGACTGTAAAAAAGATGGACGACGCCTGTTCGCTCTCTTCCATTGGTGAAAAGTGAAGCCGCCAGTGTCCCGATATGGCGCTGACATCTTGGGTCTTGAGTCCGCGCAATAGCGATTTCGGGACCAGTCATGCGCAGTAGTGAGCAGGAAGGGAAGCCGCGAAGTCAAAACCCCGCCCTCTCTCTCGTAGAACGCGCATATCACACGATATCACAGCTGTCAATCATGACGTGACACCACCGTTTTTATATCATTAAATAACTAACTAAACACAAACCTATTTTAAAAACAAACATTTAAATTTACATCTGCGTGATAAAAACTACAGTAAATGACACAAACCAGCCTCGGAAAAAAGATAATTGAAGTGTAATTAATTTTTTTTGTTGGTCTCAAGTCCCATTGAATAACATGGGGAGGCGGGGTTTATAACCTATACTGGGACCAGTCACTGGGGGGCGATCGAGACGTTTTGGCTTCACTTTTCAGGGCTTGTGCGGCACGCTTGGTAAGACCACCTACTCTCCGCCTATTGATCTAATGTGATGTACGAGCACAATGTGTTAACACAGGACATGACTTCTAGCACGAACACAGTGCACAGCGCAATCTTTAGGCATTCATTGATAAAAAATTAGGAATCTGCTCTGCACCTTTTACATTTGTTTCATTTTGCGAGCGTTTGAAAGTTGCATGAGCTTATTTCATCAATTGCTCTAAAATATCAAAGAAAACTATTACATATACATGTATAAAACAGAGGGACTCGCCCCACAGACCGCTTCCTCAGAAAATCAGGACAGAAGTGGTCGAAAGTGAACAAATTGTGATTACATTGTGCCACTATTCTTTGAAACTGTTTATTCTTACCTTAATACTGTAAGAAGATTTCTGTAAAGGCTCTTAAACATACCATAGTTTTCTTCTGAGCTCCTTGCATAAATATTTTTTTTTTTTTCGATTAAGGGGATTTGATGCATGCGAAAGTTTAAGATGAATGTGTAATATGTCCCAAGAGCATTCGGTCAATATCATTATCTCATTTTTGACGCAGGTGGCATTTAGCTGCTTTTGCATCTGAGCTCCTCATATTGTAATGGCTTAAAACCTCCCATTATGACTGTTGTGTGTCTTCCAAGTTCCCCTCAAACTGTAAATATTTTTTATTTAAGAGAGAGAACGGCAAAAAGTAAACTTATGTTAATCTTATTTGCCACCCAGATGTGAATCTGAAACCAGCACATTAGCAGATGTAAAATTTGTTACGGGAATTAAAACCACAGCTTGTGAGAGAGAAAGGATGAGGTGCATAGATAAAGAAAAAGTGGCAACAGTGGTCTTTTTGACAGTGATTGTGGTTTCCCTGCATCGTCTTCAGCGCAGACACCTATCAATACCATGTGCATGTCTGCTGCGGAGGCAATATACACCAATGCTATTCTCCACATTTTCATAATTATTATTTCCAGGGGAGTCATTGGGGTCTTCTATAAGGAAATGTAAGTGATGGGCATTTAAAATGGCTTTTAAATCATGCAGGAGAGTGGGGGCCCTTTCAGAAATAATTGTGTCAAACAGCTTTTTCACCTTTCGCGAATCAATATGCACACTTATTCATAAACTGACGACTATCCATCAAAAGGCAGCGCTGCTTTTTAATATACATCCTTGCATTTTAATGGGCTACTTTAGCAACAATGCTGCAGACAACAATACAGAGAGCGTGTTATATTCCCTGTAAAACTGTGATCTGAATATTTGGCAGACTAGATACACCTCTCTATTTCACTCACTTTTGTTTGCACAACACACGCTTATATTTATCCTGCAGCTTGCTTTTAAAAGATGGTCTGCATTTGTGAGATTTCGTTATGCGCTTCATAAATGATTTAAACCTGTGCGCTTTCAAACTATTTCTATTTATTTGATCCATTCTGCGTCCACAAATTCGCATAATAATCGAGATTTATTGTCTTGCAATTAGGCCTGTAAACAGGACCGAAGAAGGAGTCAATTCATTTTCTTTTTTCATTAAAATTATAGCCACACATGGAGCTTTGGGGTTTGTGTATTAAATAATGCATAATTTCATAATTATATGGAACATATAGATTTCTTAAATGGGATACTTAGCAAAATGGTGACTTTAATTAGATCACTGTGTAAAATATCTCCAGGGTTCAGTGAAACGATGTTAAGTATCCTGCCAAGGTTGTAATATATGTTCAAACAGATAATGAATTACAAATAGATTCTTCTGTTTTACCTTTTTTGTCTCGTGGTGAAACATCCTGTTATGTATTTATTACATTTCCTAACCTTATTTTAAATAGCATCTAGGGAGCACATGTCAACCTGCTAACTACGGCAAGCTGTGGTGTTCTTCTTAAACTTGAATCAGACCAAACTCAGTGAACTTTAAAAATACATTGATACATTGATGTGCTTTGAACACAGTGACATAGTTTTGAGTTTGACTTATTCATGCACGCACACATACATAAACATCCAGTTAATAAACAGTCTAAGAAGGTCATTGGAAACATGATATTAAAGCAGAGTTGCTGTAAGATGAGAAATTACTCTTCGCAGTTTAAGAGCACTTGGCAGAGCAGAGAAAAAGGAAACGCTGCGTCTCGGCAAGTTCAATAATAGGAGAATTAAAACTGCTCCAAAACGCATGACTTTGCCAAGCAAACAATGCCTGCAGTCTTTTTGAAAATTACAGCGGCTAATTTGAAATGAAACACAAACAGTTTCGTGTTTGTTTCGAAGCTCTATTATGATTCTTTGCATAGACGACCCCCACCGCCACCCCTCCTTGCTATATATAAAGTATGTAAATGCTAGCTGCAGCAGTCAAATACATCAATGAAAGTTGACAGCTGAATTATTAGCATAGCTGAAAGCATCAGTCTTTTGTTTTAACCCAAGAATGGAGCATTTTTAAAACTCACAATGGCTCTAATCAAATTCTCAAGGTTGTTCAGTTTAGCATTGTATTAGTTTAATAGTTTCTGGTTCGCCGTTGACGTTAATGACACATTCCTATGTAAATATAATGTGCCTCTGAAAAGCCATCAAAACATTTTAAGGTTCAATGAATGCGGTTTCATTTCACTGTGCTTTTTTTCCCTCCCCCTATGAACGAGAAATCTCTTTTTATTTAGCAATCTCTTCTGCACTTACAGAAATAATAAGAAGACTGGATTGATTAATGAAGAGTTTTAAAGACTGATGCAATGCCTTCTTACAAATAACTTTGGGAAAATGGCAGTCTGGTTGGAGGAGACAAGGATGTCCTTCCACTCCACCTCTCGCACGTCTTCCTTTCACTGTCAAAGATTAAATAACCCCACAAAATCAACAAACCCCCCCCCAAACTCCCAACATCCCCTTTTTCCTCTGTGGAGGCCTTTGGCAAAAATTCAAACTCCATCATCAAGTGATGATAAAATGGCATATATATTCTCACTCGTCAGAGACTGATGAAACCATTTAGAGTAATACACTGGAATACATCAAAGGATCTTGCGTTGTGGCATGTTACAATGTAAAAAGAGCAATATTTGTTTAATATCTGCTCCTGTTTCAAATTATTTTCTTGAGTTTTTTTTCATAGTGAAGTCTAAGTTTAAATCTCAGTCAGAGTTTCACTTAGAAAATTAATAACTTTGAGCTTGGAATCAGTCAGCGCATCACCAGAGCTTCCAGGAATTGGGAGAATCTTTAGTAGAGTCAATGAGCCATCTCTTTATTTATTTTAAGTGCTTTTATTCGCAAACATAATAGTGATGTGTGCAATCTATACAAAATGTAAGTTATAATCACAGTAGAGCAGTTCAGGTTGTAGTCCAAAAGATGCTAATTAGCATTCCGGAGCCATGGATTCCTTTGAAATTTCCTGAGTTTTTTGAATAACAGTGTTGGACTTATAAATAAGGTATGTGGTTTACTTGACTTGAAGAGACTTTTCATCTTTTGTTCTCAAACAATTAATATCACACAGGTTGTGAGCTTATCTGTTTGATGAATTACAGTAGACATCCCTGTAGTGTTTATAGCATCTTGTTAGCTAAATTTCTTTAAAAAAAAAAAATTTGATATATGACTGTGGTTAATTAGTGAAAATTCTCTTGGAGTAATGTTAACCACAGCCCTTTTTTACAAATAAATCCAAAACAGCCATTCTAAAAACCCATAGGACATTCCCGAGGGAACCCACTGTGATTTAGCGTTCCTTGTTGGCCTACAAATTGACATCACATGTATACAGACCTGTGAAGAAAACTTACAATTATTAATTTTGTTTTCACAAATTGTTTAACAATGACTCATCATATGTTTCTTAAGAGAAAAATAAGTAAGATCTTGTTCTGTTCAGGGATTGGAGAAGAAAATGCTTCTGTGTATTAAATTGGTGTGTGCGGAGAAATTCAGCTCGCATATCAAAGTTAGGGTGTAGGACTAAACGCATTTAGCCTGCAGTCGTTTCTTCATAAGAGATGTGTTATTGATTTATTTGATTAGTTTGTTAATATACGAGGATAGTGAAAGGACAGAGTGGTTGGAAAGGGAAAGTTGCTTTAACTTGAAACTCGGGCAGGAAATTAAAAGTGAGAGTTTAGAGATGTGACTTTCTATTGGAGAGCATTGATTAAAGACTGACTTGTGTGGCACACTTGAAATGAGAGCATCTTGAGATATCTGCACTGTTGTTTATAATGAAATAGTCCTTCATTATCAGACCGGCGCAATACAAGTTCAAGTTTTTTGAAAACGTGCTGGCTCCGAGCATTTTTAAGGAATATATTCGCTTCCCCTTTATAAAACTCTTAACCCCTTTACTTGTTAGATTTTTTTGAGCATTTACAATCCTTTTATATGTGTATGTGTGTGGTGATTACTTTTCTCCGTGCAGTGTTTCAACTAGCGCTGAGAGCGAGTCGCACTCCCTTGCACGTAAAACAGATTTGAAAGAATGCAGAGGAACAATAAAGTACAATAAAGATGAATTTCCACCATTTTAATTTACAACACAAAGTATAAAAATAAACACTGAACACTCAATTTGGTGTGCTTTTCAGGCGGAACACCTAATCCGTACCCCTCCTTGCCCAGCGCTCGGGGATGGGGATTTTCCACAGGGAGGCTGTGGCCTCATCTTGGGAGAGATAGGTGGGCAGAGTAGAAGGCCATTTTACGCTGAGCGTATCGCCCCCGGGGCCCCGAGGAGCCCGGGAATGGATACACACGGACGGCGCACAGCATCCCCGTGCTAATCATCCAAACAAGCGGCAAGCAGCCGTGCTCGGAGCTGTGGAGAACAAGCACCTTAAGAGCCACTGCAAAGACAAAAACAAAGAAAAGAGTTTGTTAGACACGGATTGGAGTGGAGAAAAAGAACTTAAAGAACAAAGGAGGACATGAATAGGTGAAGAAATAAACTGGGACAGCAACTCTTCCTCTTCCCAAAGCGATTTAGCGCTCTTACTGTAACTCTTCTCTTGCCGTAACAGTCAAAGGGAAGGAAGGGTAGACAGACTGCTAAGTGTGTTTCGCTGAGGATAGAATTCTTTGGCTAATTCTTTTAACTTAATTCAATTGTGGACAGTGGTTCCACACACGCACTGGAAATAGGCTTTCTTAACATAAAGTTAAAGTGTGAACTCAACTCAAATACCTTGTAGTAGAAACCTAACTGGATTGAGAGAAATCCAATAAAATCCCCTGCCCAGTTTCAGTAATGTTATGTTAACAATGACGTGGCCTCAGCGCGAACAGAGTGAACTTCTGTTTCAAAATATTAAATGGTTTGCATATAATGAAATAAGGCTGTGACAAAATTATTGAATTAGCTTATTTTAGATGGTCTAAAATAATTAACTCAGCAGGCAGCAAAGATATTTTGAGTCTGCCTCTCGAGGGTTTAAGTAAACACAATGTTTTTGCGTTGGGTGGTTTAAACCCATAGTTGGGTCAAATGTAGACAAACCCAACAGTTGGGTTAATTTAACCCACATGCTGGATGGTTTAAACTAGTGATGCACTGATGTATCGGCCGCCGATATTTATCAGCCGATTTTTGATGAATTTGAAACCATCGGCATATCGGCAATAGCACGAGAAAGGCCGATACCGATTGTTTATTAAGTAACTGCATAAAGAAATCCATTATATGTAAAAAAAAAAAAAAAATGAGTTAATGTTGTTAATAAAATAAATGTTGAATAGTGAAAAACACCTTTTAAGGTTGTCATGCTGTCATATTATACTTGTTTTAGCTTAATTTGTGCCTCTCTTATTATGTTGGTCAGTTAAATGTTAATTAGATCCAATCCATGTTCAGTAAAAATAATTTGATGCAGAAATAAACTATCTAATAGACCAACTGTATAGTATTGTATACAAGTGTTTAATATTGGCATCGGTATCGGCCATAAGTTGTCTTTTTAAATCGGTATCGGCCCAAAAAAATCCTATCGGTGCATCCCTAGTTTAAACCCATAGTCGGGTAACAACAACCCAGCATAGGGTTATTTATAATCCAACAGTTGGGATTGTTCATATTTGACCAACTATGTATTAGAACAACCCAGTATGCTACATGAGTGTAGTGGTCTATTAAAAAAAAAAATCAGGAACAAATTAGACCCACAACATTCACAGATCCATACATTTCCCAAAAGCATGCAGTTGTTTTCCCCCAACCTGTCATGTACGGTGCGGGGGCTCTGTACCTGCTGAATAGCCTTTCACCACAGGGGGCTGAGAACATGACTTTATCCTTTTACAGACAGTGTGATGTGGGAACAGCATGAGAAATGCTGGCAAAAAGAAATGTAAGGAATTGATTAAAGGTAGGGTATCTTATTTTGAAAAATGCTAACGGTAGCCGACTAGCAATGAAATCACGATTCCACCCTTCATTCAAATTGCCATCCAAAGTCACGCCTCTTTCAAAACACATGAACACGCAAAGATCAGATGTCCACATCTCATGTCTCATTCACCAGTGGGAAAACTTTGCAGTACAAAGTGAATAACATTAGCAAAATAACCAACATAAACAACTGTAACATCAGAATTAGTTACAAAAATACAAAAATAAACAGTGCAATGACCCTTTCAGACCCTTTGCCTCCTGCAGCTATTTGCATCTCGTGGTAAAGCAGTAAAGTTGCCGATGTTAATTTGGCTTTTTGCTCTTTGCTGTTCCAGGCAGTTTTTGCTGTTGTTGTAATAAAAGATGTCTTTCGTTTTGTTGCTCCTGTGTAGGTTGTCAATTCGGCAGGAAAGTTTGCCATTCTCCCTCTGTTTACAGACGGGAGGGGAGCGCACGTGAACGTGCCGATGACGTTTGATGTCTACGTGAATAGGCTGCACGGTGGCATTCAAATTACTCTTAAGGAAGAGGAACAAAAAAGGCAATGTCCCTTCGGACCGAGATCTATGATTGGTTGAACATTTTTTGGTCCTACGCCTTTCAAAGATGACATACATTTCTACAAATACATTAAAACAACTTAGCATAGTGATTGCTATCAGGATGTGAAGAGACTTTTAATCGGCATAATTAAAATGTTTTCTGGATCAAATCAGATACCCTGCCTTTAACATAGAAAAAATAAATTATCTTTATCGCAATACAGTTTTACTAAAATACTTGTCAAACACACCTGTACTCAAATTTCTTTCAGTTTCTGGATAATTAATGGAGCTAAACATTTGTAACATTTTGCTTGTGTGAGTGCATCTCATCTGCTGCTTGCATCCAGCTGTGGTACTGGACAATGCAGTGGATTCCAAAGCTGACATTTAAAGAACAAACAGGGCACACATGGTTGGCATATTTGGGCATTGTTACAGTTTCAGCTTGTGTGGAAATTGTTGTTTTTTTCAGGCATCTTTTGTGTAGGTTTCAAAAACACTACTTTATTACACATGCAAAGTCACATTGATGATATGGGAATTATTCTGTATAACGGCTGGCAGTCATGCAGAAAACTTTATCACTGAAAGTTACACACATATATATTGTGCTCTTATCTCACTGGATAGTATGCAATCTTCTATCAGATCGTGCTAAGTGAACTTCTGAAGGGAATAGATTTGTGTGGAGCAAACTTAACCAAGACGACTTTAACAAAGCCAGAGCCTCAAAAATACTCTCAGCTTTTAGTAATTGGCTCTTTCATTCCTCCTTTGGTCATTTTTGTTGCTCTTTTCTTTTTCGACCATGTTGCATCTTCTCCTTCTTTTGGCTGGACGGACTAAAGTGTGTGGCACCAATATGCTGCAAACTTGGAAAAGGATTTTTTTTTTGGTGGTCTGTCTATGTGAATGCCACTTTGGTCTGATGCAGCATCACATTGGTGTTGAGCACTGAGTGGCCTTTTCTCAACTCTTTCTTTGAAATAGGCAAGGCAATCCCCGTTGGCCCAGGGATCATTTTCTATTTACGTTTCCCTTGCCAACGACAGAGGCGACGCTGGCCAAATTCACAAAAGAAGATCCACATTGGAAAATCCGGCTAATCCCTGATTGAAAGTTCATGCGTTGGCTTCCATGTATAAGCTCTGGCAGATTTTCCCAGGGAACAGGAATAAAAAAAACATTGATCATTGCTACATGACAAACTAGGGATCTTTTTGGTCAAAAGAAGCCACCCTGCAAGGCACAAGCAAATGCATGACAGTGTCAGAAATCATGTGTGTTTTTCAAGTGCAGTCTTTTATGTACATAAAGAAGAGAGAGCTTCCGTTCTGTTCTCGTGAAATCAAAGGCGAACAGAAGGGGGTTAACGTCCTCAGTTGTTCTGCCAGGAATATGAGGGCTACAGAGATCCATATCTAGAAGGGAGATGTTTGATGATTTCAGGGGCACGCGCCCACCTTGTTACCTGCATGTCTGCTAGGCAGTTATTCCCTATATGTAAATGTGTCTTTTCCTTTCATGTCCCTCACTGGTTTCCCTCCTTCATCCGTCCTCTCTTTCTAGGGTAGTGGCCATGGCTGGAGAGAGGATCTTCACAGATGGCATGACTGCTTGTCTTTTGGGGAGGGGGAGCTAAACAAGCTTAAACTTTCTTATTTTCCTTTCGCTTTTCTTCGGGCAAAACTTTGGACTGCAACTTTCGAGGCCTGGCGCAAGCTTTATCTCTGCCCACATGCCAGGGATGTGTGGGGTCCTTAGAGAAGCTCCAGTTGGATGCTGAGTCTGTGGGTGCTCTGCGTCCTTCATCAACAAGGCCATCAGTGAAGCGTCCGGGTGCACGCCAAAGCCGAGCTCCATCTCATGGTACAGCTGGTCATCCCAAATTCGCTAGCCATTTGAAGCGCGGTATATCCGGTCCAGGATTTGATAAGGGAGTGTTTTAGCTTTCATTTTCCTCCCTGTGGTGCACTGGAGGCAGTCTCTTGGTTAGATGGATAAGAAGCTCCTTTACTGGAAGTGATGGATAGAGGCTGGCACAGCAACGCTCTAATCAGCTTCTCAGAAGTTAAGCGTGGGCTCTAATGGTGTAGACTTGTCAGGACATTGACGTCTCTGCCATCTCTCTTAAAGCTGAGAGTCAAACATGTGAGATTCTGTGAGAAATGAAGCTGTCCTCCCTCAGATGGACTACGTTGTACTCGCTCAAACATTAGCAGGAGCAGAAACACAACCTGCCTTAATCTGTAATGAGGGAGGGGAAGAGACATCGTGCCAAAGAGATGAACAAAAAAAGCTTCAGCGCAAGGAAAGGCCTGAAAAGTAAAGGGAATGAGAAGATAGAGTTTGCTTAGACTGAGGGAAAGCTGCGCGTGGATCGGCACTGTGTGTTTAAGTGACAGCCCTGAGGAAAATATATCAGACGGTGAAGGGAGGTGAAAGTGTGAGTGCCGCTGAGCTTTTCTGTTATTATCCTCTACTCTGGGGCTGTATGGTGACCCGATAATAAGGCTCTATTACCACTTAGCCTCTTTCTGTGCCTCTTTCTCTCCAGCCCTGTCTCAGCGCTTCTCTCAAGTGGCTCATCCTGCCTGCCGCGATCCACTTCAATGCTGTGTGTCTCACCCACAGCTTTGGCCCTGTGAGGGTCAGGCGGCCAACTTGACCCGTGCCGATTGTAACACCTGATACTGATATCCTGGCATTGTTCTGCCTCCGTCCACAGATTTACAATTACAAATCGCTCTCACTCTCTCTTCCTCTCTTTGCCGTAGAAGTTTTTTTTTAAAGCAAGGCAAGTTTATTTATGACACATAATATTTAATGGGAAAGGAATGTTAAAAAGAAATTAAAAGATATAAAAAGAAAGAAAATATACACATAAATTCCTTTTTACAGTTCATTATACAGTTTTATACTTTGAAGACCTCATTGAAGAAAAAGTCAGGATGTATTTGTGTTAGCTGTGGCGCGCTGTGTAGCACATCTCGAATGCTCTTTTCACCATTGTAGCCGATTATTTGATCAGTCCAAAAATATGCAGACCTATGAATAGCAAAATTCTTGAAACACATATAGTGCTTCCTGAGTGGTTTCATTATAGATTTGCTATGCTGGCTGTGTTTAGGTTGAAGGTTATAAGAGAATTAGGTTCACCTTCACCTCTGGCACTCTCATGCAATTACTCACTGAATTCTAATTATATAGACAGATTATAGCATTTTTTAAATATGATTGCAATATTTAATACACTTTAAAAGTTGTATGTGCCCATTCAGGGCACAATTTTATAACATCATAATTAAGCTTAGAAAGGATTTATCATCACTGTGCTTCAAGCATAACCTAATTCTCATTTTCATAAAAAGCATCTGTGAAATAGTCTACATTAAACTCATTTAATGGTCAGCTAGTGTGTGTGCGCGTGTGTTTGCTCTCCTTGTGCAGACATCATTTTGCAGTGAACTTTTACACACATTCCCCAGGGAGAAGTTACATTTAAAGGTTCCTTTGACAGCCTTTTACTGACTTTTTCTCTTAAATCAGTTGAAACACATCGACATCAGTAGCAAATTAGGCACCGGTGATAAGAGCGCATCCTTTCTCACTTTAACAAAGAGCAGTCAGGCATGAAGTGTCCCTGGGTAAATAATAGAGCCATCTCCTCATCACTTTCTCTCTCTTCCTCGTGTCCATTCCTGACTACTATTTTACTTCCATCCCTCTCTTCAGCCTTTCATTTACACTTTGTCAACCCTTCCTCATTTACACCTTTATTTATCCCTCTCTGCTTCCTGCACTCGGATACGTCTAAAAACAGTAGGGTAGCCGTGTTCCTAGAGGGCTCAGAAAGGTTACAGGAAAACAATGCTAAGGATGCAGGCGGGCGCGCAGACGTCGCCTGGCTCGGCTCGGAGGTATTTTTGCAGGTGCTGGAGAAAGGACCCTTCTGCAGCAGTGTGTCTTGGATGGATCCTGACAAAGCCTTCTCTTTGGATGCCAGATGGACCCGTGCATTCCCCATACTCTTGCGCAGCTAAGACCTCGTCTTTTCTCTCTACACCCCCTCCGCCGCCACCACCTTTTTTTCCTTTTTCACAACAAAAGAAAAGCGCTTTGGCTGAAAGAAAACCACAGCTGAATTTTATGGTGCCGCTTCTTTTGCCAAGCTGATTTTAGCAATTCAAAAGACGAAGTGCATGGAAATGCTGTTTCGGCTGCCTTGTCGATACGCTTTTGATGCAAGTTTGAATTGGCAGATATGTTTGCCACACTAATATATCGGTGCTCAGCGGGAAATCTTGATAAAATCCAGAAGCACACAGCAGAGATGGAGCCAGGCTCAGAGTGCTGTTGGAGCACGCCATCCTCTCCATAATGCCTATAAGGCCGGAATTGGGTGGAAGCGGTGTCAGCGAGAACGTGCTTGTGTGGTGATCCGAATTATCACAAATGCATGCTTACGCTTGGCAGTGACCGCGCGAGCGCGCGCGTGCGTGCAGGCACTAGCGCTTGGCTGTGCACGTGCACATGGACAGACAGACATCGAAATGAATGCTTATGGTACATGGCAGCTTGATTATACAAACAATTGGAGTGCATTACTGGGAATACAATCAAAAGAAATCAGAGCTAAAACAAATCCTCAGGGAGAATAAAAACACATTAGATTCATGTGCTCTTAATTATATGTACTCTTAAGCTTTGATGTATTAAAAAATCATCAATTGTTTGTTGAGCTACATGTTTCCTGAGACAGCGTCAATGTTCTTTAGTCTTTTTATTAAGCCTCCTTTTAGTTTGTACACTGGGTTATTTATTGATTGTATTATTTCTAGTAGCAACAGCCATGTTATTCATAAACCTTAATGTGTTTGGGGTGTCATTTGTTTTGTTGAACGATGGTCTTACCGTGAAGTCTCAATGCATGCATCTGTATACATATATGACATATATGCTATGTCATGGATGAATTGCACCAGACATCCCTCATTCCTGCTATGACAGACGTCTTGTTCTATTTGTAATGGTTTAGTTTTCATGCTTAACTGAAGCTGGTACTTCTGTCTCTTTCATAATAGTTAATATTAGGATTTGGAGAGGACAGCCTGACCAAAGGTAAGTAATAAATGAGGCATCCTGTACTCAAATATCCTCACAGGCTAACCTCTGTTTTAAGCCCTATTCAGCTCTGGCAGCAGCAGAAAGAACATTCTTTAAACTTTCACGGCAGTAAAACTTTGTATTCCTCTGAATAGATAATTCAGGCTTTGCAACTCAGGCATAAAAGAAGGCTTAAATTACACCATACAAACTCTCATTAATATTACAGGGACCATTCTTTGACTTAATTTCATTTCATTTCTCCATTTGAGCGAAGTCAAACGTTGCAAGGGTAAGAAATTATAAGGGGGTGCAATCATATTTTAAGGTTCAGTATTCTGGGAGGCTGTTAAATTATATTAACCCTTTTTTTCTTTGATTTTCAAATATTTGATTTTTCTGAAATGTTTCATTCTTTATCCAGCCACAGTTTTTACACCATAATCCATGAAGCCATAAAGCCATGCGTGTGTCGCACGCATGCGGCACCACAATATTGACTTCTGTCTTTTAAACAGGAATAGTAATGAAAACATCATAAAAAAAACTTTTGATTTCCAGTTAAGAAGGCAAGGTTTAAAATTCGAAACAGTTCCCGGTTTAGCAACAGTGGCTCAGATTTGACAAGATATTAAAAGGCTTTCTCGCTACTTGTCAGGTTTTGCAAAAAAAAAAACTAAAACTGATCCATCACATTTGGTATGGAGAAGACACAGGAGAAGATCCTTTAGTGCCTTAGACAACATAATGGAGATCTTAAGAGCCACGGAGGGAAATGTTTTGGAGCTAAAGCTGTCGACCTTGTTATTTTTCAAAGTCAGTATCCGCAGACTGAAAGTTCTTCTATGCGGCGTTTCATTATGCGTGGAAATGAATAATGTGTGAATAAGACTGTATAAACAAAGAAAGTGAAATACGGCGGCATGCAGACAAAAGATTATCACAGTTAAAGTGCCGAATTTGTTCATGGCAGAGCAGGGAGAACGAAAGAGAGTGAGAGAGAGATTAGGAAGAGATGATAAGGCTAAATGGCCTGTGTGTCCTGTTGTCTAATTGTTTATAAATGGAACTAATCGTTTTAGAAGAGTACAGTACCTTACATTTAAGTGCCCCCACCCCACCCCATCTCTTTCCTGTTTTGATGAGAGAAGCAAACTGTCACTGTTAACAAATGCTAAAACATCACAATTATTGATACAGTTCTCTCTGTGTGTGTGTGTGTGTGTGTGCAGTCACAGCCGTGAAAGAGAGAGAAAGTGTATGCACAAAATTAATCAAAGCGGGGGCGATGATGAACAGTTTCTGTAGAATTCTGTCAAAGGTTAAGAGCTAGTTATTTTTAAGAATGACATGAATCTAGGAGAGACAGTGATTGCCTAAATGACCACTGTAATTACCAATTACTTCTTGAAGCAGAGAATATATTCACGGCATGTAGCCTGCTAAATACAGACAGGCATTAGCCCATTTACGTACTAATGCACATAATTTAGATCCTGAAAAGGGCAGATGGGAACACAATGGAAGATAGAATAGATACCGTCTAATATCATTCCAAAAAGAATATTGGATTCATTGGAGATGAATATTACTTTGTGTCAGATTGTTTTTCCATGAAACAGTCAAAATATATTTCATATCTTTCTCCTTTTGTTAGCAGCCAGACCATTTAGCCCATCAGCAAGGGGCAGAGATAGAGAGAGAGAGAGAAAGAAAGAAAGAAAGAGTAGCTGAAGGTGGGTAGAGGGCTGGTTAGTGGTTTTGGCCCCTGTCCACATTAGCAGGTAATGAGGAATGAAGAAAATGTGGCATGACAGCTGAACCACCACCACAATGCAGTGATGCGGTTAGCGACTTTATATCTCTTACAGCCTAAAATAAGATCTATACTTGAGACATAAGCTAACTAGATCAACACGTCTCTTATTTTATTCACCCCCTACAACATAAAGCCACAATCTAAATCAGAGGTGAGGGGAGGGGATGTTGACAGGCCTGACTTGTACGAAGATGTTTACTAAATTAGACATAAACTGAGAGTGAAATGCAAAGCTCTGCAGATTCTCTCTAACTCCTCATAAATAAGTTACGGAAAAGGAGAAAAAGAAAGCGTAAACAAAAAAGACAGAGGAAGAGCAACTGTAAGAGAAAAGAAGTGGTTTGATTGTGGGATAATGAGTTGCTGTATACAAAGCTCCCACCCACCCTACCCCATTTCTACCATCTCTCATTTTTTTTCTTCCAGTTTCTCTTTTTATCAAATTTCTTCTCCTTCACTATAAACTGGTCTTGTTTCTCTTTCAACTTTTTACCCCCTCTTCCATATTTTTTTCACATCGCACTTATTTTAGCCATGTTTTCCTCTTCTCTCTACCTCTTTCCGTGTCACCTCCAGTGTTTCTCCTCTGAATTGTACTCTATAACAGGGATGCACTTGCACTCAATGTAATCTTACCTCCCCTCCATCTAATAAATACTTTGAGTCAAGCCTGATTATTGTAGTTGGTCTCTAGTTTCAAAAGGAAAGGGGCTGTTTTGAATCCGAAATTTGAACGGAATCACCCCACTGTTCCAGGCCTTTGCAAAGTAATGTCCGAGTCCTGTTTGAAAGGGATTTATTCCACATGGACTTTTCTTTAGCTAGGGCTGGCACAACACACACAGTAAATCCACAAAGGCCATTTACATTCTAATAGTAGTAATAACCTTCAAGAATAAAGCTAAAGTACTGCACATCTTTCTGTCCTGCGCTATTCATCTGTAGCCACTTAGGGAATGTTTCTGGACTGCAATGAAACAGGATATTTTTAAGTAGCATAGACAAAGTTAATGTCGTCTCAAAGCCATGTTTATTTTTTTAAACATGCCTGTCATCTTGTGCCAAAGTAGTGTACTGCTGTTGTTGCTTCCTGCTTAGTCGCATGCTTCCGTTTGATATAAAGTACCTACGCTCATTTAATGCATGTTATTTGTCAAAACCCAAAGTATTGAAATGTTAATCGAGCTAGAATGAAAGTGAGTTGTTTTTCTTGATCTGCAGTTATGGAATTGGTTCTTAAGAATGAGTTGTCATGTGACACGTTGATGGCGGACACATGGGTGTGGAATGCCAGAAGTCCAGAAGATGGAAGCAGTTTGGTTTGATATGGGCCAAGCACTTAGCGGGGAGCCCACAAACTGCTCAAAACTGACATTTGCATCTCCAGGAGGCAAGAAAACAGGGGATCGGCCCGCATTCAACCTCGTAACTATCCAATCCCACCCCCCATACACAAAATACAGACTCTATTTGTTATATTTATGTTGCACTTTAATGTAATTTTAATTATTGTATATGAAGTATAATACATCCCTTAATCTAAAAATATAAATAAATATATACAGGAACTTGTCTCTCCTTCAAACGCCTCAGAAAATTGCTGATGTACTGAGCTGGTTCTCATTGATGGGTTTAGAGTTTATTTAATAGGGACACATTCTTGTTAAGTCACAGCGACTGATTGCTTTTATGTTCAAGTGTGCAGGCTTTCCTATTTCAACTTAAATAAATAAATATGTCTCTAAATAAGAAAGACACTGAGACATGAAGGGGTAAAAATGTAGAGAAGAGGCCTATTTTTATTCAGAATATAGTATGTGTATGGTGCCTTTATTTATCTTTTCATTTTAAAATCTATGCATAATTTATTCAAGCAAGAAACGTGTTAAGGATTTGTCAATCTTTGAGTCACAATTTGACACAATTTCTCATTTTTCGCTGACCTAATTAAATATATAAGAGGAACTACTATCAAAAATTGTTGGAGACCTAGAAACATCCAATAGCATAGACTAAAACAAGCCTACTGCTACCGTAGACCAAAGATCAGAAAAGAGAGATCAGTGACACTTGTAAAAAGCCCTGCGGTCATTTCGGGATCTCCATTTAGGAGTAATTACGCCCCATATTTATATGAAAAGCTAAACTTCAGAAATGTAAAATAGTTCTCTGGATTTATCACAAAATCCATAAGAAATATTCTCACATCAAATTATGCAGCACCCCATGAATGTAATATGCACTTAACATGAAATCTTTTCCTTCTTTACTGGCGCTTATCTTGTATCATTGCTTTTAATACCCTATCAATCCAGCAAATCATCAAAAAATGATATTAGACTAGTGAGTTGAGTGGTTTTAATGTCAAAATTATTGTTCTTTGATATAAAAGTTGACACAGAAAAAGGTTTTTGGCAGAAATATGACTGTTCCTGCTCATTTTTGCACAGGACCTTTTTATTTCAATGGCATACTGTGCATGAGAGAGGCGTGCAGTTTTCGGGATAATTGTTCTTTTCATGGTAAGAAAGGGCATATCAATTAAAAATAAATAGTCTTCGTAATTATTATTTCAACACGCAGTAGTTGGCCTGCCATTAAAGAAACCCAAACCAACCCCAACCTCTCATCTTCTAACCCTCAATCAAAACTCTGGTATTTACCTCCCCATACAATGTACATATTGTAGCTACATCAAACCTTTGTGGTCTGTAAGATTATGCTTCAGTACTTAGGAAAACATGCAAGAATGGAGAAAGAAGCCGAATGGAAAAACACAAGATTTTTTAAAGTAAAATGAAATAGTGGCCAGTAGTAAACCCTGTTCAAAAAAGATGGGATGTTGTCGGACAACATATAGACATTAGGTGGCATACAGTATATACCAAGGGGTGGCATACAGTATATACCAAGGGGCAACTTTCCATTAAGTGACTTAAACTGCAATTCATTGACTGGCCACTAGAGACTGGCTTCCCATAGACCCCCCCATGTTAAAATGCCCAACTCTACAGCAGAAATAATAAATATGTTTACAGCCTGGTACAAAAATTGCTTTTGGTCTATATAGCTTATTTGCCCTTCATAACAACTGTGAGCAAAGTTATTTTTTTAACTCATCTGTTTAGGTTATATTAAGACTTAAAGTTCTGCATAATTAATGCCGTCACTTGAGATACAGGTGAATTAGGTGGACGAGGTTTCAGCAATCAGACAGCTTAGCTCCACCCACATTCTGCCTCTTTGTCCATTTCCGGTAATCCGCGAGTGTCGCGCTGCCAAGATGCCAACTTTGGGCTTCAAAAATGCTCTTCACAAACCAGCCCGGCAGGTGACGTCACGGACACCATGGCCATTTCTCAATGTCAAGGATACTTCCTTGGCAGGACTAGTCCTTACAAGTCACTTCCTTCAGAGGCTAGGTGAGGCTCCTAGCCTTGCATTCGGAGAACACGTAAATGGAACAGTCTAGCAAGTGAACATCATTGCGTCAATGAAAGGACAATGATATGATTGTGGGTGATTTCAGCATGCGAAGAGAGTAAAGGATACACATATGCATCCTTTCCTGTACATGGGATATTTCTCGAACGAATGACTCAGTCCTTGGTTGAAATTCCGAGGATCCTCGACATTGGAACAGTCATTCAACCGACATCGATGACGTAGCATCCTCGAAATTCTGGCTTCCGAGGATACTTCCTTGACATTGAGAAACTGAGTTTAGCTCCAACCCTGATCAAACCCACCTGAGCAAGCTTATCAAGGTCTTCATGATCACTAGAAAATCACAGGTGGGTAAGTTTGATTAGGGTTGACTCTGTAGTGCTCCGGCCTTCCAGGGTAAGATTTGGGGAACCCTGGTCTAAGGTATGCGACTGCATCTATTAACACATGGGCTGTTAAGGTTCACACGTGTGTTCAAGTCTGACAGGTTGTATGTTTATTTGTTTTGCTACCATTTTTCTGGAATGTTGCCATGAGGTAACACTACCCAGCTATAAGACAGCATATGTTTTAGATGCTGGTTCACACCACTAAATGCTGGTCTCAGAACCAAGATACTTGGCTAGCTAAACCAGCAAGACTTCCTTGGTCAGCCACCTTCAAGTTTAGTGGGTAAACTGCATGGCTATGGCCAAATCACCATTTACCAGCACAAACCAGCCCGATCTACCATGAAATACTGGCTGTTAAGCCAGCTATAGGCCACTACTTATTGTTTTACATTAAGTACTGTTAGGCTAAGTGTTGAAGAATTCCTAACATTCATATGTCAGAAGGAGACATTTGCATATTCACATCTTCTCTCCCTTCATTATCTTTACAATATTCTTCACTTTAATCTCTCCCTGTGGAGCACAGAGATCAGTAAATGTACACATTTAGACGGGCCCGTGTTCTTTATGATGTTGGTGAGGTAAAGGGAGTCTTTAACCGAGCTGACCCCCACCTCTGTGTGTTCATATGGGTATGAAGACATGTGAAGATGAGCCTGGTCTCAGAGAGTAGGTGGTGGGAGGAGAGAAAGACAAATAGATTAGGGCTTTTTATTTGACAGAACAATGGACTTCTCCTTCCTGTGTATCTCTAGCAGTGAGGTGGCTGAGTGTGCGTATTTGTATTTGTGGTGTTGCGTGTCTACAGTACATTATACTTAGTTAAATGTGTTATAATGCATATGTTAAGCAAATGTTTCTTGGTATTAATGGTTCATTAAGGATCTCCCATTATCAGTCCATTTAGTTTTAAAGGGACAGTTCACCTTAAATTGTTGTTTGTTTATATGAAGCACTAAAAGAAAAATACAGCCATTTTTTTCTGTACAACAATACGCTTTTAACAAACAACTATTGGCTAATTCCAGTATTGATATTATTCACATTATTATTTTTTTTACATTTTTATTATTATGGGGGAAAATGTTTATACAACAGACAGTATACAATTATTTCATGCAGCTAATTGATAAATAAATATATTGGTATGCAATCAATATAACTATTGGTCGATCTGCCTTTTTCATACTGCAGCCAATATGCTGATGGTTTTAAAAAGATAAAAATAAATAATTGGCCGATAAATATTGACAGCTCATACATCCTGGGTTAATACATTAGTGCATCTCTAATGAGTTATTGTTATTTTTATACTATATTGACAGACTCGTATTATCTGATAATCTTCTCATTGCTTTTTACCATATTTTTTTTTATTGTACTTTTTGGTCTTTTTCAGCCTGACCGACAGTACAGTATGTGTACATGACAGTATAATCCAAAACAAAAGTAAACAATAAATACATTAGGCATCCAGAAATACAAAATTACAAACATAAAATAGATTAAGTACTTCAAGCAATTGCAAGTAAATAATGTTTAAATTTAAATTTAAAAAGAGGAAAATATGTTACCATTCTGATGGAAGATGGTGGGCTATTCCAAAGTTTAGGGCCTGCTTCTGCAAAAGCTTTGTCCCCTCTGTGTTTCCGTTTCGACCTGCGAGAAGATCCCTTAACCTAGGTGATACCGATGGCTTATAAGGATGTAGCAAGTCAGAAAGATATCTGAGAGTTAAGCCATTTACTGATTTAAAAACAAAAATTTCAAAAGTCAATTCTAAATTTAATGTGCAACCAGTTCAAGGAAGATAAAATATGGGTGATATGTTGAAACTTATGACTGCCCATCAGCACCCGAACCATTTGCAGCATTTTGAACCATTTGTAAATGATCAATGGATAATTATAAGTTATATTATAAGTAAATACGTTAAATTATTCCTTTATCAGTATTACCCTAGCTTCACCCTCTACAGTGAAGTCAATGCAAAGGTCAGTATTAACTCCTGTATCGATCTCTCCATCTTTCATTCAGGCAACATACTGTACATATGCTCCCTGGCAGTCCCTAACATCAAGTTTCTTAATTCATAACATAATATCTATCTCTCGTCATCACAAGAGGACACTCCTTACTCAATCTAAAAAACAAAAAAAGGCTTTTTAATTTCAACCACACATGGTGCATTTACAGATTCATGAGAATTCAAATATTCCAAATAAAGTGTAGCGAATGGGGGGGCAGGCAGAACCATGAAAACACATCAGATTTATTCCCCCTGTCTTGTTTACTGGGCCACGGAACATCGGATGCAAACAGAATGCAAATTCATTTGATTGAATCAGGTGATGCAGAGGTAATTGTATTTGGAGAAATGTCCAAGACTTCTTTTTTCTTTATTATTATCAGTGGGGGAGGGGTTCCTTATGAAATCCATCCTAAACAAAAGCTATCATCGTTCCCAAGCCCCGAGATACTCCATTGTCATTTGCGGATGTGGATGCCTCTTTAATTTCCTTTCAATTAAAAGTAAATATGCGGTTTTCTTTTTTCTCCCCCCACTGTGAAATCTAAACAAGAGGAGTCAACATCAGCAGACAGGTGAAGAATATTCATTTGTTGCTGTCTGATTCAACAGGCTCCAATGTTCTTTGCACATTTTTCTCTTTACTCATCTGAGTCAGTTTATTTAGACTGAATGTTTTCAAGATTTTTAGTACAATGAAAGTTTGCAGTAAAGTGAATTAAGCAAACTACCTCTTGTATTCCAAGTATGAGCGTATGTGACCTGTTGTCTTTGACCTTGAGATTAAATAGGACTGACTGTGTTTTGCTCTGGACCTCTTATCTTAAAGACCAACTATCATCCGATTCACATTTTTACATTTCCGTTAGTAAGTAAGTGTGTATTAGTACAAGCTAACGATATGCAAAAGGTACATATCTCAAAGTAAGCGATTATGCAAGTTATCTTTTCTTGGACTACAACAAACACATGGATTGTAGGCAACAGTTTACTTCCCTGGTCTGTTGATGTAGACAAGACTGATATTTTCATAAATCCTCCCGCTTGGACTCACAGCCTGTGAGTTAACTCCTGTTAGCTTTGCATTGTGAGCAAATCTTTTAAACATGGTAGGGGGGGTCACATTTCCAGCTGACATCAGAGGTATTCAGGCCAATCACAACGTACAGATTAGCTGGCCAATTAGGGACACAGCGCTTTTCAGATCACTGAGTTTTGTACAAAATAAATGTATTTGAGGAAGGCAGGATATCTGAAGCTACAAAAATGTATGGTATGTGGAAAATAATGTGTTTCTTTAACCATTAACCACGCAAACACATTGTACTATATCAAATACACAAAATAATGTTGTTTTAGCAAGTCATTTTAAAGGATTTGTCAATTTTCTTAAAATTTGAGATAATTTACTCACCACCATGTCATCCAAAATGTTGATGTCTTTCTTTGTTCAGTCGAGATGAAATTATGTTTTTTGAAGAAAACATTCCAGGATTTTTCTCATTTTAATGGACTTTAATGGACCCCAATACTTAACAGTTTAAAATTGCAGTTTCAAAAGACTCTAAATGATCTCAAACGAGGCATAAGGGTCTTATATAGCGAAACGATTGTCATTTTTGGCAAGAAAAATAGAAAATATGCACTTTTAAACCACAACTTCTTGTCTTCCTCCGGTCCTGTGACGCGCCAGCGCGACCTCACGTAATAAGTCATCACGTCAAGAGGTCATGGATGACATATCGTTGTAACGTTGTATGTTCGAATGATACTAATTAATGTCTTTGTGTCAGTTTATTGTTTAAAATGGTCCGCAAATGTGCGTTTCATATATGTAACACGTGACCTTTCTACGTCATTACGCAATTACGTGAGGTCGCGCTGGCTCGTCACACAGCCGGAGGAAGAAGAGAAGTTGTAGTTAAAAAGTGCATATTTTTTATTTTTCTTGCAAAAAATGACCCTTTCGCCTCTTTTGGGATCGTTTAGAGTCTTTTGAAGCTCCGTTGAAACTGCAATTTTAAACTGCATTAAAACTGTAAAGTGTTGGGGTCCATTAAAATCTATTAAAATGAGAAAAATCCTGGAATGTTTTCCTAAAAAAAAGTTATTTTTGACTGAACAAAGAAAGACATCAACATTTTGGATGACACGGTGCTACCATTATTTAGCATAGCAGAGTATTTTTTTTTTTTTAAATGGACTAATCCTTTAAGATCCAGGGTATTACAATATTAGGATTATTATTTTAAAAACAAAAGTTCTCTTATTTGAATCATTTCAAAATTTGTGTTATCAAATATTTGATCCTTAATCAGTCCTAGCAAAATTGTGACCCCCATCCCTTGTGTATGGGCCCTTAGAATTGCCCAGAAATCCCTCCCTTTGTCGCATAAGGTAATGCATCTTTTACCACAACTGACTGACATTTTATCCTGCTTTAGTCCTTTCTCTCATTGTGATTATTGAAGTAGCAAGAATGACAATAAAAATACATGGTCTGCTTAGGCAGGTTGTCTGATGTATCATGAACAACACTGTATATAGTGTTGTTGTCCTTTTGTCTCTTCCCGTCAATCAAAAAATAGTCAAGGTATTGAGCAACATCTAAGCGTCTGGATGCACCAGGACCGTTGAGTCTGTTGTTTTTTATATCGGCATTGGAGCAGATCAGTCAAGTACATAATGGTAGAATTATGAATGTGTCAGTCACTCTCAATACCAGCATTTAGAGAGCCCTCATAGTGTCAACAACACAACAACTTCAAAAACAACCCTCTCCTGCCGCACCCCTCACTGCTCTCAATGGCTTTTAGCTGTGTTCACTGGTTGCATTGAAACGTAATCCATGACCCTCGTGCTTGAGTAGACAAATACAGATAGATAGCAATTACGCAAACCGCGATCAATAAAATAATTCTGCCAACTTCCCATGCTATATTTGCTCCTCAGATGCGCTCCTGAAAATTAGGCTTTTTGAAAATCAAAACGCTCTAAATCAAACTGCGTCCTGGGCCTGCTGTAACATAAACAACAACCATATTCAATTTACTAATTTTACATGAGGAAGGACACTAGTTCAACTTAAGTAATACCGAATCAAGGGTTTGATTGAATTTCAGTGATGTCATTATGGGGTCACATTTCAATGTGTAATATGATATAAATTTGGTTATGGCTGCTCTTCTCGTCTGCAGCGTCTGTTCAGCTACTGCTTTTTAGCGGCAGTGTTTCTCTCAGCACACTTGATGATGGATAGCCACAGGTCTGCCCATTACGTTATCGTACATTAAAGTTTGTCCTGATGCCATTGTCATGAGTGCAGGAGCTAAACAGAGGTCAGCATCACTTCAGCTGTACACTTCAATCATCCTGGAGCTCAGCTGGTAGTGCATCTACAGTATCTATCTATCTATCTATCTATCTATCTATCTATCTATCTATCTATCTATCTATCTATCTATCTATCTATCTATCTATCTATCTATCTATCTATCTATCTATCTATCTATCTATCTATCTATCTATCTCTACAGAGCTGGGTAGTAACAGATTACATGTAATCTGGATTACGTAATCAGATTCCAAAAATCAAGTACTCAGACTACTGTTAGTTTTTTATGGATTACATGATTACATATTATTCACACTGTGGCAGTATGATGTTCACAATTTTGTAAATATCTTTTTTTTTTACATTTTTAATAATGAATTATACTACCACTTAAACTAGACAAGATGCAAATTGGGCAGCACTCGGCGTTTGATCACTCATTTAAATTTCAGTAGTTGTAACTGCGTTACTTAATTTAAAAAAAAATACTTTGTTACATGCTCATTACCGCTAAAAGTAGTGGAATTACAGTAAGGGAATTACTTTGTAAAGCGTTACTCCATCACTGTATTTAACACAACTTGTGTTGTCCCTTTCATTTATTTTAAAATGAAATAATGCGTTTAAAGGCATGACACACACAATGTGTTAAAAATTAACACATCATTTTTTACAGTGTACAAATTGTCTATATATCTACAAATAGTACATCAAACATGCATATTGGTACATATTCAAAATTTTTTCAATTTAATTTTATTTATATAGCGCTTTTCACAACTGTTAATTGTTTCAAAGCGGCCTACACAGCAGTAGGAACTGGGTCTGTTAGTCTCATTGTCCTCATGGTCGAGGACGAGACAGGGAGAGAGAAACAGAATCCTATTAGCATAGGGGCCGTTCACATGTAATGCAAGTGTCATACAGTATTGTGGTTTAAAATCCGCTCGGTTCCAGACAGGCTAACTATTGCGGCATAAGTATATTACCCAGATGAGTTATGTGAATGCTTTGTTCTGGACAAACTAACTATTGCGGGATAGGTACATTTACTTAACATTTTTTATGAATGCTTTGTTAAAGAAGAATGTCTTAATTTAAACTTAAAGTGATCGTCTGTGTCTGATTCTCGAAAATTATTTGTTAAATCATTCCAGAGCTTTAGACACTTATGATATTCTAGGGATAATTAATTGGCCAGAATTTTGTGATTGCAGTGTACGTGATGGATTGTATTCTGATAGTAATTCTTTAATATACGAGGGCGCTAGGCCATTTAAGGCTTTGTAGGTGATTAGTAATATTTTAAATTGTATGCGATATTTAACTGGTAGCCAGTGTAAAGATGCCAAAATTGCACTTATGTGGGCATACTTTTTAGATCGAGTAAGCACTCTTGCAGCAGCGTTTTGAACTAGCTAAAGCTTGTTTACTCGATTTGCGTGACATTCCCCGAGTAACGAGTTACAATAGTCTATTCTAGAGGTCATATCTGCACCTAAATGGTATATATAGGACCTTTTTAAAGGGTATCGTCCCAGTGACAGCTTTCAAACCTTTATTCTGAGAGTGTAAAGCAACTAAACAACCTAAACAAATGTAGAGCAAAACATAACAAAAGTAGAAGTTTTTAGCAAAGGCATTATACAATTCTGTTTTAAATACTATGATAAGTTAATATCTTTTTCCTCCCTAGGTCGTATTTGTTTTTTGCCCTTTACAAGTTACAGACAATGGACTTCTTACAACAATTGCTTTGGAGGAGCATCTCTTTTTGAGCAGCGTGCACATTGTTTTCCCTCTTCCTCGCATTCTTCCTCTCTCCTGTCTTTCTTTCTGCATAGCCCAAGGTGAGCTAACACCAAGCACCTCCTTGTTCTCAAGTGTGATTTTGTTTTAGACCCTATGCTGTCGGAAGACTTTATGAATAACAGACTTCTGCATGCTACTTGTTTTCGCCAAGGCCTCATGTAAAATGGATGGGGGTGGCACATTTATTGAAGTTTGATTTAAAGTGAGGAGGAAAAAAGAGATCTTGTCATAAATTATTTTACTCATATCCAGCCCCGCCGATGTATGTTGGATTGTTAAATAATGCATCAGCCTCCTCATAATTAGGACAACAATAGTCTTTTACCACTTGAAGAAAACTCAAACGTTCTCCCTCGTTTCCAACTATTTTCGAATGAATTCAGAAGACACCTGAATGATCTCCCCACATTTCTCCTCTCTAAATGGCAGGCAGTGTTTTAAATTCATATTTCACTCTAAATGATATAGGTTATCATTCCAGTGCTCATTATCATTTAGACACAAAATAAGCAACAGTAATGTGCCCTGGAATGCAAGTCACCAGCCTAATGTTACTCTCAATAATATACATGCATATTTGTCTCTGTGATTATTGCCCGCCGTAGCGCACGTCGTTTGATTCTAATGCATTGTGACAAAATGTAAGAACACCGTAAAGGAAAGGCAAAAGCGAGAGAGATAGTGAATTAATTATATATCACCTCATTTTTGTTTTTTTTTAGTGGTAGATAACACCTCTGGAGGAAGTGCCCAGGTGCATTAATAACCTGACAGGACAAATGGGCAATCTCCCACGTCGTGCCATTACGGCACATTTATCAGTGACCTGCACGCTTTGCACAACTACATTTAAAGTCCGTGGAAGTGTGTTTAGACAAAGACAAAGGCATTACCTGCATGGAAACCCCTTGTGCTATTAAAAGCTTAGCCGTGGCGATGTGAACTGGATATTAAATATCCTTTATCTTAAATTTCCCTCTCAGCCTCGGGTAAGCTGATATCTCTCAGCGCCTCACCCTCATATTGCTCTATTGCTGTAATAAATACATAGATATCAATGATGGTAAGTTTGTCCCAGTCTGAAAAGATTATGTGCGCCTGGCCTGCTTTAATAATGTACGACGGCTTTATGTTTATGTATAAAGGAGGAGTTGTGTAAGAGAGCTTGCTTGTGAATGACCATTGTTCTGGTGACACGGTGAAGCAGTTAAGTGCACAAACGCAGGGGGTAGTGCAGGCCATCTGGTGCTCCTAAGGGAGCAAGTTCACCTGTATTTGATCTCTCACTCTCTGTCTCACCCTTCCTCTCTCTCTCACCTTCTGTCTCACAACTTTCTTCAAGGGATCTGCGGCTTGTGTTGGGAGCTCCCCGAGGCTCCGGCTCTTTCCCCAGAGCCCACGGGGTTGATGAAATTAACCTGCGTGTAAAGCTCGATTCTCTCTCGTCGCTACACGGCTCCTCTGAGTTAAAGACGCCAGATAGAGAGAGACTTAAAAGTGTTTGCGGCTTAAACACAGCGTTTCCATTTCGATGTCAAACCACTCTGCTCTGTTCATCTCAATTTCCATCTTCCCAGCGCTCCCTCTCTCCGCGAAGCATTTTTAGCTCTAGAGAGCTCGTTCGCTAAAACTGGGATTTGAAAATGATATGGTAAATGCATTTTTCAAATATCCAACAGCCCTTAGGCTGTAGATACTTATTTGTGTCTGGGATTGCTCTCGGTAAATCAGTAAAGTGTCAAGGCCTCTTGCTTCAAACCTAAAGATATAAAACACTACTACAGTATATCCATTCATGTTAAGTCATCCTTCTCCAAATACGTGCAGCCTTTTACATCTTTCCTAACCAGCCTGACAGAAAGCAATAAATCCCAGTTGGGCAGCGCATATACTAGCTTTAACCAACTCCTGTAAGAAAAGGTTTACAAATGCTGCAGCATCTATTACACAAACGGAGGGGTGAGTCGGTAGAAATACGAGGAACCAGCTCATAACTCTCTTATTATGAATAGCCCCAAACGAAAGGTCATGGTCATGACAACCATGTGATGGATGTCACCGGTGCCCAATTACATCTCTCTAAAAAAAAGGCGCCTCCCAGCGTTCTAGTCCCTTATTAAATATGAAACTGCTAAATCAACAGTCACAGGCATGGGTGCAGTTTTCTCATCTGCTTTTGGACAAGTGCTGGCCCGGCTGTGAATTATTCATGCTGTTGATAAGAGGGTCAATAACATAACAAATCCTCCTTATTAATGTTAGTAGCTAAGCCCAAAGGTCAGTCTGTAACTTTTCCAATGTTCCAGCTCCTTTTTTTTACTTTCTAGACAAACAGAGAAAGCAATGGTGTAAATCTGTGTTCGGTGACAAGTGAATATTAGCCGACCAGCAGCAAAAGCTTTTGATTCGTAACTGCCTCCGTCATCTTCTGTGTCTCTTACTTGTGATGTGTGTCTATCAGTGTATCTGTTTGCTTTCCACTGAATAGAAAAAAATTGATGACAGCAAAATACAAAATAAAGGTGTGGAAAACTGTTGCACACAAGCAGAAATGCCAGGGGCACGGAGGGTCATATACAAAGCTTGTTATAGTGTCTGAGCTTGACTACATGTGAAACGAAGATTGATGTGCACGATATTCCTTTATCTACATTTTTGCTGAACTTCCGTTGCCTCTTTTGCCTTGTATAGGCAGTACTGGAATATAGATGGTGATAATAATAATAATGTCATTTTGGACTTGAATCTCTGTCATTACCTGCTGTAAAGTGCTTCTAATTGATATCTCTGGAGAGATAATGATTGCAATGCCCTCCAGGAAGATATTATTACAATATTAACCTTTGTATATACTTTTATGCAGAGGACTCAGGAACATTAAGTGATCTGTAAATCTTACTTCTGCGCTAATGCTGTTACAGAAGAATGGTGTTTTGGAGGCGTGCTCTTTCGCTGATTAACTATGTCCAGGGTTTTGCTCACTGTGAAGAAAGTGATGACAGTGTGAAGCCATTTTCCAATGTTTATCTCTTCAATGAGAAAAGGTTTTTGACTGAAGAGCAACCAAGATTTTGTTTGTCCTTCTGCCAGATGGGCCAGTGAGGTGGACAGCCGACAGCCCACAGACAAGAGGCGGGCAATCCAGAAATAGAGGGAAGAGGTTATTTTTGGACAACACCGTTGTCCCGCGGATAATTGGGACCCGTTGCGGTCGCCGTCCCTGCTCTTTGGCAGTGGATCGGCCTGACATTGTAGCAGCAGTGGCTGGCGACGTTCTGACAACACAGGACAAACATTAGGGGAATGTTGCGGAATGGCACACTGTGAAGAGGAATCCACCACAGATGCAGCTAGGAGAGCTGCAGCAGGCTGTTTATGTATTTACTGCCATTGCACTGTAAAAAACATACATACAGATTTAATGATTAAGAAGCAGAAACAGACTCCAGCGAGAGACATTCTTTTGCACTGCCACAGAGAACAACTACATATTTTCAGTTGACATACTGCAAATGAAAACAAATTAATTCAGGGAATGCTTTTGCTAAGAGTGTGCGAGCAAGCAAGAGAGAGAGAGAGAGAGAGAGAGAGAGAGAGAGCTAGACTCAGCGAGGAGGGTGGTGGTAACATATAGCAATAATTCAAACTCATGACATCACCAGCATGACAGAACAGCGCATCATGCACTCCTTATGATCTTGTCATAAACAAAAATGCATTTGTGTGGTTTCTCTAGAAAGAAATCACGGATAATTAGTAAACTTCAGACGCTGTGAATAAACCTACCTAGTGCAGGACTTTAACTACGTCATATGTCTTTACGGGATCTTTGCGGTATGTGTGTGACGGCAAACTATGTCAGTGTGAATGAACCAAAAAACAAATGATCCCGAACAAATCCCGGACGGATTTTCCCTAATCTCTGTGTGAAAAGAGCTATAAATCACATCAGAAATGGTGTCTGTGGGTTAGAAGATTCAAAATGCATAAAGTGATTGTGACCACAGAGTGAGTGACCTCTGCATATGGCTGTCTGCTGGGTTTTACCAGCCACAAATATCCCAAGTTCATGCAGTACTGTCTCTGGCCTCTAGAAAGCGCAAGACTGACCCTGCATGCTGCCCAGACTCACATTTTTGACACTGTGTAAGACACTTTTGAAATTGCTTACCATAAGGTAGATGCCTCGATACCTCATGCATACTACCATTACTGTCAGAACAAAATGGTAAAAATGGGGCCAAGCTGTCACTGGGCCATTACCCTTTTAAAACGTCCTAATATGTACGATTTATATACAGATTTGTATACATTTGATACCAGTATATACCTTTAAGTTTCTAATATGCACTCTTTGATACAACTTTGTACTTCTGAGGTACTAAAATTACCTCTTTAGGTGCAAAGGTGTACTTTTTGAAAGGGTACAGCAAAAGTGACAGGGACCCAATTTTTTGACAGTAGGCCACCATGTCACCATTAAATTTGTTGTTTGATGATGACCATGTATTATTTGTCCCATGATTAGTCTCATGATTAAAATACATCTACAGTAAAATACAGGGAATTTCCATGTAGTATACAAAACAAAATAAACAGATACAGGTAAGAAAAATGTATGAAGATCAGGAAAAAAAAATATTGTAAAGGTAGAAGTGTCAAGTATTTATTTCGAGCTCCCCTAACATTTAAACAATGGCAGGAAACTGCATTCTCACTTAAACCCTAATTCTAAACCCTAAAAACTGTACAACTTCAGTCTTCTAAAGGAATTCAAGATGTTTTTTACTAAGGAAGGTCACACTTAATACTGACTTTTCCCAAAAGTAGCCATTTTCATTTTTATAATTATTGTATTTTCTGTTTAACTGACGCTGTCCCTTGAGCGGGACCCCTGAGTTTACTTCAATAAGTACATTTTATCTATCACGACAAACTATGTATCACTGGAAAGGTCTAAGCCTCTAGAATGCATATTTCAACAGTGTTTTATAAAATAAATTATGTAGGGAGAGTAATTGAATAATTTATGAAAAGAGTGTGCCTCAAAACATTTATATCCTGCGAAATGTCACTGTCCCGCCAGTGGGACGCCTACGTTTACTTCAGTGTTTTGCATGTGAATTCTTATCCAATCATGACAAACTATATATCATTTAAAAGCTCTAAGAGTGTAGTTTTCATTTATCATCACCATTTTGATGAAGGAATGACATTAGCCATTTTCTAAAATGCCACTGGTCCACAGATAGGTCCACTTTGTTATCATATTCATAACACTAATACCCTATTCTAAACTTGATGAACTATATATCAATGGAAAACACTAAAAGTGTTGTTTTCATATTGCATCACCATTTTGGGAAAAAATTGACATAGTGAGAATCAGTTTTTACGGCCACAGATGGACCCAATTGTTTTTATATGTTTAGCACTAATACCCTGTTCTAAACCTAAACAATCTTGACAAACTATATATCACTGGAAAGTTGTCAGAATGTAGTTTTTATATTTCAAGGTCATCTGATGATAGAAATAATATAGTGACGGTTTTTGTAACATGACCCCCCCCCCCCCCATAGGAATGCATATATATTATTATTTATTCGTAACACTATATCCTAATATGACAAACTATATATCATTGGAAAGTTCTAAGAATGTAGTTTTCATATTTCAAAACCTTTTTGTATTAATAATTAATTGGTGGTGGTTGAGGAGATTCCCCCGTTCATATGTAAAGCGCTTTGAGTACTGAGAAAAGCGCTATATAAATGTAAGGAATTATTATTATTATTATTATTATTATAAGGCAGTGACAGTAATTTATTAATTTGTGACAAGAGTATGCAGCAAACCATTGACACCTAGTGGCCGTTGTTGGTAAAACCACTAAAAGTGTGACACAAACCTCGTTTTTCGTGAATTTACCTTGAAATTTTGATCACAACTACTTATTCATAAAATTAAAATGGTTTTGCATTATTTTTATTTATTAAAATACATTTAAACTCCTATAAAAAATTATTTAATATTTTTACCTCCAGACACTTCTGTGAAAAACCTTAAGGTGTCTTCTTTAAAACAAGACCAGGATTAGACTTCTAGACCAAAAAATGGCAGAGTTATATTAATTTGAAAGTTTATATTACATGTTCACTCCCCCCCACACTCAAAAGGGATTTGCCCCAGTTAAGGGGTTAATAAAGAGTAGATGATCATTCAAACTTTGTTGTTAAAATAAGAAAACCTTTGTATATAGAACTGTAAAAATATTAATAATCTATAATTTAAAAATAACTTAAACTTGCATTAAAGCACATTCATTGGAGCACTTTGTTTTGTCACCCTGTCATGATCTTCTTTAGATGCCATTGTCCAAGGCTGGTTGATGACCTAGAAAGATTCCCCTCTCCCATTAGTGGTTTCATACTTTTGTCACAAAGTCTGCGGTTTTCACAGATGACATGCATAACTGCTGAGGTGAGAAGAGATAACTTGCTGATAAATTTAGAAGTTGCCACAGCATAGATGTGCCGTGTTTTTTTATAAAACAGTGCATTCCTCTTTTTATTCTGTCTGTGCTATTGTTCTCCACAGATCCTGAGCTGACATTAACCCACCAAAGCAGGCCTTTGTTCTGGGTAACTGGAGAGCATTGCTAAGTGTACACAGAGGTTGGTGTGACTGGACCACTTGTGCGGTGTGGCCGTGCCTTGCACTTTACGCTCGGCGTGATCCATAACAATAGAACAAAATAGTAAAAGAGGCCGGGACAGATAGGGCACTGATGTCGGAGAAAGATAGCAGGTGGCATATTGGATATTTACATTGATTTTTCTCTCTCTGAGTTGGTTTATTTATGATATTTTTTACACTTAGATATTTATACTGTACTAAAGGAAAGACCAGAATACCTTTACGCTCGTTTATTCGGTTGTGAATTAAATGCTGGCTGTTCGCAGTGAATTATACTGTCTGCGCATGGGCACACACGTGAATTACGGCTGCAGTCAAAGCATGTCAAAATAGCTGACCCAAGAATTAGTGGCTGCAACCAACGTTTTAGTGTGTAAACATCAAGCCACAAGAACCATGCGATATCTCGGTGGTCGTAGTGCACGGCCTTTAACTGCGATTCTGCATTGCGAGCATGCAACTTAATGCAGCAGTTGTGGTTGTATCCCAGCACCTCACCATAATTTGACCATTAAACAGTAAGTGGGGGAGCAAGGAGAACACCGAAGAGGTACGCATGTCCGGTGGAAGTCATTGATGGTCTGCAAGGTTCTAATTATGTGCTAATAGCCACTGAGGAGGTCATTTGGAGCCATTAGCAAGCGCCTGTAGGTAGTTAACGGCCCACAGCATAACCCAGGCTCCCTATTGCTCCCATGGAGGCCGTTAGTTCGCTGTCACCAAACGGCAGACGCCTCATTACCATGATTAGAAACCAATTGATAGGTAATAGTAAAATATGATGGCTCGCTTTCACAGAAATATGGACTTTAAGGAGGAGGCAAGACTGCGTTTGAACTGGGGTGAGTTTGAGGAGTACGTTCTGAGTAAAGGGTTTTGCTCATTTTGTTAATGGTCTAAAACGGAATCTTCCGTTTTAAAACAGAAAAGTTCACCATATTAATTTACTTAGCGCTTTAGTTAAACCTCGTGTCAAAGTTCAATTATTTGTTTTTGTGAGTCTCAAAACTGAGATTAGGAAAAGGCAACATTATCATAGATGCTGATTAGCAAGCCGTATTTTCCCAATGCTAATTTTGTTTGTTTGTTTGTTTTCGTGTTGTTGCTCACAGGGATACACGTGCAAACACAGTGCCTTCTTTTACTAAGACATATAAGAGTGATGGATTCTCAAAATGGCCTGGATAATTTAAGCATGTAATCATTATTAAATCCCCTTTGCTCAACATTGTTAGTAATCAATTTGAGTCAGATGTTTTCATTTAGATTCCTCTCCCAAGCTAGACATTGATTCAGATGATTTAAATTAGCATTGGTCCAGTTATAAGTCATAGACATTATACACTTCTCTCAGTTCATCAACTGTGGGTGGGATTTGGAGCAGCATTCAAGTGCATTATCTAAACTGTGGCCTGAAGAATATGGAAAACCTTCTCCCTCCCTTGTAGTCTCATCACACCGAAACACTGAAAACTTAGAACTTCGCTGTAAATATTTGCCTCTGTAATATTTCACTAAATCATCGTTAGACTTTAAGGTCTGCCAAACATGTATTCCACCCCCCAGTGAAGAGACAGGGAACAGTCGTGGAGTTTGGAGAGGCTCACATAAGGGACCAATGTATCAGATCCTGATGAGAGGATATGAAGTAAATACACCATAGCATGTGTTTGTTATGCTAGGGCTCCTAGTTAGTGGATGTCATACTTTAAAGGGTAATTGATGCAATTCTTAAGTGCAATTTTAAAAGTTTAGAGTCACAGAAGGTTCAGAAAATCAGATTGTTTGAAATTGTACTCACTCCCTTCTCATTAAATCAGTCGCCGTGATACTTTGAGAACATTTCTTCATCAAAGACCTGGAACAGATTATGCTTAGAGAAACTCAATTTAAAAAGTAACGTGGCCCCCTTCCCCATTCTTCCATATGTGAAAACCATTCTGGTGTGGTTGTATGACGATAGAAACCTTCACACTGTCCCTGAATGAAATACTCATGCAGTCTTTTACTGTTTTTCTGGCTGTCTTAAAGTAACACTCTCTTCCTATGTGTCATCTCATAAATTGATTAATGTTTTAATTTAATACATTTTTATAAATTATCAAAGTTTCTTATCTGCTTATGATATGCTAAATAGCTGCATTCTCATCATTTTTTTACTTAATGAAACTTAATTTTTTTTAGGTCACTTGCAGTACAGTAATATGTGTGTGTGTATGTGTGTGCTATATGCACAGCACACTGTTTCCGCTAACTGTATAAGTATCCTTTCCTATAAATGATTAAATCTTTAGCAATTTTTACTGTGGCTCTGACACTTTGGTTACTGTTATGAGCATGCAGTGGAAATAAAATGCGCAATGTTTGCATGTACTTTGATGTTTTGAAATATTTACATTGGATGTGTGTGGTCTTGGTCTAATAGTATAAACAAACCCTGTGGGTTACTCTCTGAGCAGTATATTACCCACAACAGCTTTTTCAATGTCACGAAAATAACTAGTCCAGTTTAGTAATGCAAAAGGAATGATGCACAAGTTTCAACATTACAGCAGGAACAGTATATGAAATTAGACGCATGCAAATCAAAAGCAGCAATGAAATACAGTTCAGTTTCATTTAATAATGCATAATTTAGATAATCTTTATATGCTGTATATTAATAGAAATATATTTATAAAATATATTATTATAAAAGGAAAATTGGAATAAAAACAACTATGAAAAGGTGCTTTAAGATGGCCTCCCTCCTCCTTTCGTGCACCTGTTGCTCACAAGTCACATGATTCGAGCCGTCAGGATCTTTCGACCTTTTGATTCCTGTTACAAGTTGATATTTGCGGAGACAAAATGATCAATCTCAAATGCTGCCCTTCCAAACACCCCAGACAACGTGACAATTTTACCTTATTCTCTTTCTTTTCCACCAAATCCATAAAACGGATACCAGCCTAACTAAACGTATCCACATTTGTTTGTTTGCATAAAAGCCACGAAAAAGTAAACAGACTAGAGACGCAGACGAGCGGCTCACTTTAACAAGAATACAGCCGTCCTACTTTATCCACAACAAATTTTTCAACTTCATTTAACCCCAAGCACTTAAAATAAATGATAAATAAAAAGAATTATAAACACATGTCTGTATGTAGGAGATCTCTGCCCTATATTGTTAAAAAGTGAATGTTTAAGTCCATATGGCAACTTCCTTTTGACCTGCTTTCCCGTCCTCGTCGTGTATTGTCAGGCCTGTCACCGATAAAGAATCACTTGACTTGCTATAACAAGTTCAAAAGAAACAGAGAATCCATGAAGAATTGAGTAAAGGAACACCCCTACTGCTTTCGCTATCATTCCCATAGAGATAGCGATATTATTGATGGGATGGTTATGCTAATTTCTTTAGAGGCACAACTTTTATTTTGGAATTTGTTCAAAAAGGAATTTCATACACATCAGACTGGAAAATGCGGGCTGAATTCCTGAGCGTTTAAGGGGCAGCATGGGAATCTGATTTTCATAGTGAATAATGAATGTGCTATCTTTTAAAACGTGTGTTTTGTCTGGAAAGAAAATAAAGAGAAGGCAAGCCTTTGCCTCGGGATTTTAATAACAATTAATGCTCCTTTGAACAAACTAAATATCACAAACATGCAACTGGGCTGCACTAAAAGGAGGAAAGGTCTTAAGGGTGTCACAAAATATCATGTTAAAAGCAAGTGTTTTCTCCTTGGTGTGCAAACGGCATATCATCAGATGTCACCAGGTCACAATGCAGAAATCATTCATAATCAGACTTATTGATTTAGTTTTTCTAATTAGAAAAAAATCAGTCAAGCAAGTCCAGATGCGTCCTGATGTAAAATTAAACAAATAGCAAATAAAAAAGCTCATGCAATAAAGTTTGCCTAATAAATATTAATTCATAAATAAACAAATGAATAAATGCAGTAAAACAAATATAATTGCTTGGAGACAACATGAGCCTTTTATTATGGTAAACATGTCTAATTATCATATAGGATATATTTATTATAATTTAATGATTTATTGATTTTTAATATTTATTCTTCTTTTTTTTGTAGGTTTTCTGCTGTGCATGAACAATAAACTAGATAGATCACTATTTTAAACGACTGCTAAGTTTCCTTCTTCTAATTTACTGGGATCTATATCAGAATCAATTTAGTCAGTAATCAATCCATCTGCATCCTCGCATCACTGTCCTTTTCTCCATGATCAGCCTCTCTCGCGTCTCCAAGCCACATGCACTCGAATCCCCTGCATCAGTCCCTTTGGATATTTTTGTATCATTTTTACTACTATACCAAAGCATTCCTATAATCATTGTATAATCCCAGAACAAAGGCTTTATTAAATCAGTGGGTTTTGGTACACTTAATGTATAATTGCATTATTCTGCCTTTCAATCCATCAGACCTCATCCTCACCGGTCTGAGCGCTACTGTCCTGCCGCTGAAGTTCAGCCCCAAAAAAGTTTCATGTCTGTGCCGAAGTACCTCTTCAGAGGATGTTGTCCCGCGTCTCTGAGCTCGTGCCTTGATGTCTGGACCCTCAGTGTGTAATGAAGAGTGAGGTCGTCGGTTAGACCACGCGCCTCGCGGAGTGCCAATTTCTCATCATATTTACGAACTGATGCGCTTTTAGTGCATTTGTTTTAAATACGCGCTCCTGCGCGACGCGATAGAATATAAGTGTGTGAAAAAGCGCGTCCCATCTGTTTGTGTGTGTGCGCGCGCGACCGTGTGCAACATAACCGGCTTATTTACATTAAATACGCCACAAGGTTACAGTGCAGATGAGCGTCATTTTATCACTCATTACTTCTCTCTTATACTGACTGATGCTCGCTCCCTCCGCTCATCTCCCTGGACTTTTTCTCAAGCGTACAAGACTTCAGATAGTTCTCGAAAGGTAAGAACATTTATTTTTTCAATTGCATTTTGTGCTTTTTCGTCGTGTTATTTAAAGGGCGACAGGCATCAAAGCCAATTACGCCGCGTCTGAATAACGGGGCTGACAATGTGAGTGAGGACATGGGCTACAGATTTTAATAAGTGTTTACAGGGAAGTCAAGGTCAATAACATGATTGGATGGAGTTCAGTTCGTCTTTACATTGGAAAAATAGACGATTAGAGATTATATTGCGTTTACTGAGGCTGTTTTATCAGGGGGTTCAAGCTTTTAGTCCCATCAAATGCCGCAAGAGTCTCTCCGCTCTCCGTGAATGGACGACAATGGAGTGTCTTTTTAACGGTACAATGCATTTCACCGTCCAGATAGGGGGAGTCCGGACGGAAAGATAAAGGAAATGTCTTGCGATGCTGGCCGATGGGTATCAATCAACGCGTTTATATTGAGAATAAACTGAGCAAATCACAGCCGCGCTTTCTCATCACTCGGGATGCGCGAGGAACAGTTGGGAAAATGATTCAGGAGAGGACGATCATAACAGGTCCGTGGCGCGTGTGTATGTGCGTGTATATACTTTAACCCCCTCAGCTGTATAAGAAAATGATCGGCTCAATCATGTGGACATGCTTCGTTATTCAATGAAGACAATCTTTCTCGACGCATCTCGTAGCCACGCGCAGGACGTCTGGATAAATTTAAAGGTAAGATCAGTATTGGGTTCGCAGATTTGCGTTTTAAAAGTCAGACGACAGTTTTACAAGTGATGCGGTTGTATTAAAACATATATGCATAGGCATTTTAATGATATGATTACAGCGATACAGCATTAAATGTGCAAAACGTCGCGGGGTAAAACAGCTTCTTATAGACAGTATACTGGAAGCCACTGCACGCTGCTTCCATGAACTTACTTCAAAGAATAAAACATCGCTTTCTTAAATTCAACTCTCAAAAGCCGAACTTTATTAACAAAGTATAAATACGTATTGTGCATTATTATCGTAAAGCTTTCCAGGGATGCGCACCAGATTTATATTCGCTATACCGCTGGCCAAGCAGAGACATAGCTGTTAGAAACTTTCCTCTTTTCCAATCTCTCCTCAAACTTTCTCACTTCAGCCCCAAGGGCTTTGCGTTTAGGATTTCAGCTGAAGTGAACGCAGATCGGTTGGAGAATTAGGATCAAAGTTACCCGGTGCATGCCATGTGTCAAAACTTGTGAGATGGAAGAGCCGGTGAGACCTGCCATTTTGTGCTGTGATCGACCTCTTATGAACAGAAGCCTTATGATGGCATTCAACAACTGAGGGCTAAATGTCATATCAGACTTAAAAACCTTTTTATCTGCAGAAAAACGCGCACAACTCCCCTGGAAATGGAGATTTTAACGACTGTTGCGAACATTGTCGCTTGGGGAAATGATGCATTATGAGAGGAAAAGAAAGTTGTGAGAATTTGAGATGAGGAGAGAAATGCGCGCGGCTGTAAGGGAATAATTGAGGTAAACATTAAGTGTATATAGGAATAATCTCTCGCATTGTTTGGCGCAATTTTTTAAGTTTACAAACATCCTGCTTTTGACATTTTAAGGGTTTCAGGGTCAGTAAAATGATATGACAGATTGCATGACCTCGATGGTGTATATTGCAAATACACTGCACGTACTTAGATTCTTATTGCTATCGTAAATATTTGAAATGACATATTTAATGTAGCCTACTTAAATCTGACAAAATTGCTTTGCTGTCTCGTGCAGATTCTCTTATATGAGATGACCAAAAACTTTGACTTTAAAAAATAAAACATGCACACATTAAGCTGTGGCCACACTTTTAGTTTATTGAAATGTACTATTTTTCTTCAGGTTCCTTGTTTAAAAGAACAAATAGCACATATATATCGTCATTGTTTAACAGATATTATTTTTGTAATTGTGTCTGGGTGTAGACATTTTTGTCAGCCTTTTCTGAATTGAAATAACATTGTGATGGTCATGTGTGTCAAGTCACACATTCTTCTCAGGATCATAAACAATTCTGCGTGGACATTTGAAGGGCCAGCATTAACATGACCACAGATATACGTTTGTGGCTTCTTTATAAATTAAAATAAATTAATTCATTAAAAGCATGTTTAGATTATGTGGAAAAATAGAAAATTAATAGAAAACAGTCATGCATTGTGTGTGTGTGTGTGTGTGTGTGTGTGTGTGTGTGTGTGTGTGTGTGTGTGTGTTCATAATTAAGATGCCATCTGATTGTTATATTAAAAAAAAAAACGTTTAATTAATTCATCTGTACTTTTAAAAATATCTTATTATGCTGTAATTATAGAATGCAGTTTATTTATTACATTTTTAATGTTAAATATTTCACTTTATCTAAAATATTTATTTTATTTATTAGCATAACTAATAAGAATATCTGAAGGTGTTGATGCTTTATTGTAATATCTGCAGGGTTGTTTAATTTTTGTTTTTGCCATCAAACACAATTTAACAGAAAACATAAATCACGCTAACATAGAATTTATCATCTTTGAAACAAAATGTTTTTTTGGGAAGGAAAAATATCAAACTCGTTTAAATGCAGCGCGAGAGAGGGTGTTATGAAGACTCTTGTGAATACACTTTGCCAGTGCAACTGATAGCAGTTCGATGGGGCTAAACAGACCAAGCCAATCCTGTCAAAATGTCTCCTCCCTGGTGTGTACGCTCTCATTTACATATGCGTCTTGCACTCATTCGGCAAGGAAAGTATGCGTTGTGTGGCAGAACTTGGCAGCGTTTGAGCATTAGTGTGTCCCCAGGTCTGCCCGTTTGCCGTCGTCACCACCAGTAACCCTGGTGTGTGAAGGTGCACCTCCCCGGCCCTCACCACAGCCGAGGGCATGGCAGTGCCAACGGGCAGGAGAGACGAATCTGCAGCCATCGCTCTCTCACCCCTTCTGTCTGTAGGCCTGTCAGTCTCCAGCTTTGCCGGATGGATCTGTGCTTCAGCCTTGGAGACTTGATCAAACAGCCATTCCACACTTAAATGCCTCCCGCTCCTTTTAATTGGAGGAAATTGTCTTCCAGATGCCCAGGCCCTAGCCAGGGAACTCAGGGGGGACGTTGTAGCAGGCAAAGCCATGGTGTTTAGGTATTAATTGATATGTGCTGTGGAGACGTCAACCCCACGCCTCCACCCCGTTGTCGCTCTTGTTCCCTTTAACTCAGAGGACTCGGGCCTTTCCTCTCCTGGCTGTCGAATCCCTTAACACCTTCAGCGTTGTGTTTATTTGTTGGGGGCGCCTGCACGATGCTCGCTGCTTAACAAAGTAGCATTAGACAGCGCTCTGGCTTGTTAGTGACCTTGATACAGAAGGTTATGTTAACTTCTGGGAAAAGACGTGTAATGTATCTTTGGTAATGACATTTCAAATCCACACTGAACAAAATCGTTACAGCACAAATATTTTAGAAGCAGGGGAAATTTACACAAACATATAAACAAAGATATTTTTCCCTGCTTTTTCGTAAATTGTATAGTTTCAAAACTAATATGACTGCTTCGTAAAGCACGGGGTGGAGTCTTATAGCGACAGCAATCTCTGAAAGTACATTTAGAAAAGGAGTGCCTCACGTTCCTCCAATGCCTGTCCTATCCAATTGATTAAGCGCATAATTCCCTGTCATTCAATATCCTCCGTGTACAGCTGAAGACACAGTTCAGCATGTCACTTTATGTAATATAAATGGGAATGTTCAGTTACTGACAGATGTCAACTTTTGTATTTAACAAATAATTATAGTGGAATAAGGACATTTCGTTATGCGCATGTCACTTATAAATGAGTGATGATTTCTAAGGCTTTTCGTAGTTGTTCGAAAGAGAACGAGGGAGAGAGGGAAAGGGGGGGAAAGAGGAGTGGAAGTTTTTGAGCGGGTTAATCACAGACGTCAGTCAGTGTGTGATCTAAGAATAAAGAGTGCCCTGACAGATGAGGTGGTGACGGATGGTCTTGTCTCCACTGCCTCATGCCAGGGTGCCACCAGAAGGAGCGTCTGTCTGTCTAGAGAGAGAGAGAGAAAGAGAGAGAGGGTCTTTGGTTATACAGCTTGCTCTATTCCACCCCGAGGCACTTTCCATGAGGAAAACACTGTATATAGATAGACTAATGGTGCTACGAGAAATATTGAGCAATGAGAAATAAGCGCACGTTACAGTTAAAGTTAGGCGGTGCGCAAATGATAGAGCTGAACAGATGTGTGCAGATGTTTTTTGTCCTACTAAGTTTTTTTCCCCTTCCTCATAATTCTCTCCTCTGGGAGAGGGAATGGGTGGACAAAATTCAGTCCCTAACACCACACACACACACACACACACACACACACACACACACACACACACACACATATACTCCACTTCTTTCTATTGCTTGCGTTCTCTGTTTCTCTCTCTCTCATAGAGTACATAGAGAAGACAGTGTATAGGAAGGCTGAGGCATATGTGATCATTATGGAGAGTGTCAAATCAGGGCAGGTTTACACAGCCTTGGGAGACACAGCCAGCCTTCGGCTATGGCCTTACTGTTTTTCCTAAGTGGGACACCTATTTACTGTAGCTACACATCCACCTGTCCTTTTTTTTAGTCATAACTAAAACATTTCAGTAGTAATCTTATTTAATCAATTTAGATTTTTTTTAACAAAAAATATTTTTGTTTGCAACAAGGCACGGTCTGAAATGATGGCTTGTTTTTAATTTAGTGAGAAGCACAAAATTATAGCCGTGTCATCTTTGCAGACGGGTTTTACACAAACAAGCAACTTCCTGTCAATCACTGGCCTTAAGCACATGCTATTATGCTGTTTCGCATTCTAATCCGAGCGCTTAAAATCGTGGTAAATATTTGCAGTGCTGCACAAGCACCGAAAATAACGGCAGATACCTTTGGTGTTTGGGTGGTCTGCGTGGATTTGAGGGCATCTCCGTTACAAGATGTCCCCAGATAATTGGGGGAGTTTAACAGCGCCTATCCTTGAACTGTTTCCAGGTCGTGACCCTGACGAGTGCGCCCCCCGAGCGTAGGGGAAAGCGGTCCCCTGGAGGGCGGACCAGTTAAAATGGACGCCACTGAGAAGTAAAGAGGGGACCCTGCACCTTTAATTATGATCAAGAGGTTTTCTCCAAAGGACGGAGGCGTAGCAGTTATGTTGCCTCGTAAATCTGCCTCAGATGCAGTATATTGTGTTGAACTATTACGGTACACTATTATACTGCATATTCAACTGGCTCTTCAGGACCTGATTTGCATAATTGGATCTTTAATGAAACTTGCCTTGTGGAACAAAAAAGGAAAAAAAATGAGGCGAGAGATGAAAAAAATACATTATAGTATTATAGGCAAACCCCAGTGAGTATTTGTAAAAGGCTCGTCTAAAAAATGATAAAAAGAACATGAGAATTAAGGAGTCTGTTTAAGGAAGTATATGGGTATTGAAGTGACCTGCGTTAAGCGGACTCTGTTTTATACATGCGTACATCACTGCCGGGGATACAAATAGGATGAGAAGTACCTCTGAAAGCTGTACATACTCTTGGGGTCTCGGGGGTTATTATTACAATAGCTGGATTTCTTTAGCCTGAGGGATTTTCGCTTCTCTGTCGACATTCATTCCCTTCACTTGTTACTCAGGGAAGATGGGTCCTTTGTAGGGGTGCCCGTGCCGCTCACATGTCGGAATTCCTCTGCTGCAAATATTTTGACAATTTCTAATCACGAGCAGGCGGACTACTTTCTCTGGTCTCCCTCTGCTTCCTCCACTAGGGTGCTCATATTAAATGCAATATAAGCATTACAGCAATTCCTGACTTTATTTATGTACTTTTGTGTGTGTATGAGTCTTAGTACCTTGTTAGTATTTACCGTAGGTACACATTATGCTTATTTGTGTGTTGTGTCTGCGTGCATAATCGCCACTGTGATTTTACGCTGGTTTATTTACGCGTTTTCTCCAGAACAGACACTTTATAATCCATAACATCTGCTTTTATTCCCTCTCTTATTTAGGACTCTGAATTGTTTTTTTTATTGGTTAATTAAAATGCATGTGTCTTTTTTCTTGTTCTTGAGCAGATGAAGGTTAAAATGCTGATAGTGACCCTTTCAAACAGACGTGACAGTCATGGTTAATGAAATGTTATTTGTCCTATCTTTGAAGGACCTATAATTTAAAAAGTGTTGGGAAAAGGGATTGAAAAAGAGAATGGGAATATGAAGAAGAGAGAGAGAGAGAGAGAGAAGAAAAAGCAAGCTATTTAGCTGCACTGTAGCAGTAGCGGTTTGTATCCAGGGGGGAAGAGTGTTGTTAATCAGGGAGAGAGGTTAAAAACGGATATTAGCTAAACGATGATGATTTATCATTGGAGGAGGGGGCCGAAAACACAGAGGTGACTCCACTCCAGAGGCCTGGGAGTGGATCATATGGCTGCGTGGTTCACAGGTGGCTATTAGCGCAATGTTGAAGAGGGACGGCAAAGAGAGACAGAAAACGCGGAGGGAGGGCGCGGGAAAAAGTGCCACAGCTAGCGGCGAGCTGCCATTTACCCTGTATGTGCAAATGACTCTCACTCACTCTCTCTTTTCTCTCTTTCTCTCTCCATGCTCTGCACTTGGGAACTTTCAGCTGACAGTCTGCCCCGGTCCCTGGTATCTCACAGGTAGGCTTATGTTCTTTTTACTCACCTTGATTCCCCCCCACCCCAAAACGACCCTTTTATGTTTTACAAACACGCATGCAAACACACAACAGTGTATTGATACATACTCGTACACACACACTTACACAGTCACACTAACACGCGGTCATAGTGCTTGTGCTGTTGATTCTCCCGGTAATGATGTCATTGCGATAGTGGAGGAGAGCAAATGTCTCCTGATTCCTCCATTTAACGGCTGGCTGAATTGGCTGATAATGATAGCATTGGCGTCTCCAGCCTTACAGACAGATCAGACCCTGTGAATTAGCAGCTCCTAACCAGAGAGAGAGAGAGAGAGAGAGAGAGAGAGAGAGAGAGAGAGAGAGAGAGAGAATGGCATACGGAGCAGAAAGAGAGAGGCACTGGCACAGGGAAAGAGAGAGAGAGAGAGAGAAAAAGATAGAGATGTTGAAAGAGAGAGAGGGTGATGTACTTAACATATCTGTGCCGTGCTCTTGAACAGGCTGCGAGAGATCTGTGTGTGGCAGCGCTGATAACTGCCGCTTGATATCAGTCAGGGACATGACCGCCTGTTTGCAAAGCTCTTTAATGCTTCTACTCGTCTGTCCCACTACTTTGAACTGAAGCATGGTCACATCAGGACCATATCTCCAAATATCGGACCTTACGATAACAGTGTCAATACAGAATTATAGAATATTTATTATTGGAATATAGATGTAATTTTATATACTCTAAATAAAGTTTTTTGAGCACAGCCACTCAGCATCTTGAGGGTTTTTTATGGAATTTTACAGTCTCAATAATTTTAAATATGAATGTATCCTTTACTTAAATGTCCCTTGGCAAATATTTAGCAAATTTAAACACCATGCAGCCTTGAACCTTTAAAATACCATTTTCCTCTTCTCCGAACGTTCTAATAGTGTTGTACTGTTTTTCCGGCGATTTTAAAGTAAATAAATTGGTTCGAATGCTAATGAGCATTCCAACATTGAACACATGAACCTCTGTGACTGTCCACCCCTCCCACCCCTCAACACACACCACAGTCCTCAGACATTCAGTGTCATAGGAGTTACCAGACCTGCCTGGAAGTTTTTACACCAAATATTAAGCATGCAAGTGTAGTGTATGTGTGCTACATCTGTTCAGTTTTGTCTCGATGTGCCAGTCCACATGCTAAAAAAAGTCAGCCAGAATTCACCCCCCTGAAAACTTTATTTCTGAATTAAAATGAGAGCGTTCACGCAGTGCACAGACTTTTAGTTGGCCATTTGTTCACACTCAAAGGTATTTAGTTGAAAATAGATGGAGTCTTGCTGCACAGTTTTTGTCTTATAGTTAAAATGTTTAAATGTCAGTGAACTTCCCATTTAAAATGTTTTACATATATACTGTTTAATACTTCTATGAAGAACATTATTTTAATATTCAGTGTTGATAATAAGTGTGTTGCTTAAAGGCTGAAGATTTATATTGTAATTAATTAAACTTATGCAAATATATGCATACAGTATATATGGGGAGCTCTGATGCAAACGCCGCTAAATGCCACTTTGTCGAAAATTCGAAAATGATATTAACCAAATGCTCTCAGCATGTATTCACTGTAAAAAAATGCTGTAATTATGCAGCTGGTTGCCAGTAACTTACTGTAGAATATAAAGACTAAAAATGTTTCATGTTCATTTAACTTTGAACAAACTGTTGCCAGTAAACAACATTACTGTAAAATCTACAGTAAGTTACTGGCAGCTAAGTGCCAGTAATCCCCAGTAATACTGTAATTTCTACAGACATTTTTTTACAATTTAAAAAATTTAGAAACGGTTCTAAACAGCACTAAAAGTGGTTCTCTGGCTCGTAATCATAGGGGAACCATTTTAAGTGGTATATAGCACCTGTGTAGCACCTGTGTAGAACCATATTGTGCTATATTGAACCATATGTGGTGCTATAGTGGTGCTATATCACCCCCGGATGGTAGGTGCTTTACAGGTGCTGTATATCAATGAAATTGGTTCCCCTAAAATTACGACCTTTTAGAGCTATTTAGCACTATTTTTTAGAGTGTTATTTTTTCATCAGAATCCATTAAAAGTCTGATAAAAAAATCTAATTTACAAGAAAACATGTCAGATGCATTTAGAGGGTTTTGCATTTTAGCTCCTCATATATATATATGATCAATATCATTATCTAATTTTTGTGGCGTTTAGCTGCTTTTGCATTTGAATTCTTCATATATACACATACATATGGCAGCATATATATTTCCTGGTTGCTTTGTGTGTCCTGTGAGGAGTACTTTAAGTAACTCTTACTGAAGGTGAAAGTAAAACAGTATTTACTTTTGGGAATTTGCCTTTATTTATCTGCGTTAATACAGAGGTGAATTTTAAAGGGGCTCTCAGAGCAAATTCCCCTGATGCTCAGCTCACTTTGCGCACCTTTTAAGTCTTAAGATGCATTTCTCCCCTCCTGCTGCCGCTTACTCATAACACATCTCCCACAATCTCTGCCGTTTTTCACATATCAGCTTTTTTCCCTCTCCCCCTTTCTTGTCTCTTATTGTTTTTGTTCTCTCGCCTGCTCCCTTTTTTCGGTCTTGATCACAAAGTGTTGTTGTCTGTCTCTTAAGTTGCTTGTTTCATCTCCTTTGTTATGGCGTCCGTGCCAATCGTTGTAATTGGGAGAAGCTAAGTTAAGTGAGTGAAGGAGAGTGTGGGGTAACTTGCCTTGTTTCTCTTCCCCACGTTTTTGTAAATAAGGCTGTCAGTATAGATCAGCCTGCGGTAATGTGGACAATCCAATCCACTCCAAACCCACACGACTGGAGGCTGCAAGTTTAGAGGGGGAAAAATGGAAGGCTTGCTTAGAGAGGACAGCTTAGAGTTCAGTTACACTTCTGCAAGTTTTTATGCATGACTTCTTTGTGTCAAATTAACAGCCAGCATCCTTCTCAACTTGCCGGGGTCAAGTGAACTCATAAAAGTGTTGCCATTTAATATGGCAGCTCCCTGTAAGTGAACACATAAGAAACATACAGTTAAAGTGTATTTAACAAACTCAAAAAATATAGATTTAATCATTGTGGAAGCTAAGTGTATTTGTTCTCTACCTACGTAGACATTTCTTAAAAAACAATTGGCTTTTACAATACCTCTATAAATAGACTGCTTTTGAGAATGAGTTTTTTATTTACAAACTCAGATTAAATGTCTCATTGAATTTTTTTAATAAAATTTTTATTTTAGTATTTTGGATTTTGTTAAGATGCTCAAGGATTTTTGTGCATCTAATTGTTACGGATATCGGCCATCAAGTCGAGTTGATGATGCTGTGATTTGTGTATAAGAAGGGGCCTGTGGACTGATGTCGATCACTGTATGTGTGGTCCCCTCATCAGGCGGCTAAAGGATCATCTCTGTTTAAATTTGCATGATGATGGTACTGTGACCAGTCATCGTTAGATCAACTAACTAGAGAGGTTCAAGGTTGGGCAGAAAAGATTCATGATTCTTAAACCCACCCCCTCCTCTGATCGCTCCCCATCGTGGGAGGTCCCCTTTAAAGTGCAAACCTCAGCCCCCCTCTCGTCCCGCGTCTCCAGGAATGATGATCCGACGCGATCCTGTTTCAGCGCGAGCCGAATGGGGAAGTTATGGAAGATTTTCCCTTCGTTTATATATTTTTCTTCCTCTCTCTCCCCTCTGCCTCTCTTACTCCTCACTCAGCCCCGCTGATTGCCGTAGCCTCGGGGCTCTTCGGCGCACGCTACATCCCTGTGATTATATTAATGGCCTCCCGCGCTGGGTTTGGAGGCTGAGGACGGCCCGGGTAATGCGAAGCATCGCAGAGGAACGGTTAAGGAGATGGACCTCTGACCACAGGGGTCCTTGGGATCAAGGCCCAGGTGGGCCACAGCGTAGCTCGGCGCTCCCTCTGGGCAGGCCACTTAACTCGCAACGCCTCAGTGAGCGCCCTAACCACAGCAGTCGAGAGAAAGAGAAATGTGATGTGGGGTTCGGTGTCTGCTGCGAGAAAGGGAAGTTATGAGTGAGACAGAACAAATCACACCCAGAGGCTTTTGGCTAAAACTCACAAAGCTGGCTAATAATTCTCCTCTGAGAAGTATTGATCTTTATTTGTTATTATGTGACTTCTAGGCACTCCCGCACGTTTATTTGTCTTCATTAGACTTGCACAGCACCTGCAGCATTGTTACTCCGAAATGGAGTGTGTGCATTTGCGTTATTGCATACGAAAATGTTTGTTTGATTTTATGGTATGTGTCTATGTGTTAGCGCCTTTATTTGGGAGGACTTTGTTATTTCTTTTCCTCTAATTCAGGGATTTATTGTGAAATTGCTATGTGTGTGTGTGCGTGCGCGTGTACATGTGTGAAATGATTTCTGTCACTGCGTTGTGAACATATTACCTACGTTTGCATATGTGAAACACAATCTGTTCATATAAGTGTTTGGTTTTTCTGTTTGTGAGAGGTGGCAGCCATGGGGGTCCGTCTCCCTTCGGCTGGACGTTTGATCAAGGCACAAGAGGGGTTCGCCCCGTCCCCTGTTTCCATATTTCATTCGCTCGTCTTGGCCGCAGGATTCTGTTTTCATCACTTTTGTTGTCGTGTGTAATCTCGGAAATGATCTTAATTATGGCGGATGGGCCAGTTTCTTTTCTGCCATCTAAATGCGCTTTTAATCAAACAGTGCAGTCAGTTAGTTATGAGCAAGGGGGAGGAACCCCACACCTCAATGAGGTTTGCGTAAAGGGATAGAGCAGGTGTTCAAGATGAGCTAGCAAGCCAATATTAGAGATCAAATTTTTTTCTGGATTTTTTGTTTTTTTTTGGAGGTAGAATTACAAAACCCAGTCTTTGATATCTAAGATAAATACACAGGTTTAACCTAAATTAAATTTATTGGGAAACTGAAATTAATTTGTTGCAACTAGTAAAATAGCTATATATCACCCATGCATATATATCAGTCAGTTTTTGAGATTATTTGTGATTAACAGAAACATTATCTTTCCCTTAAAACTCACAACATTCAGTAATAACAATTTTTTTGTTTTCAAACATTAAGTGGTAAATTTAAATGAATTACTTCATAAATATTGTGATAATCACAAATGCATCTGCATTATATCGGCCATCTGCCACCCCACCGTCTGCTTAACAGTATCACCCACTGAAAAATCCATACTGATTTATGACTAGTTGTAGCTTCATGCCTAAGGAGGGAAATGCATCAAAAAAATTGAGAGAAAAGGAGAGGGATTCCATTACACATAAATACGCTTTAAGCACTGATAGGATGATCCAATGGGATTAGTAGGAAATCCTGATGGACATTGAAAAGGTGACCACTTGGAGGAAAGGCGTTACTATATGCCTCACTGCAGTAGCCACACATGCATGCAGAGGTTAGGAAGAAGGGTTATCGTAAAGGTCAAAGGGCACAAAGTCTATGCTTAACATCGACCAGGTTTATAGGGTATAATTTATATAAATATTTTGAGGTTAAGAAATGCCTTTGTAAAAACAGAGCTCCCAACAATTTACTTAACCATTTTATTTAAATATAATTATATGGTTGTATTTGTTAACATTAGCTTACATGAATTAACAATGAACAATACTTCTACTGCATTTATCAATCTTACTTCTAGGGCTGGGCAAATCGATTTTTCGATTAATAATTTTTTTCATGGTCGATTAAAAATCGATTCTCAAAGGCCACGAATCTATTTTTTTTCATGAAATAACCTGATCCTGTTTGATAAGGAATGCGACTTTTTTCAGCATACATTTTTCATCTTGCATCAAAATTGTATTGTATTTAACATAATTGTAAGCATTTGAAAATTTGAGATGGGTTCTGTTTTAATGTACCCAAGTGTACCTAAAATAAAAAAGTGTAATGTACAAGTTGGTGGCTCTTAATTTCTTTTTATTAATTACCCACCTTACCAACTTATTTTTCACAGTTTTTTTAATAAATGAAGTATTTGTATTAAATCTAAATTCATCGAGTTGAATCAAGAATCGAGTATAAAAATCGGTCCGAGAATCGGAATCAAACAGAGAATCGAAATCGAATCGATAGCTTATGAATCGAAATCGAAACAATCCGGAACATATGAATCGATACCCAGCCCTACTTACTTCATGTTATTTTCTGCATTTACAGTACTATTATTAAAATTAAAATTGTAATGCACCATGAACTAACATGATTAACTGCACTGGCATTAACTAACATTAACAAAGTGAGTAAATGGTGAAAAGATATATTGATTATTGTTAGTTAATGTTAGCTAATGCATTTACTAATGTTACCAAATACAACATTTTTGTAAAGTGTTATCATATATTTAATTGTTTTTTGTTTCTATTTCTTATATTTAGGAACATTTTTATTTTACCCAGCCTTTTTTAACAGTTGGTACTGCCTTTGTACTGAAGTCTAAATGTTAGAGTTAAAAAATAAAAGAAAACAATTAAGCAGTCACACTGTCTAGAATCTACAGCTGAATCCCTTAAGCCGAGTCGAGTCAACGGCCGCACAACAAATTCGATTGTGTAGCAGTGCATGTTTTATAGCAGTAACAAAAGCAAGTAAGTTCACGGAGGGGCAGATTTGGATAAGAATCAGTTGTGATTTGCAGCAGGGGATCTAGATCTTCTCATTAGGTATGCATGGTGGCATTCCCACATCTTGTCTCTATATTATTAAAAGTAGTTTGCCCATAGGCTCTGTACTGAAGGAAGTTGGACAGATGGCCATGTTTTTTTAATAGATCACAACCATATCTAAAACACGACAGAGGATGAGAGAAACGGATAGGAGTACCTCTCTTTCACTGGCTGCTGAATTCTCATAGGGAGCAAATATTCCTCTAGCTATAGCCTTCATGAGTGTAGCGTTTCATTAAATCGGCTCTAAAAACTAACACAACATTCAGTAAATTCTTGCAGTGGATGACAACTTAATTTGCTGTTTATGCCGTTGTATGTCACATAATACAGCAGTTATGAAGCTCTTTTAAGTAACGTTTGCGTCGCGGACTGTTTTTAATCTTAAAAACCCTCTTTAGCCTTTTTGTGCCTGACTGAAAGTTACTCATAACAGGATGTTTAATGTATCGCAGGGAGAGGGAGGGAGCGAGGGAGGGAGAGAGAGATTATGTCTGTGTGGTTGCACTATTTCTTGATGTATACGCCATGTCAGGCAGCCTTTGTCTCCTGGGTAAGGAATGATAGTTCAAATACCTACCATCTCTCCCTTGGTGCTCCAAATGCTCGCCTTTGAAGTTTTTATAATCCATCTGTCATCTTGGAGCGGGGAGGGCACATGTTTTGTACCACACAATTATAGATTTTTATTTTTGCCAGGCACATTAGAACTGAAGAATAATAATGCGGACGACGACCCAGAGATAAAGTGATAAAAACTACATTTTGGAGTCTTGAATTTCTCACTAGTTAATAATCTGTCTCATTTCCTATTATGATTTTTCTCTCACCCAAACACACGCACAGGTGCACGCACACACTCGCGCGCACACACACACACAAGTGAAACAGTACATTTGTTGTGGGTGGAAAGCCTAAAATGCTTCCTACTGTTACAATTATAAGGAATTTGACTGAATGCTTATTGTTTCAAGTGGGCTGATTTTGCGCAATCTTTTTAAGAGGCTGAAAGTGTGTTTTCTGCGCTAACGTTTAAATTAACCATTTAATCTAACTTTTTTACTTCATCTAAATATTTATTTGATATGGGAACACACTTGTAGAGGCTAAGAATTAGGAAAACAAAATGATGGGTGTGTGAATGGGGTATCCAATGCAGAATGAAGTCTGTTGGTGTATAATGCAAAAATCATTTTTAATTAGAGAATATGGCACAGGCTTGCAGAGTTATAACAGTATTTAAAAAACACAAAGAGAGAGAGAGAGAGAGAGAGAGAGAGAGAGAGAGAGAGAGAGAGAGAGAGAGAGAGAACAAGAGGAATCAAAAACTTCACATACAGTTTTTTAAAGATCAGGAGAAAAGAAACAACAGCGGTTGGGGATCAGATATCTAAAGCATTTTCTTTACACAATAAGATAATTGTTATTTTAGTTTATATGTTAGATGTCTTTATGTCATGTGTTATCTTAAGCGAATAGCAAAACATGAAAAGGATAAAAGATTGCAGGAGGCAATGATAAAAAGAAATTTGACAGTCTATTGTTGTCTTTGAATCATCAATATTTAGGCTGTAATTGTTTTGTTGGCGCTATATATCTTCATTTACGGTGGAACAACATGTAGGCCTTTTTTTCTGGCTAAATAAAAGCAGCACCCATCTGCCTCTAGACGGGCTCCAGCCTCCTGCTCATCGCAAAAATAATGCGCGTCCTAATGACTTCCACATATTTGGAAATCTCCCTTTTGAAATTGGTCTTGGCAGATTATTTGCAGGTACTTGAGTTGCATCTGTTTGCAATTTCGCAAATGTGGAAGACTTTAATATGGCACTCTTGGTTTGGAATGATAGGGGCTATTCTAATCCTGGGGTAGCGCCGGCTGTCATCACAAAAAACGACCTTCTCTTTTCTTCCTCAATGGAGAAAGAAAAATGAGAGATGTGACATCAGCTTGTGGGGCAAGGTCACGCTTGTGACAGTGGTTCAGATGCACTTGTGGCTGGAGTGCGGTATCAAAGTTGAGATCGGTGCTGTTTTGGGATGAAATGGTGAGGAAAAATGAAAGAAAGAGAGAAAAAATGAGAGGGAGGGTGGACTCGCAAGCCAGGCTGGAATCATTGTGACTTCAGTCCTTGTTAGTTCTAGCATGTGGCAAGCAGCTGACCAGTCTAAGCCATTTATTCTCCCTCTCTCTCTTTCCCACTCTCTCTCGCTCATACTTTTTTCTTTCAAATATAAACTCCACTATCTGTTCCTGTTTCCCAGCCCGCGCGCCTGTGAATTCTCTCTCTCTCCGTCTCACTCTCTTACCAACAGATTGCAATTGTATAGGTGGTTACAATTACATTCATTACAGATTTCATCAACAGTGTTTATTCAGACCGACGAAAAATGAAAAGGCGAACTTTTAACTCCTTTGTTTTGTTTTCCCCCCTCCCTCTCTCTCTCTCGAATTTTTGGAGAGGTTTTGTTTTATTAGGAGTGAGGGGCAGGCGATGCCAGACAGGGAATTATGTTGAAAGTGTATGCCTTGCAACTTTTCTCCCTGTTGGAAATGTTTATTTGAACAGTAAGCTCATGATTTGAATATTTGTAATCCATGCTTAAATTTACAGGCCAGATGAACTTTTTGGCACAGATTCGCCACCATAAGTAGGATTTTCTCAAAAGCTTTACAAAATTTTAAGCCATTTGCATGGCTTATCTAATTTAGAGGGAGGGGGACGACCCTCCCTTCTATTATTTTCATACCTCTGAAAAAGAACATTGTTCGTATCTTAATGTATATGCATACCTCTGTAGGCAGTCTATGGTGACCAACACTGAAAGCACTTAGTTGGAGACAAAAGGAAAGAGGGAACTAGGGGAAGTGGAATACATAAATGCATGTGTGCAAGTGGGGGGAGAGGCAAAATGTATGCAGTGGCCTAGACGCTGGAGTGCTTTTTCTCTATATTCAATTTAAATGAGTTTACTAAGTATTGACTTCTTGTGCTGGGGGAGGCCACCCATCTCGTAGTCCGGGCCGGTGTTCTAGACGCCGTGCGCTTTCTTAAATGATGCTAATCAGTCCGGCGGGGCCTGGCCTCTGTCCACCATCAGTTTTTCTCTAATTCACATGTGGTGAGAAGCTGAAATTAAACGTGTCCGCGTGCATGCTGTAAATAGACGTGTTGAGATGTGCGCGCCTTTGGGTGCGCGCACGTCGGGGTCAAGGAAAACCAAATTAGCAGATAGGAGGAAACTGCTGAAGCTCTGCCTTTCTCCTGGTCATGTTAAATGTGAATGTCAGTGTGATTTAGCAGTCGCCACTGCCGCCGCCCCGTCTGCTGACTGGCTCCAAATGCAGCCGCTTTTTCACAGGTTTTTCACGTTTTATTTCTCATTTGCGAGGCGCGTACTTATAGTGGAGATATGTTTGCTAGGATTATTCATTTATTTGTAGCCATCAATGTTTATCTGTGTTGTGCCTATATGTGCGCGTACGTCTGCAGACAGCAGTTGGATGAACAGCTGACTCTATGATGTAGCTGTTACCCGTGTTTCCGCTTGGCTCTGGGCGGTGTGAGAACGCTCACTCTTGGAGGGCATTATATAGATTAATGGTTTGGACTGAGGGCTCCTGGGAGGCCTAGCATTGAAGCCTTGGACTTGACTGGCACGGAAGTGGGAGCGGAGAGAACGGAGCCCCGGCCTGCTGAAAGCAAACACAGGCTTCTGGTCTGGATCTGGTGGGATGGAGTCGGAGCATCATCTGCTCCAAGCTGCTCATTATATCGGCACGACCCTCCTTTTCTGAGCCAACACACACACACTTAGTCACTTGTCAATAACGCGGTCCACTCATATATTTACACATTTGGTACTCATTCCTCGAACACGTAAGCGGCTGATATTCATTTGCAAGGAAAGCTCTTCCAATTCTTTACCTACTGACCTCTAAATATCTCGGTCAAATATCAGTCCGGTGTAGGTGTATCAAAAATATGTTGTATTTATTATGGGTTATGTATAATAATATAATATATTTCTTCTTATTATAATCATCATTATCGTTATTATTTTTCCCAGAGAAGGTCAAAGCACTGCCTCCCTCGTGCGAGAAATGAGAATGCAATAATTGAGAATCTTATTACGCACACACGCGCTTACGGACGAGGGCCAAGGCCTTTTTTTCTCAAGGCCTGGTGGACAAACAAGAAGAGAACAACAAGCATGTGTTAATGAAAGGTGAAATAAAACTCCAGAGGACGTAAACAGCACATTAACTCACAACAGGTTCTTTGTTGTCTCTGTGCTGATGGCTGTGTTTAAGACTGCTGTTTCATAACTTCACCTGTCATAGGGAAAATAGCTTGGCTTTTATAGTGTAAGATTTGAGCACATTCCAGATAAGATTATGTTTGTGTGTGTACAGAGTACAAAAGAGAGGGAGAGGGCTTGCAAAAGAAGTAAACTAGGAATCTAACATTTTGGGATTCAAATATGTTCTGCTATGTATAACTAACACTAACAAACTTTACTTGTGTTTTTAAATTGCAAACTTGTGTGAGTGATTCAACTGTTTTTGTGTAGCTTTTAAATCCATGTTTTACTACAAATAGTGAAATGCAGTGCTGTATTTCCATCTTATAAATGCAAATTTAAGTGTTGCCATCTAATATCGATACATACAGTACGCAAAGAAATACAATTAAATAATTTCATCGTAGTTCGTGTCTTGTACTGTAATTTATTATTTTTCTAATATACAAAATTTCTAGCTTGTCAAGCTATAGTACAGAAGTGTTGCTCCGATAGCTACGCCTAAAAGTAAATATGTGCTCTGTTTATTGACATCTACATCTGGTCTATACGCTGTATACGTGCACATAAATGAGTGTGATTTTATGTCTACGCCAGACGTGTGTATGTTAGTGTTTGTGTGTGCGTTGTAAAAGTGGGGAGCTTAAATAACCTACTTTTGTCTTGACAACAGCATCAGTTGTAGAGGTGCACATATGCAGAAAGCTATTTGGAAAGGCATCCTCGTGCCTGTCAGCTTTTATTATGCGGGAAGGTGTCATGTTTGTAACGAAGCTGAGTGCAGATGGCAGAGTGGAAGAAATGGATCACTAATTTTAACAATGATTAATGAACAGAGATGGAAAATGAATTACGCTCCACCATTGGAGGGAGAAATATTCTCTCTGAAAATCTTAACTTCGGCTGCCAGCCGAAGAGAGAGAGGGATGGTGGTGGGGGGTAGGGTGGGGTGTCTGTTATTCACCATATCCTTTGTAAAGTCAACACTTCACTGGTTTTGCTATTACTTTTACCATTTTGACGCTCTGACAGACAACATTGTTCTGGGATCTGCCTGTTAAGTTGTAGAAGTGGAGAAGCTGTTCTTTAAAGCAAATATTATTATTAGCTAGTTTAACTGCAAGCATCATTTCTTAATATCTCTTTAGTGGGGTCTTGAGCAAGTATTTAGGCATTCTGCAGATAAGATGCTGTAGTTTATTGGAGACGGAGCCTGGCAAGGTAGCGCACACACTGAAATCGATTCTGGCTCGGACGGGTTTCTTAATCCCATTCTTATCCTTATTGTTTTCTGTCACTTCCGTGCTGTTCTAGTCACTTTAAGCCAAAAGCCCATAAAAACATGTAAAAAAATAAAAGATTAAGAATTTTTTTCTGCCGTGCCTCTGAGCGGTAAAGTTTGAAAAAATGTGAAACACCTCCGCTCAAGATGGCAGGTGTTGGGCATCGGAAATCAGTGTTAGAATGCGTTTAAGCTCCAAGCAGAACAGCTCGAGGAATATGTTGGCATCCCACAATAAGTTTTAATAAAACAAAACTGTGGGATATCATTGTCAGTCATCAATCATCACGCAAAAACAGAGGAACTTATTTTAGGTCAACCCTCAGAAAAATACACAAAAGAATAAAGAAAAACAATATAATAAGCATGCAACCCCCCAAGCCCCCTCCCTAACCTCAAGTCTCACCTTATTCTTTAATCTCCCAAATTTTTATGCCTTCATCTGAGGTGGGCGTTTTTTCTTTCTTTTTTTTTTTAAGTTTGACATAATAGATATATGTGTGGTATTTTGAATTTAATTATGCTCCTAATGGGAAATACCTTTAGTAAAAAGAGAAGAAAAAAGATGGAGCAACTACTACCTCTGGAAACAATATGTTTGTGTGTGCGTGTGCGCGTGTGTGTTAAAGAGCGCTCAGGTTACCAAGCATATGCTGAGTACTCTGAAAACATACACAATGCCTTTGGTGAACAAGGTAGAGAAAAAGCTCCTGGGATCCAATTTAGAATGTGACTTAAGGCAAGCATGCCTTTGAGTATGTGTGTATTTGTGTATCTGTTTGTGTGTGTACACACATGTGAACGTGTGTGTTCGTCTTGGCACTGTATTGAAATACTACCGGGTGATTAGAATTCCCCTTGCAGGCTCTGGGGGTGGGCTGCTTTTGAGCCCCACATCTGTGCCCCTGCCCTTACACTGCTGCCCTCTCTCTTTCTCTCTCTCTCTCTCTGGGAGGCCTGTATTCTCAGGGCTCTGTGCTACTTTAAAGGGAGGTCAGGTTATGTAGTTCACAGAGTTTATGCCGTCCAGATTATTTATTTAGTGCAGAGCAGGAGTCTTTCAAAGCGGGATTGGGTAACGCTCAAGACTTTGTACGTTCGAGTCAACTTTTTTCACTCTTTTTTTCATTCTGTAATAGCTTGCATGTCTGTTATGATTGCAACAAAACAAAAAGGCCAAATAAATGGAGTCATTGCATGCAAGTGCGGCTTTAACGTAATTGGTCAAACTTAAATGGATCGTATCATGTGGAATCACAGCGTAGTTTACAAATCCAAAACTTCCCGCTATGTAAGTTAGGATTTATTGAAATTGAGGTAATTTACAGAAAAATCAGAGGCTGTTGGGTGATTACAAATTTGGCTCGCCCGGTCATGGTATCCATGTTGGATATTAACCAAAATGTTGGAAAATTTATCAAACCTGGTTGCGTCTAGGTCCTTGCCGTTCTGCGTATTCTTCTGAGGGATTCCAATAAAGTTATGTTTAGCAAATCCATGATCTTTTCAGTCACAGTTCAGAGTGATTTGTTTTATAAGATTGTCTCAACGAGATGTAGGCCTGACAAAGAGGCTGTTATTAAAGGATGAAGCTATATTGAACACGACAGCAAACCCACAGCTCATGTCTTCAGCGCCGTAAAGCAATGTTGTTCATTTAATGTGAAAAGGGCGTTTCTAAAAGACACAGCAGCAGTTTGAAGGGTCAGTGAGACGATGGAAAATGGTCATAAAAATGAAATTGCGTTTTGGCACGAAACACCTTTACTAATATTATAAGTGGCACTTCGGAAGAAAGTAATAAAAGTGTACAAAATGACACCATTTTAGTGTATATTCTCAAACTGAATGAGAGAAATTGTGTTGGGTAAATCTAAAAAAGCACTAGTGACACTGATGACAGAGACACAGATGCTGAGGATGCGGTTGAAGGAGGAAAGGAGGTTTTGTTCTCAGGAAAATGGCACCTTGGACAGGAATCATATTTTACCTGATCATCAAAGTCATTTTCTTTCCTGCACCACATACAGAGCTCATGGTCTGTTTCAGTACGTGTCTTTATTGCACCTGAACCAGTGTGGAGCAACATTATAAGCTTCAATTACATTCAACTCATCCGTAGCATTTAGGCTAAAATAAAATTAATATGCTTTTTTATTTGAGATTCGATGGAGGAGACTTTCTTAAATGTCTCACTTCAGGTTTTAGGTTTTCTTGACTAGTGATGTCATGTCTCCTCTAGAGTTTCAGAAGAGATTGGAATAAGTGCTCACAGATACCAAAATCTGCAATGAAGCGATTTTAATATGAAACATTGCTCATCAGTCTTTCCCAAATCCAAATTTCTTGGGCTATGCTATACTTGTGAGAACTTTATAGAAAAATGTCTGATACTTAGATGAAACAAAACTAGGAAAACTATGTGGGCATCCCACTGCTTTAAAGTTGAGTGAAAAAGAAAATTTTAATACAGTAACTGGAGTATGGAAAAAGAAAAATTTTATTAGAAATGAGACTGATTATCCATCAATTTTTTATTATTTATTTTTTATTTTTTGCAGCTGCCATATTTTAGCTGCGTGAATACAGCTCGACTTTCTGAAGTTGTAATTACAGGTAAATCAAACGCATGGTTGCTGAATCTCTCGCACGGGCTGAGTTTGTTTACAGGCGCTTGTCTACCCCCTCGCGTGAACCTGTCTGTGTTCTTCCTGTGCCGCCTCCCTCGTTCGCCCGATTGCAGGTACGACTGGTTGGCAAGGGGATTGATGGCAGCAAAAGAGGAGGATATTAAAGATGTCTGTCACGCGCCCCTCCTCAGCGAAACAAGTGGATGTGAACTTTTCAGCCACGCGCTGTCACCTCGCCTAATCAGGACGTGAAATCTGTATCCAGACGTAGTCGTTTAACTTTTACCACTTACTCCCCCCTCCTGCAGGTAAACAGACAGTAAAGACAAAAAGAAAGAGAGTGAAAGGATGAAATGACAAAAAGGAAAAAACGGAAAAAGGAACAATCATGAAGGAAGTAATGATATTTTCCAAATAAACGCCCGCCTGTCAGAAGCAGGAGACATATTCACTTCCCCAATGTAGCTCAAGGAGACAATTAGCAAACAGAGGTGACACGGTAAACAGGTGCAGCCATTATTCTCGGAGCTGCTGGCGATATATCCCCATCTCCCAGACTGATGAGGGATCATGTGACAGGAGGGGTGAATTATCTGTCTGTATCAGGGCTCGACTGATTGGGTCTGCCTGCCTTTTACCCGAACATCTTCTGTCCTCCAAAAAAGAGATGAAAAGAGATGATGGTTCCACAATGAACTCTCAGGGTGGGATGCAGCATTCCTACACTCTGTTTCGTCACCCCAGTTTACTCTCAGATACTTTGTTTTCTTCTTTCTTGTCGAATGCTGTTCTTTCCCACATACTTTTATTTGTCACAGCCTATCATGTCCCTTTTTTATCTCACTTTTGTCTTTGCTGCAGTGAATAATATCTTTTTTTTTTCTCCAGAGAATAAAGCTTTTTTTAATTCATAATAGGCAGTCGTCCTGTACGCAAGGTCAGACCAGTTTGTAGGAATTGATTGCTTGGTGCTAAAGTGCTAATCAATGGGAACCTTTTCTGGAGGCTGGAAATGCTAAAACATTTTATTAAAATATGAAGAGAAACATAGTAAATGAAGGTAACGCATAACAACAGGGCACAGAGATTGATGTTGACCAATAGAAGTCATGTTTACCATATTTCCCTGAAAAGGTTTGAACTGCTTGCCTAATGTTTTGAGTCTTTTGAGGTTGGTTTGGTTTTTGCGTCACTATTTGTTGTATCGCTGAAGTATCTGAAGTAGAAATCCTCTTGCTTAGATGACTGTCAAACTATTCCATGGAACTGCTTTGCCTTCAATCTGAACTCTCCGTGACTCGCGGCACTCATACGGGATCCATCATAAACATGTGCCGTCCCTCACAGACTCATTCAAAGCCATTCCGTAAATACGTACACACGTAACTCAATAACCCCGTCTGCTCCTACACAATGTTTTTTTCTTCAGAGAGGAACATGCACCACGCAAGGATTCGCCGGCAGCCAGCGTCCTCCTCGACATATCCAGAGCACTAGGAAGAAACAAACACGTAAACAAAGCAAGAGACAAAGCAAAGATTTTTACGGTCCCCCGAAGACACCTTTTCACCGTATGGCTTTTGACTAAAGGCCCTCGCTGTTGAAGTTAATTTGTAATGCAGGTAGACATTATTCATCCAACCTTCATCCCCCACGTGAACATGCTAAAATCATGCGGTGCCTTCACCATCCGATGATTGACATGGCACATAGGCGCTCTGTCTCTGACAGTTTAGGCAGCATTAGTTGGAGTGGCAGCCGTCTTGCTAGGAGTTAATGATAATAATTATTTAGCATTTTTTATTGCACGATAATTATTTAAGAGGTTCATGTAGTCAGCAGTGTAATCAGTAAAGAGCGATTACAGAAAATCCACAGGCAAGCAGATGGTAGCTGTTGTGTTTTTCCTTTTCTCTTCCCCACTCGTATTAAACTAGCAGGCATTATAGTAGCTTTGGCAAGAGGACAATGAAAAGGGCAAATGATAAAATTAAAAAACACTTCACCATCTAAAAAAAAAAATATATATATATATATATATATATATATATATATATATATATATATATATATATAATCAGTGGCATAATTATGACTTTTTGGTCCTGGGTGCCAACATTGGCCAATCAGTTAACAGCAACAGTGATGTAAAAAGTCCTTCAACAACAAAGAGATGTTCTTAAACAAAAACTCTTGACCCTGTTACTTTTTTGTGAGCGTGCAATGTATCACATTTAGTGTTTGCATGCAATCAAAACTCATAGGTCATTGTTTGGGGATTTTTGAGGTATGTTCTGCTCTTTAGTCTAGTGGGTTTTTTATGATTATTTTAAATTTCACCGTACTCAATCAGCAAAGAAGAAAACCTCGCTCTCTTTCCAGGGTCGGAGTGATCGGTACACAGAGGCTGTTGCCCTACATTCCTGACTAATTGTATAATTGGAAAAAGCTCTCCAAATGAGCGGCCCCCTTTCGCAAGTGCAATCTTCCCAGCGCTTCCCCCTTCAAAGCAAATCACAAAAGAGCATTTTGGGAATAATAATCATTTCAAAAAGCATCCGTTATTAATCCAAAACAGTAGAGCATCACCAGAGCCATCACAAAAATGCCACCTCCATCGCCGCCGCACACAGAGCTGAGAGTCTTCGGGCTCCAACCAGAATTGCAAACTGCGTACGATTTCTATGAAGTGGATAATGCTGTCAAAGTTCACCTTTGACTCTGGTGGGCCTTGATCTTTTGCTCAGAAAATGCCAGCGTTAAGACGCATGAGCTTTGCACACGGTCTCACCTCTTTGATGTCTAAAGATCTACCTGCGAGCTGTCTGCACACTCATATTTTACCGTTATGCCCGTGCTCATAGATGGATTAGATTTTCAGAGTTATGGCCCTTCGCGTGCTGCGTCATTCATTACTACGATGGCAGCGAGAAGGTGGGATGATTTCTGAGGTCGACCGTGTCGCGAAGTGCAGTTAAAAGGAATCTGTTAATTAACCCTATTGATCAGTCAAAAAATAGAGGCAAATGCGATTTGCATACACCAGGCGCGATCGATGCTTTAACTGATTTTTCATCTCCGTTTTTTTTCTCCAAATCTGATTTTCTCTGTTTTCAAAGTGAGAGAAAGGGAGTTGAGCCTAATGCCCATTGATCTGCCATGGCACAGACGCGAATACAAAGCGTTTTATAATGCAGAGAACATATTAGGAACGGTCTGACTTCAAAGTTCAATACGTCGAGTTAGGAAACGTCTTTCTTCGCTGCCTCTCCGTTCCCTAAAACGACGATAATTAAAACGCATTCACAGTTTTGCTCCGTGAACATTGTACTTGTGCATTAAATACTACTCTAATTGTTAGCTGAGTGGAACACGTATTATTAATAAGGTGATATTTCTTCAGGCAAAACAAAACCTGTTCCCTTTTTCCTGATTGAGTTGCAAACAACAACAAGCGAAACGGCAACGTCTAAAAACAAAAACGGGTGGGGGAAAACAATAGGTGTTAAAAAAGCAATATGCTGTGTTTTCTCAAGAGCATCTTATTATAGCGTATTGATTTATAAGGCTTTAAATGCGATCCACCACGCAACAGTCAAGGGCAGAAAGAAAGCGAGAGAGAAAATGGCAAGAAAGAGATGGCTACAGAGGGGCTTAGTGGCAGCGCTGGAGAATGCCCTGTGCTGAATAGTTTTGGAACACAAAAGGGTAATTGTTTTAGCCCAGATGTTGCTTGCGCACAACAAGCAGGATACAATGTTCCTACTGAGCTGATGAGCCCAATCAGTAGAATGATTAAAAATTGATTTTGTCCCTGTAATTACAGTATGTAAACTACTTAGCCAGGATTGCAAAGGAAGTGATTTTCTAATTACGTATATACTCTGGTGTCTAATGATTGGTTTTTTGAAGTAATGAAGAGAGGGTCCTAACGACTCCTCTGTGTTCTGTTGGTTAAGGGGAAAAAGTGTAAGCGAGAGAGAGAGAGACAGAGAGACAGAGAGACGAGAAAGAGAGACCATCGTTAGGGCAAAGGCAGTAGGCAGACAAAGAGCTGAAATTGAATTTTCGCCACGGTGAAAGGCGAAGGGATTGTGTTTGTTAACATGCGGGCTGAACGCTAATGGTGGCCGTGACTTGCGTGGGGTCACCAGTCCGACAATCTGGACTCTCCAATTAAATCCCCCCGGAGTCATCATTACAACACACGCGCACACATTTTTATCATGTTTTTGAGTTGAAAGTATAATATAATTATTGGACAGCAAACTACATACTGTATTTGTTTCTTGTTTAGGTGGCCAGCAGCTTGTAAAATAATAGGACCTCTGTGGTCAGCTGTCAAAAAAACAACCCTGTAACCATGACACTGAAACACTAAAGCTATGATTTGCATTTTTTGTGTGATAAAATCATTTAAAAATGTTTTTAAGCATTTCTATTAATTTTTTTTTTCCAAATTCTAACAATTTCTGTGATTGTCAGTTAACGTATATTATATTAATCATTTTATTCTAATAGTTAAAATCCATTTCAATCTGTTAATTTATCCGGTCAGTGTTTATCGTTTAAAATAATTTTGTTTTCAAGTCTCATTGTCTCGGTCAAGAAGGTCACAGGCCCCTCTAAAAAATAAATCAAGCACATATCTGCGCTGTGAATAACATTAAACATTTCAGCCCTGCTTTTAAATTCTTTAGCAACAGATTAGAGTAATCTGATAACGGCTGGCATTCTCCGAAGCGAACAGGACGGAAAAAAGAAAACAAACAAACAAAGATTCCACACAATCGGAAGCGACGCTCACGCAACGTTACATTGTGGGTGGATTTGTGGGTGACACAAATCCAGATTCATTATGACGAACAGAAAACTTTGAGGAAAAGAAAACCAAGAGAAATAGAGAGAGAGAATCGCTCAAGCTTTGAAATGCTGCCAGTATCAAACTGTAGTTTTCAGACACAGTTGATTGGAAGAGAAGCCGATAGCTCGGCGCAGTCTGGCCCCTTTAATAATTCATTTAGTTAGGCTATGATCTATCATTTTGTACCTTTTGACATGCGATATTGAAATTTAATATTGCATCAATACAAATGATGTATTGCCAGTCGGCGCTGGGGATGTGGATGGGAAAGCGATCTTTGGATGTCACTTCCCCCTCTTTTCTTTTCAAAGCTAGATTGTGCTTGAACACAAAGGCAGATGTTCGGTAAAGAACGCTTCTCTTCCACAACTTTGATATGTATGTTTAAAAAATGACATCTTTAAAGACTTGCGTAGCGCTCGATGTGTTGGGTGTGGGTGCGCGAGTGTTTGGCGTGTGTGTGGTGAAAGTGAGGAAGATGGCATCGTTGCTTAGAGGAAGAGTCGAGACGCGGTCTGTTATAGAGCGCCTTCACATCATCTCTATCCCATGACACACAACTCACTGTTGCCACAGAGTCGGACAGCAGTGCAGAAACATTGTCATGTCACAGAGTATATAGTACATTAGTCTCTTTTAATATTTATTTTGTGATGGAGAATTAAACGTGTGGTACAGAAACTCACATCTTTTTTTCTTTTGAGCTCCTACCACGACCAATATTTGATACCTTTATGAATAAAAAGTATTTTTGTAAATATTAAATGGTTAAATTTACATGTAAACATATTAAGTGTATTTAAAAAGTAGTTGTTTTGTTAAAGGGGCCATGTCACAAGACTTTTTTGAGTAGCAAATAAATCTTTGGTGTCCCCAGAGCACATATGTGAAGTTTAGCTCAAAATACCATATAGATAATTTACTACAGCATGTTAAAATTGCCACTTTGTAGGTGTGTGCAAAAATGTACCATTTTGGGTGTCCTTTAAAATGCAAATGAGCAGATGAAATGCAAACACTGATCACAATGATGGTGGTTTGTTGAAATTGAAACTCAATTGTGCTTTCAATAATTCTCTCTCTCTCTCTCTCTCTCTCTCTCTCTCTCTCTCTCTCTCTCTCTCTCTCTCTCTCTCTCTCTCTCTCTCTCTCTCTCTCTCTCTCTTTTTCTCTGCAATAAATGGCAGTGCTGAGGTTGGTTAGTTCAGATTAAGGGGCGGTATTATTATAATAAGAGCTCTTTTTAACATCATAAGGAGAGACAAATTTCAACGACCTATTTTTTCATGTGCTTGTAGAGAATGGTTCACCAAAACTAAGTTACTGTGGTGATCTTTTTCACATTTTCTAAGTTTATAGAAGCAGTGGGGACCCAATCATAGCACTTAAACATGGAAAAAAACAGATTTTCATGCCATGGCCCCTTTAACACTTAATATAAGTTATCAGATTGTCTATTTAATAACAATATTCAGAGGACAGAGAAAAACAAATAACAACACAAACAGCATTACTGCATTTTATGGTTATATGAACAGAAGGCAATTTCTTTTTCCAACTATATGCTAACATAATTTATTGTATTTAATTTTGATGCTTATAAAATGAGTCGATTTTGTAATGCTAAATCAATTATTAAATTCTTCTTATTAAAAGAAACTCTTAGGGTCAATATTTTTATGTGAGAATTGATCCTCTCAGTACAACGTTTTTAGTATCGAAGACAATGAAGTAGTTTAAGGTCGATCTGCCCACCCCCAACGTAAAGATGACTTGTACTCATAGCAACTTTTGGATGTCATGTTTGAGGAAGTATATTTTGGGCTGAAACCCCTTTTGTTTATCAGTTAAAGCTGTCTTTATGAGCTGTGATTTCTGACACTTGTTCCTTAGGCACTGCAGCTAGTGCTAATGATATCCGATGAGTCTCTCCCATGCTCCACCCCGCCACTGTCATTAACACATGGCTTGCCTCCAGTTTACTCTTGCACAATGGCAACCAGAGCCGGATGTCAATTAGACTTTCTTAGGGTAAATGCTGTAGGTGAAGACACACAGGTGAGATAAAATACAAGTTATTAATAAGATCTTTACCTTAATATGGCAAATTGAGATTTTGAAGATGAGGACTGAAATAGATGTCGTGTTGATTAAATAAAATAAGCAAATATTGTGTTAAAAAATTACAGGTCTTAAAGGCTGGTGTGTAGATGTTTTTATCATTTTGTAGATGTGATAAGACATTCACTACCTGTTCGTAGCCTATCAGGAGATATTTAATGTTAAATATACACCAATATATAACCAGATTTTGGACCAATGAGATTTCGTTATCTACACTCCGAGCTGAAATCTGTCGGAAAGATCTTTAACTTACATCTGTGGACACGACATGAGAATCATGGACTCACATTAATAGTAAGGAACAATTACAGTGTTCCTCTATTAGAGATGTGATAACGATCTTATCTAAAGGTATATTTTGTCATCACACAGCAATCATAAATTTATGCACGTGCGTTCGTGTGCACGCGAGCGTGTTCTCTGTCACTGGGTTGATGGACTTTTGCTGCACTTCATATTAGAAATCTGAGGCAGCAAATAAAGATTGATTCGGACGAAAAATCAAAAAATGCATATGATATCTCAACATATATTATGATTTACTAGTACGTGACATGTTCGGGCACATATGCATACACATAATCAACTGTCCCCGCGTATTCATAGGGGGCGGCTGTGTTATTAAAGTCATATGACATAATTGCATTTGATGTTGAATAAGCCGGGATTCGGTGTCTCTCCCATGTGAGGATGGCAGGAGTGATGGACGAGCACATTAGCGGCAGGGACAACATTAGATTTGCTCAAAATTATTGATCTTTTGTTTGCCAGCCAAGTCGGCAATAAATAACCGAATAACAGAGATGCGACTCATTATCGCTGTGCCAACTGACAGACCTCTATCAAAACTACTCTCTTGCCCCCATCTCGCTCTCCTTTTCTCTCTTGTTCTCCCAGACACACGGCAGTATTAATCTGCTTTTAATTCTTATACTTTCACAGCTTCTGCTTTAACTTTAGGCCTTACTATCTGATTCCCTTAAAATTTTAATCCAGACGTGATAACCTGTATTATTCCATATTTTACACACCCGCATTCGGAAGCTCTCTGTTTTATTCCCACCTTCTTAGTGGAAAAAATCCTTTTATCACACAATGGGTAATTTATATCCATTACCAACGTTTTCAATCCTTTTCAGGGCTGCTGTCAGTGCCTTTGGCACCCTCATGATTAATGTGATCTAATAATAGTGTGCCATTATATTTCCTTTAGTAAAACATGTACCAACATCCTATTCAGCCCCAACCAAATTCATAGCCTCTTAGAATGGTTCTCGCCCTGCTTGAGCTGAAAGACAAGATTGCTATTTTTGCACAGGGGATGATTGTGGAGAGGATTCAGGGATCCATGGGCTCGCGTTCAGCGTCATTTGAAGGCATGAGACGATGTGATTGTGTGTGTGTGTGATGGGAGTGAGGCAGCATCTTAGCCAGTTAGCGTTCGGCAGGTTGTTTATCGGGGCTGTAATGTGGAAGTGGATGAGTATGTTCATGGAGAAGTTATAGTAATTTTTGAGCTCTCGTTCTTTCGATCTGCTTTTTTCGTTTGTTTAAGCACGAGTGTAGATTTGGGACAGGGCCTGTCCTAACTACTTAAGCTGCTACTTAATAATCCCTTGTGCCTTAATGCGGTGTAAGTGAGTGGTCCACATTAAATAGTTTTGCAAAGTTGACGTTTCCTGTGGTGTGACATAAAATGGTTCATCTTGGGCTATATATAAGAAATTTTGCTAATTGCGTTATAATTATTATGTATGCCGTTTTTATGACCTCATTAATTGAGGGACTACCGTACGTGGAATATTTGTGCTTTTAAAAAATAATTTGTCACACCGCAGGAACATTTAAAGTGAACTAGTAAAGGCAAAAAGCTAATTAGAAATAGTGAGAAACCGTCACACACTTCTCTTTATACATTCATATAAATACATCATCTTGATATGCAAAAACTAAAATTAAATAAAAAAATGGTTATTGATGGTTATGCACAGAGCAGCAGTGAATAGTACTGTTATAATGTATTACTCTACTAGACATAACATTTTTTTCTCTCCATACATATAATTGTTTAATGAAAACCAGTATAAAGGCAAGAACCGAGATTAAGTAATAAAATCATCTTCATTTGTATTGTTGTTTCTATAATTTACAAAAGACAGTAATACATACTAATAATAATAATAATAAATACTTTTTCTAAACATGTAAAACTGATCAGCTGTTACAAGTAATTTCAATGTGTAGATTAAAAAAAGCAACCATAGACCATAAACCATGCATTAAAGATTGTGCATTACAAAATTATGTGATCAATAAGTCATGAATACATGTGTTTTTACATTAGCCTACTTTAACTCACAAGTATTTTTTATAAGTTACAGCAACTTTTTGCAGCTGGTTGCCAGTAAATTACTGTAGAAGATAAAGACTGAAAATGTTTCATGTTCATTTAACTTTGAACAAACTGTTGCCAGAAAATAACATAAATGTAAAATCTACAGTAAGTTGCCAGCTGCCAGTAATACTGTAGCTTCTACAATTTTTTTACAGTGTAGGCAAAATATAAAATAATAAGTTAAAAGTAAGTTCTACAGCCAATTTGATTTGATTTAAGGCAGCAAGAACGTTTCTACAGTGAATGTGTGTATGCGTCTGTCATGATTTTGTTTATTACCCATGTGGTTGGTGGTGAGGACCGGTTTGCGGAGGGTCCCACCACTGTGTGAATTGATATCAGATGGTCATGATGACTCAAACAATATCACATCCAGTCTTCATTGAGTCAAGGGGCAGCTGACCCCCTATCACAGACTACACAGGATAATCTACAGCTGTCAACACTGTTTATCCTACTTACCTCTAGCTCATTTTCATTTTACAGAGTTAAGCAACAAATTTAGCTGTAAACAGCTAATTTGCTTCTAGCGCTAGTTACTTGTGTTTAGGAACAGCATGACATTAACATTTACCCTACAGAATGCACTCACTTATAAATGTTCCTGGTCTAATTGGGTATACTTCATTTTTGACAGAGCATGTTGTTCTAAAAGAAAAAAGTCATGGGCTTTCATCTTCTGCCATCTCTTTTGCCTTCACCTAACGTTCACCTCTGAAATGAATTGCATGCAAAGATAATATTAACCAACTGCATTATAGTCAACCCCTCACAATCCAAACAAATTCGGTTTCTTGCACAAATTGTTACGTTATTTCTTACTAAATATTCTGTTTCACGCAGACACACATCATATTATGGAAGCTAAATGCAATGTGATTACCGTGTCATGTTATGAAAGAAAGGAAAGATGAAAAAAATTTAAATGAAACTCAATCCACAGGAAAATCAAACCGTATTATCTAATGCAGTGTGCTTGAGCTGTGTTAGCTGTGGTCACTTAAGATCAAGCAAAGTTAAAGTTGACAGGGAATGTGATAGAGGTTCTGTGGTTGGGAATAATCTACTTCAACACAGGCAAAAAATAACAGATAAACAGAGGTACATGATGCTTTCCTCTTATATGTTAAACACAAATGTGAAAGGGGCTTATGAACAATGGGAAGTGTACATGTAGTTGTTTTAAAGGATTAGTCAATTTTCTTAAAAAAAATCCAGATATTTTACTCACCACCATTTCATCCAAAATGCTTATGTCTTTCTTTGTTCAGTCATGAAGAAATTATGTTTTTTTGTGGAAAAAATGCCAGGATTTTTCTCATTTTAATGGACGTTTAAATGCTGTTTAAAATTGCAGTTTCAAAGGACTCTAAATGATCTCAAATGAGGCATAAGTGTCCTATCTAGCGAAACAATTGTCATTTTTGGCAAGAAAAATAAAAAAATATGCACTTTTAAACCACAACTTCTCGTCTTCCTCCGGGCCTGTGACGCGCCAGCGCGACCTCACATAATACGTCATCACGTCAAGAGGTCATGGATGACGTTTGCAAAACTACGCCCCAGTGTTTGGTGTGGAGAAAGAGGACCGTTCCGACGTATTTGTATGTTGAATGATACTAATTAATTTCTTTGTGTCAGTTTATTGTTTAAAATGGTCCGCAAATGTGCGTTTCATATATTTAAACCGTGACCTTTCGACTGCAACTCAACTGCATTAAAACTGTTAAGTGTTGTCCATTAAAGTCCATTAAAATAAGAAAAATCCTGGAATGTTTTCCTCAAAAAAACATAATTTATTTTCGACTGAACAAAGAAAGACATCAACATTTTCGATGACATGGTGGTGAGGAAATTATCTGGATTTTTTTTAAGCAAATTGACTAATCCTTTAAATTATAAATCAGATTTTTTTATTTTAAAACAGATAATGCAAAATTAAGATTATGCAAAAATACAAGAATTATGGGTCAGTATGGGGTGTTGGTTAAACAGGTGAGTCATCTTCTCTTCCCCTCCTGCCCTATTTAACTGGGGAAACCCTTCAGGCAGATGGGGGAGGGAGGGTGGGCAGACATGCAAGGGGGGCAGCAGAGGAGATTGCTGTGAGCTCAGCATTTTCTAGGGCCTAGACCAAAGCTAAGCAGACAGAGAGAGAGAGAGAGAGAGAGAGAGAGAGAGAGAGAGAGAGATGCTCCCGCTGAATAGGCCTCCGTCTGAGCTGTGACTGTGTGCACGCCTGGTGGCACAACCGCCTGTCTGTTATTCCCATGATGCAATCCGTATGGGGTGATGATGATGACCATAATGATGAAGATGATTATTATGACTACCCACTTTGTGGCTTTATATCATCTGTCCCTATACATGCGGATCTGCGCCGCAGCTAATTCCCCTTTAATCTCCGAAATGTTCCGGCATAGCAGAGGACGAGACACTCATAGCAACAGATCTTTAAATAACATATTACGGGACAGGCGGCACCATATGCGACGCTTTCAAACCAACCATGCAAAAAATGCGAAATTGTGATGAAATCACTCAAACCGAGTCCTGAAACTACTTACGATGTGAAGTGTATGTGCGAATGGGTTTATAGCGAGTGCAGGTGGCCCAGGTGGGGTGACGTAAGCGGGCGGCACTTTTCCGGGTTAGCTCACCTAGCTGCTATTTCTAACAGAGCTGGTGGAATGTCCCGTACTGGCGAGTGGAAATATGCTGCGGAGGTGTGGGTGAATATGTAGCGCTCGTCTGTTGATGGCACATTTTAAAATTATGAAATAATAAATAAAAAAGATGCTGCCATGTTGATTTATGTCTATTTATATTAAAGTCAAGATGGTCTGCGAGCTTGACACCTAAATGCAGCGGTGCAAAGCTGTTTTCTCTCTGCTCTTTCACACAACCTCTCTCTATCGCTCTCTCTCTCTCCGCCGATTGCCAGAGTCAGAAGGATGACGTGAAATAAATATGTGTCATAATTCTGAAGAGAGTGGGAAGATATGCAGCGTATGTCTGTGTGTGTGTGAAAGTAAAGAGTCCTGTGGTTATGAACTCAAGCATTATGGTACTGTAAAGGTTTAAATAATTGAGAGCTCACATTATTTTGAAATGCCATTCTCTACAATTGAGTCAGTGAGTTTAATACGAAGGGCATCGGAGGCCCTGTGAAATGTGAAGGAGCACATTTGGTCTCTTTCGCCACTGCTCTCTGTCAGGAGATGTGGGATTTTGTCACACAGGTGACATGGATGCTGTCAAAAACCTGGTACTGGAGTTCATCTCGTATGTTCATCTCATGGCCTTGTATGATCAGAGGCATTGACAAAAATGTGAAACAAAAACCTGCCATATTTTATTCATACTTCAAAAGTGTCCTGGTCTGCGTAAGTGCTAGCCACAGATCAATCTTACGGATTGCACAAGGCAGCCGGCGGGTAGAGAGAGAAAGAGAGAGAGGCGTTATCGATTTATCAGTGGAATATAGCGTGTGTTTGCCTTAAATGGCCACACTAAACCCAGCTGTCACTAACTTGACATGCTGGCATTTACACATGCACACATACATATGGGAGGATAGATGGAGTCACACACATTTTCATGCGGCTAAATGAGTACTATAAATACAGCTATGCTAATAAAAATGCACATCCTCTGTGCATATAAGTTTACCTTGACACACATATAACAATAAAAAGCGATCACACTGCTGTATTGTAACTAAGAGGCAGATTCTCACTTATGGATGGTATTTTTAAATTTTCAACCACACCAATCATTGCGCCTTTTCATGGAGCCACACAAACACACACCTGGCACGCAGACAGCGGAGGGCTGGGTGGTGAGGAGCTTGCAGCGTGAGATGCAGCATTGCGGGCCATAAAAAGGATAGTTTAACAATTGATCGGCAGAGCAGTGGTTGAAATGGCAGCTGTAAATCAATTTTATCTCTCAGCCTCTAAAGAGTGTTTTCTAATGAGGTTAATGTCACATAATGACCAAATTCCGCCATTTAAGAGATGGCCTCAAGGTGTGCACGCAAGATAGATGTCGCCCGGCTCGTGTTAACGTAAGACGACTTGGCGCACGAGAGAAAAGGTTCTCGCCATGTTATAGGTGTAAAAAAATCTAGTAGATGAGGTCAGAGAGGGGAGGATGGAGAAAATAAATGGGACTTTGAATGGTGGGATCTTTAAGAACAGAATGACCCAATATTAATGCTTAACGAAATCACAGGGTTGTGTAAGGAGGATTGTGGTGGAATGCCAGAAGCTCAAAGAGTTCAAATGCTTGTTCTTTACAACACAAATTATTTAATGGATACATATAACCTGTCCTGCATTTGTATGTGTATCCTAAAAATGCAGGACAGGTTGGATGTTTGTGCGCACACTCATTTATACACCTCCTCTCCTCAGGTGTGAAGAGTTTGGCATACTCAGCTATTTGCACCCACTCAGGAAAAATTAATTCAAGCTCTGGACAGAAGAAGAAATATTAAGAAAACTGTCAGATTCGAAGACTAGCATCTATCATAAGAGCCCTAAAGCTATTACTATGGTCTAATCAGGTTTAATATGATTTCCTATCAAACCATGTCCAAAAAATCCTTGCCCCAATTCTGAAACAACGTTACAACTGATGACACAGGATAAATAGTTTTGTTCCCGTTCTTCTTCTGTTTTTTTTGTGCCATGGAATTTACATGATGAATAAATACCTGTACATTTTAAATGAACAAATAAATAAACTATTATTGGGTTATACCACGGGTCTGTTGAATGCTGTATTCTGATTGGTTGAGAAATGTTTTTTTGATAACCACACACCTAACTTGTCAAATATCTTAAAAATAGGCACCAGAGCAATGTTTGTTGTAACCGTGGTATAAGCCGAATAATTTACTCCTGTCCTTTGATTTAATTGAAAATAATCGGTCTCGTGCAGGTATTTAGCCTTAGATGGAGTTTACCACCCGCTTTTGGCTGCATTCCCAAACAACCCGACTCTGAGAAGTCTGCGCCCCGGCGGGGGTAGTCACCGGCCTCACACCGTCAACGAGCTAAGCCTCCATCAGAAGGACGTAGGCCGGGGATTCGGCACTGGGCTCCTCCCTTTTCCCTCGCCGCTTCTGAGGGAATCCTTGTTAGTTTCTTTTCCTCTGCTTAGTAATATGCTTAAATTCAGAGGGTCATCTCGTCCGATCCGAGGTCATAACCAGAGGGAGCAGTGCGCCAGCCCCGCTCGGGGGCCTGGCTGGAGAGAGTCGTCGCCGCCTGGCCGCCCTCTCCGCTTCGCGTTGTGCCGTATTACCACCTTGGGTGTGCATTATTTTCTTATAATTCAATGGCCTGTCGTCAATTATTCCTTACATAATCACCATTATAATAGTGCAATGAAGGCACTGATTATTAGTTATATTATATGTGTATATAATATAGCCAAGGATAAAAATATTATTAACAAAAACCACACATGTAGGTGATCTCAAATCAGAACCCTTTAAATTATAGGGTACCACAATTTTTCATTTTATGTATACGATTTTCTTTTTTCCTTTTTATCTAACCCTCTCTCTCTCGCCATTCTTTGTGCTTTTAAGAATTGAGTGGTAGATGATATGATTTTGGGGGGATTAGGCTGGCGTGTCGGTTCTGTGCAGGCGCTGACCTATAAAGAAGGCCTTTAAGGAGCCTCATTAATCCACCTGTCCAGGAATACTATATTTATATGTGTCTCTCAGGTCTGGTCTGAGGTGCTCAAATACGATGTGGAATTACCACCACTGGCACCTAATTCATTCCAGTGTGATTAGTGACACAACCGCATGGAAGCCGCTGTGGGTGGCATACGGTGTAGACGCCGGGGTCTTTATATGGGTAAGCCAGCGCAGTGCTCACAGAAGTATGTGTGTGATTGAAAGCGTACAATGTATGCACTTAAAAACTCTACAGTTTAATACAGTACACTTCCTTTATGGTTTTGATCTCACAAACCCAAACACTTATGGTGGGAATCAGATTTGTGGCCTTTCACCGTCTTCGTCTCCACGATTTCCTTGTCAGTCTTCCCACAGTCTCGGCTCAAATCAGGTTTGCGCACCATCCACCTTCGCCCTCTTAGCATCCGTCAACAACCGCCATAAAAGCAGCATATACCCTATTTTGATCCGTTCACGTTTTGAAGCACCACTTACGCTCGATGAGGGTCTTTCTCTCACTCTCTCTCGCGCTCACTCCATTTTTTCTTCCATTCTTTGATTGATATGTGAAATAAGTCCCTCTCCTGCTCTCTAAAGGCAGTCGGTGTGGAAGGCCTGAAAGGTGGCCATTGTCAATGCGAGAGCACTTTGTCAGGAAACAATTCTGTTCCCAAGGCCCGGAGGACATGTTAAAAAAGATACAGCCCCCATTGTGTACTATAGGAACTTTAATTTTGCTTGTGAGGTCATTTTAATCCTGATGAATTTTTATAGTCGCTGTGGCGCTGAATGGGGAGCAGTGCTAATGCTTGATTAAAAAAAAAAAAAAAACGGGGAGAGAGAAAAATCTACCACCCACAGACCACCTAAACTTAAGGCATTAAAAAAGGCCAGACAGAAAGGAATTGGAGAAGCTTTTGTTGAGGGACACATTGGGGTGTATTTAAGTTTACAAAGGAGTTCTCCTCAATGGAGACTGGTTCCTACATGGAAGCTTAAAATCGGTGGGAGCTTAAAGATAGCCGTTGTGTAAAGAAACACCGGTCATCGCTAAAGCAGTCTGAGAGAAAGAATTTGAAAAGAAGAAATAATGTGATGCTTTTCTCTCTTCACCTCCATCCTCTCTATTTTATGAGAGTTTTACAGAAATGTGAAGCAGCGCTGTAATACCACACCATAAAAACACGGAAAAGGGAAGACGAGCAGGAAACGCCTGAGCGTCTGAAATTGAATTAACAGAATGAAGGTGCGTGTAAAACCGCTATGGAGGAAATCTCACGCCATTTTTAACTTGTTTTGTCTGTCTCTTCATACGCATTTAGAATCAAAGTTCCTCAGACTTCCACAAAAGCTGAATTGTTTTGGGTTCCCGGCCCTCCCCTCACAAAAGAGAGTTCTCTAACTTTGAGGTTTACTCTGAGATTTAGCTTAATCCCCATTTGTACGCCGAGACTTGATCTGGTGTTTGCGTCGTAGTTTTATTTCCTCCATCTTTTTTTGTAGGTTTTCAATGTATTTTGTTGTCAGTGTGACTCTCTTTGTCTTTTTGGGCAAACTTTTGAATATGCCTTTGAAGGAAACACAAACAGTCAAATACAACAGATGCAAACTATGGGAGCTATAGAGAAGAATTCAATTACGCCACTGAGATGCTGTAATTGATCCATACGATCCATTCTTACTTTTTTAACTCCCCCCGCCTCAATTTTTTCTAATCTGTTGTTTAATGAAAACAAAATCCTGTTTTCAGAATAAGGACTGGCTGCCTGACTCATGCCTGACTATTTATATAATCTCCCGTCTTTCCAAATGGGAACATGTTATGCCTTGTGCTAAACGCATCATTTGCATCACTCTGTGCTGTATTTGGAGATGTTTGACTCTCATTCTTTGAACTCGAGTCCGATATAGCCTGCTCCACACAGCCTGTGTGTTATTCCTTTCCCCGCCCCCATCTCCCCCACAATGTTTCAAGGAAAACACTTTCAGAGGAAAAATTTTCAAAAAAGTTAAAGAACATAAGAACATGGAAGCGCCTAAATGTAAAGTCTGTTGCAAAGTTTGCGATGTGCTGCACCAGACTCTGACCTAGTGACTTGCTTTTTGCGTTCATTTAATTGGCAGGTAAAACTTTCTTTTCAATGACTCTGCTCTTTGCACCCCTTCTCCGTTGTGGGCTTTCAGGAGCATGCGGTACATTAATACGGACACCTGCTTTGTTCCTGGCAGCCTGGTTCCCGTTGTCGTGCCTCGTACACTCGTTCCTCCTCTTTCATCATCTTTCAGTGTCTTTTAGTGGTCTGTCTGCAAAGGGCCGGCCTGATCTTACAGCAGGGCTGAGGTTTCACTTTGCCACCCATCCTCTAGAGAGAGCATGTGTGCAAGGGTGCGGGTGTTTGACTCTGTTTACACAGGGAAATCACATTGCTCAGAGGTTGCTCTTTAATTGCTCATGAGAATTCTCAGTTATGTTTCTTTTAAGTACTGACATTGTCTCAGATGGCTGTCATTAAACTGATTAGGAGATACAAATAGACACAAATTAACATGGAAAGTTTACATGCAGATTAAAAATAAAGATGCAAGATTTGTATGTACTGTATAGTGCATCACATAACTTTAATGGTATTATTTTTTTTAAAGTTAACTTTCATTTTGACTTTGATTGCAAATCTAAGCACAGAGTTTGAAACATCCGTGTGACCTTTTCTAAAAGTGGAAACACTTGCGGGTTCTTCCTTCTCTGGAGAAATTGTGAGAAGCACCAGATGAAAGCCAAAAGTCAAACAGCATTTAAAACTTGACCACAGTTTTGATTTTGTGGTAAAGTCGGCTGACCAAGGAATTCAAGCAGGTGCACTATGAAAAAGTCAAAAATGAAAGCACTTACTCATGCAGTTTAATGTACAGCATTTAGACCATGACGGTCTTTATCATGCCATAATTTTTTTAGTGCCGTCCGGTCAGAATGTAGCACGCACCTGTGCTGTCCCAGAAACTATTTACAATCTACAAAACAGTGTCACGAAGCAAGAGATGAAATGCACAATCAAACTCCGATTCTTCGTTTAATTAAATCTCACTGAGGTTAAGCAGGAGAGAGAAAGAGGGTGGGGAGGGGGACGAGAGAAAGAGAGAAGAATTCGGAGAAGGGCACAATATGTTCTGTTACATTATACTTTCTTAGCTGAGAGAGAGGCAAAAGGGCAGTGAAAAGGAATACTTGCTATTTAATTACTGTCAGCTGAATGAGCCGCACTCTTTGCTGTTCTCCTCACCCCCTCCCTGATGTAAAAATTCTTATTCACTTAGTATGTAGGTCACATTACAGTGGTGTCTGGTTATTGGACATGGGCTTAGATAACTGTTTGTTGAGTATTAAATGCTTTTGCTGCCTCAGCACCCTTTCTAGCTGGTATTTTTCACACAGCTGTGCTACTGAAAAGAGACAACACTGCTGCAAAAATCATGTCCCAATCCCAACACCCCCTGCACAAGCTAAACCGCCCGTAGGGGTCTTTAAAAGAGGCACCGTCTGTGTAAACTATTTATCTTTGTGTTTATAAGAAAAGAGAGAGGAATTTATGTTTAAAAGTGTCTGATAAAGAAGCATAGCAGATGGGAATGAAATCTGTGGGTAAGAAACTGTAAAAGGAGCCACACACACACACACACACACAAAAAAAAAAAAATGGTAGTACACCCTGTGACCCCTGGGTCCCAAGGTGTTAGTCAACCAGACGAATCAGTGCTTTCTTTTCGCTAATCTGTGTTTGCTTTGTGTGACCTTGCTTGCGGCTAATGCACATCGTTCTCACAACGCCGGGCGGGTGGACGGGCCGCCCTTGTTGCCGCAACGTTGTCACAATGTTGCCAAACGCCGGTGAGCTCTGTCTCTCAGCTGGATCTTTCCAAGACTTTTTCTCTATTTTTCTTTCTTCCATTCTCTCTCTCTCTCTCTCTCCCTCCCTCTGCCCTGAGAAGAGAAGAGCCCAGATGGTGATTGATTTTTCGAGTGCTGACATCTCTGCTTGAGAAGCCTTGTGCTCCTCTTCCTTTGTGCAGAGCAAGTCAGGCACACTAACATCATGATGCGATCAGCGGTTCCATAACGCCGCCGCCGACTAGCGCCATTGATTGACAGATCACGCACTCCACACACAACAGAACGATCTGAATGCTTAAAAAAGCCAGTTTTTTTAAGACAGAAACGGTTAAGAAATAGAGTAGAAAGTCACTTGGGAGACCTCTGAGACCTTAAAGCGAAGCCGTGTGGTAGATCTAAAAACATGGAAATGGAACAGATTGATCTGGATAGGCACCATGCTGCTACTGCGTAGTGGCGAGAGATAGACGTTTGCCACTGTGCGAATTTGCTACGGGTCCATTGAGTCGACTCCAAAGCTCAAATGATGTCATTGGCTAACTAGCCATTCTCAGGCCATTGCCTCTGTTTGCGTGACTAAATACATACAATTAAGGGCTCGGCACTTCTCAATCTCTATGAACTCATTGTTAGCCTGGGTTCAAGTGCACTGATAATGGGGGCCGGGGGAAAACAGGCGTATCATCCTGATACTGCACACACACGGGGCTGGTGGGTAAAAGAAATGTCTCATTATCTGACGCATCCTCGTTCGTTCAACAACTCTCTCTCTCTCTCTCTCTCTCTCTCTCTCTCTCTCTCTCTCTCTCTCTCTCTCTCTCTCTCTCTCTCTCTCTCTCTCTCTGATTTGTTCTTTTGTTTTATTTGGACATTCCATTTTCATGGAGGTATGACATTGTGTTAATGCCTCTCTCTCTCTCTCTCTCTCTCTCTCTCTCTCTCTCTCTCTCTCTCTCTCTCTCTCTCTCTCCACTTTGCTGCTAATTCACCAGTTAAATGCATCATTAGTCATTTAGGGTGGTGTGAAAGTGGCTGGACAGTGGACAAGAAGACCCAAATTTGCAACTTGATGAGGAAAAATAAAAGGCTGATAGATCTATGATAATGAAAGTAATCAGCCCTGAATATGGATGCAAAACGAAACAGTCCAGAGCTAATCCCGCTCTCATTATATTCCGAGCAGATAGAGACCAAATGTCTGCATAGATTGAATCGCTGTATTCCTTTGCTTTTGCTCTTTTCCTGGAAAACCAGCTCATTCCAGACACTATGAGAACTTACCCAGACCCTTATCTAAATCTTACATACAGTAGACCAACTGCAAGCTCAGGCCATCTGTTGGTTATTTGTGTAACAGTTCCCCACACTTTACCTCAGCTTTCTTCATCACTCCTTACATAGATAAACTGGCACAAAACCATTTGAGACATGGGATGGTGAGGGTGTGTGTCTTAACCCGGTCAGATGGGTGGGTGTTGTGTGCTTGCAGCCGGAACGGCAGGCTGAAGGTAAATGGATCTTATTTTGAGCCGTGTCAACATGTGTAAGGATGCCCACGGCTCATTGCTCGGCCCTGATCCCTCCACAGATACGCTGATGGATGAGGAGCAGGGACCCAGCCTCGGCAAGGCCCGCTCTGTGCTTCTCTGTTTTTTTTTCCTTCCATCTATATTCATATCTCGCTTTCTTTCCTAACAATAACTTTTTCTTTCTGTCTTTTGCCTCATCTTTTTTTTTTCAATTTAACACGAAAGCATCTTATTTTACTTTGTCTATTTTGCTCTTTCTTCGTTACATTTACTGTAACTCTTCATTTGTCATAAGTTGACTCTTCCTTGTTTCTTCCTTGTTTTCTCTCTTTGTCTCTTGTTTTCAGCCACTGGTGAACACAGAAAGTCTGGCTGTTTAAGGTCTGGCAGTCATTACTGGGGGACCACACCAGGAGGCCTGTAAATAATGGCTGATGCCTTTTTACCATGTTCTGTGGTTTGGCCTAATCTAGACTCAAATAAAAAACTTACAGTCCACCTTCTGGTTCATTCCACCTGCTACCTTGCACCCACCAGGGCACATCTCTTAAGTCACTACTGTCCTGCTTCATTTAACCAAATTTTTACTCTTCATCACCAAACACTAGCAGTCAAATGGCTAATTAGTTACAGATTGCTCTTTAACCCCAAGGTTATGCAGCCCTTGTAGGCAGTAAAAGTCTTAAGGGAGATGGAGTGCGGTTTACAATGTGGCGAAGTGAGGAGGTCACCAGAGTTAAAGCGCTGGAGGTTTCTGCACATGTGTGTGTTGATGGTTGTGACAATGGCTGGGCGGCTTTGGAAACCCCAAATCCATCGCCTGTGGTCTTAACCAGTACACTTCCCACACACATAGTTCCTATACGCACACTCAGGTTTTCCCTGAGGTCAGGTAAATTTGTGTTTCACAGACGTTCTTTGTGATTTTAATCCCATCAGAATGCAGCATGTCTGTATTTTTCTCACACTATTCAAGTAAACATTATGGAGAAATCACCTACTGTTTTTCAGTTAACTCAGGGATCCTCTGAGAAATCTAATCCCGTCCGGATAGTAATGACTGTGATTGCATTATATTATTTTTCACGATGTTTCTCATTTGTTTTGACCTTCGTTGAAAACCGTAACTACAACTAATTCTGTGTGCACCTCTATTAGGAATTTATTTACGGACTTCCTTGGTGAAATAACAGTGTGTGGTTAGCTTCCAGTATAGCTAGTACCTAATGTAAAAATAAATCAAATTTAAAAGGCTCAGGATGGCCACTGTGGCATCCTAATTCATTTTCTTCTATCTGTTTATTTTCACTTAAATTCGTGTTATTTTATGATCCCCACATTAAGACAGTTCACATCCAGATTTCCCAATCCTGTCCGAATCAATACATGATATCACCGACGCAATGCTAATTGTAACTCATTTGTTGTTTGAAAAACAAATCCAGTTTGAATTGCTTTAGAGTGAGCGTCACTCCTGCAATCTGTCACTCCAAAGCATCTGGTGTTCTTTTTTATTTTCTCTGTTCTCTTCTTCTGCCTTTTTTCACTGTCTCAGTCCTTCCCTGAATCTTTTCAGCGTGTCATTACAAACATGCTCAATTGGATACGCAACAGTCAATGCAGCAGCCCCTCAGACAGTGAGCAGGGAACCGGGCTTCTGAAGAGCCCTAATTCACCAATTCCTCCGTGTGCATCTGGGAAACCTGCTTTACCAGTTAACCTCTGCTGTCCTCCCCGCAACAATCAGGCTGACGGATCAAAATTAAATAATTAAAGAAGATAAGGAGATAAGGCGAGAATAGAGGCATGCCATATTGTCATGCACACTTCCATGCACACAAGTCCCATGATGCGTTCTTGTCATGGCGCATCACACCTTCCTCCTCTCTCTGTCTTTCTCTCTTCCTCTTCTTGTCTGTGCTCTAACTCGCTCTCCCTTTCTCTCCATCATCTCTTTGCCCCTGCATGTGTCTCTGGTGTTGGATGTCAGGCTAATAGTTCCGTAATGCATCCTCTGAATGTTAGTCACACTACCTCACAAAGCAGCAACTCTGAAATCTAAGAGACCAAGAAAGCATCTTCACAAAACTAAGCCACTATTTACAGTAATTTTATTAACATCATTTCGCTTTTCTTCTCTCCGTCTTTCTCTGACCGTGTGGGTATATTTATGTGAGTTCGTAGCCACGTCTTTTGATGCGGAAGAAAGGTGTCATTATCAATACAATAAGAGCCATTCAAGAACCTGACCAAGAAGAAGTGCATATAACTTCAGAAAGCTATAATTTCAGGCTTTATATCTGGATATACTGAAAGAATAAAAATACCACATAAGCTGTCAACACACATTAGCTCTAAAACAAGAGTCATCATACAGTACATTCTCCTCTTACCCGGTTTAAAAAATTTCACTGACATGTGCTTAATATCTATGTGATTTATGAAAATTACGACCACATAATATTTGGCATTGTCCCTAAAATAGCCTATAATTACAGTCTGTACGTGTGCGTTAATATTAACTGTTTGCATCAACGGACAGAATGTTGTCCTTGCGGAGTCCTTTTATAACTTCTGTCTCATGTATCTGATGATGAACATGCCTCATTGAATGACTCATATTTTCCATAACCGGTTAAACGCTTTGTTTTGGCCATGTGTGTACAAGATAGGACCGTAAATTATCAGTTTGGGTCTTAACGTAATTCGTGGTTGTATGCTAATTAATCATGCGGTCGCACAAGAGTACTACCTTATAAATAACAACAAGAGGAACGGTATCAAATCTGTAAGCTGTGAGCTTGGCCTCAAACACAATGCCAATTGATTGCATTTCCAAATCAATTTTGGGCAAATTGTTCAAAAAAGTTCAGCCAAGCCTTGGTAAGTTTACTTGCATTTGTGCCTTTTTGTGTGCGCACGTGTGCTGTTGTATGTTTTGTTGACAGCTAATATCTGGCCTTGGTTTTGCAGGTCCCTTGTTTTAGTGCTCTTGGACAGGGAGACGATGCGATTGGCTTTGTTCAGTCTTGCTGGCAGTCGACACATGCTGACATCTGTTCACTCCCAGCCAGTCAAACCAATCTCAATCAGAAGATATACACACACTCAATCACACGCGTGCACACGCTCATGCATGATGAGAGATTCACTCGCTTTCCCTAGTGCATGCACACAGTATAATGCCAACACCTTGGATCCTATAGAATGACACTGATGGTGCTTATCACACATATCACTCAATGATATACAAACATATATGCAATCATTATATCACATAACTGTTCATTAGGAAAAGTCTTTGATATTTGTTTTGTAAGCTGGAACTTGGTTCCATTAAAGCTATATATTCCTAGTTTGGTTTTGTAGCGTTAATTCATAAAGCAGGCACATGGAATATTGGCACGGGCCGCCGTATGTATCCGTGATGTGTGGAATGTGAAGCCAAAGTGGTATAAGGCGACCCGGACAGGATAGAAGCGCTTGTCGGCTCTCTCTTTTTCACAAATAACCTGCCGCAATCCTCGGGTTGTCTTCCAGAAAAAGAGCGAGCGTTCTCCGAAAAGCCTGTTTCAAATTAAACGCTGCCGGGCCGAGAGAAATGAATGTGACGCGGCCAGATTTTGTATTTTTGTTACAATTACCCCAAACTCCAAATTAATTCTTTGCAGACGCGGAGCAATGGTGAGCAGGTGGCTGCCATATTTGAGCGGGACAGTCTGAACCACGGCTCATGCCTCGCTTGATAAAGGCCTCTCGCTCTGAAGCTCATATGACACACTGTCCCCTTCCCATGAGTCTCTGCCACACTCCCCCTCCTTCTGCTTTATTCTTTTCTTCCATCCATCTCCCTCTCTCTTCTCCTATCCCTCTTTTCTTTACTAATGCGATGTGACATCATTTATCCTCACCCATACATATTCAACACTTGCTCATGAGTAATCATGTACATTGGAGCGACACCCACTTCAGCAAACCGCCTCCCTTCAAAGTGACTTTGTGCTTATTCGGATAGTTCCACCTTTAGGGGATTCAAAGTGAGGGAACAGGCACTGGAGAGTTAAAGTGATCTAATGTTATTAACTGATCAAACTGACTCAAATAGGAAATGGAAACTCTGCGAGCCAAGAGCACATTTACAGTGGGGGTAACAGACGTGGAGCTTTTATTGTACTTAACAGATTGTGGTTTCCTTACCAACACAGCCAGCACATCTTTTACTTTAATCCAGAGACGCAACAGTTTTCGACATATCCAGGCATAGTATTGGGCTTGTTTCTTTACATACTATGTTACCTAAATTTTGGATAGTATGTATGTTTGGAGCCCACTTTTAATAATATCTCTTTAATGTCTTGGATAGCAATACGATTAAATGGAGACCAAATAATACTTTTGCTTACGTCTCATGCTTTTTAAATTAAAAGAAAAAGGCTTTTGTAAATGACGACATCTCAATGTTACAAAATGCGCTCAGATTTGCCAAAAAATACCAACTTACTGTAAATATTTTAAATCTCTGCTAATCATTTAAACTGTACAATCCACACTATTTTTATAGCTGTGTGCATGTCAACAGTTATCTCATTTGTTTCTGTTTTAATTACGCCTAAGAGATAGAGAAATTTTCTAAGAAAAATCTAATGCTTTAAAAAACTCTAAGGTCTCCTGTGCTATGTAAATTTTAATCTGGGGATTCATTTCGCTTTATTTGTAAGAGCGTATTCTACAGTCAAGCAGTCCATGGGTCTGAATGTTTGTGAGAAATCTTGAAGCGTCTGCTTGTAAGGGAGGGGGGACACACTGAAGTGCATGACAGTAATATTGTGCGGCAGACGCAACTATTTCACTGGGGCTTACAGGCCCTCCCGGATGATGTAGTCTGTCAGCGCAAACACAGATCCAATCTGAACTCTGCCACCATTCCCCAATATTCACTCGGATTATGTCTCGGGATATGACTGAGCGTTCTGCAGACAGGGAGAAGGAAAGGAGGAGAGAGGTAGATGGAAGACGAGAAGCAGATGAGTAATCCTCATGTGACTTTATAATGCTGTAGATGAAGTGTAGAGAGAAGGCGTACCGTGGGACGGTTTGCGGTTGACACACACACACACACAGACACATACACACGTGCGCGCGAACACACATACTTTAAATTCTCTTCTTGTCATTTGCACCTGCTTATTTGGATTTAACACTTGATTTAATGTCCTAAAGCTACAGCACCAAAAAATTCAGAAACTCATACCGATGAAAGAAAGTAAGAATGACGACAAGAGGAAGAAAAATCATAACAACAGATAATTATTCAGCCTGCTGAGAAAAAATCGGAGCGAGGGGTGCATGCATTCTGAGGGAGGACAGTAACATTCTGTTCTACTGAGCAATTTGATGATAAAACAACAAATGCTCACACAAGCCATTGGATGGGCCAGACTACAGAACTGATTAAAATATATCAGCACACCTCTTCTCAGCAAGGCAGCTGCTCGGAAAACACGGTCTTATGGCAAAATCAGGCTGGCTTTTGTGTGCGTGTGAGTGAAGACTCTATTTAATCCATTATTCTTGGCCTTAAATGCTCTGCATTATTCATCTCTGATACGGTGATAGATATTACAAACAGCAGCATGTCACATTACTTGTACCTCTCATAATTAACAGATCAACAGTTCTATACCATAGCACTCAAATGTTATTGTTTTAAGTTCCAGGAAAAACAAGCTTTTATAATGGGTTTGTATGTTAGTTTGATTTTCCTTTCATTTACAGTATGTTAATGAAACCATTATAAGTAAACCAATCAGATTCCTGTACTGGCTCAGTGTGTACCATTAGGTATTTAAATGAGTTTAAAGGAGACATTTCACGAGACTTTTTTAAGATGTCAAATACATCTTTGGTGTCCCCAGATTACGTATGTGAAATTATAGCTCAAAATATCATATAGATAATTTATTATAGCATGTTAAAATTGCCACTTTTTTGTAGGTGTAAGCAAAAATTTGGCATTTTGGGGTGTGTCATTTTAAATGCAAACGAGCTGATCTTTGCAATAAATGGCAGTGCTGTGGTTGGATAGTGCAGATTAAGGGGCGGTATTATCCCCTTCTGACATCACAGGGGGAGCCAAATCCCAGTGACCTATTTTTTCACATGCTAGCAGAGAATGGTTTATCAAAACTAAGTTACTGGGTTGATCTTTTTCGCATTTTCTAGGTTGATAGAAGCACTGGGGACCCAATTACAGCACTTAAACATAAAAAAGTCAGATTTTCATGATATGTCCCCTTTAATTTAAAAATAGCATTATTTTACATTTTTGCATTGGCAGATGATTTTTATCCAAAGCGACTTCCAGTGCATTAAACCTGTGCATTTTATTACTATCTGTGTCCCCTGGGATTCAAACCTCCAACCTTTTGCGCTGGTAATGCAATGCTTTATCAACTTATTTACAGGCTAAATCATAACTTTTATGCAACACACACGGAGCATTAATGCTATACCATTTTCCATGATGTGTGTTTTCTGTTATTTGAACCCATGACCTTGCGTTGCCAGCTGGATGCTCTACCAGTTAAGTAAGATGAACGCGGCTTTAGATAGACTTCACGGTTTACACCTGGATGGAAGGAATGAGAGATGGATAAATTCCCAGCTTTTCTTTCCAGATTTATTTTCTAAAATATCAACATCATCATCTTCCTAAATTTGCATAGCTTTGGAGTTGAATGGCTTTGTGTGAGGTACATCCCGTTTAAAAAAACTCTGGCCCTCTGGAGCCCCTCTCACACGTTTAAACCAGACCCTTCATCTCAACCTGCTCTTCCACTCTCTCACAGCCAGCAGCTGACTTCCAGCCTTTAGACCCTCTCTACAGCTAATGTGTTCTTTCACGGTGCTAGTATTACTGAGCGAGTGAGTGACATAGAGATGAAAAGATAGAGAATTTACCATTTGTAAGTTAAACCCATTCCAGCCTTGCCCCAGTTTAAATTACACTGTTTTTCTTTTTTGATTTCCATTTTGCGCATAATGCTCTCTCTCAGCATGTTTTAAGTTATATTATTAGCGGGTCTCCGGAGAGTTTCCCCCCTCGTTTTTGGGGTGGGATTCTAGGCTCTGGATGCATTAGCTCGCCGTAATTGGCGAATGATCATGGGATGGAGTGTGGATGGAGAGAGAGCTCGCAGCACACACACACACACACACAGACAGATAGACACACACACACACTTCTCTCTCTGCTGTAAGGCTGTGATACTGGAAGTCAATGAGGGCCCTATCAGTCAAGCCTAATGCTCGGCCCTAATACACTTTAATAGCTTCCTCCGCTGTCTCCGATCCCTCTTCAGCATTGATCTGAAATCATCTTTCTTATTCTTTTTTAGAAGGGGTTTGCAGACTTTCACAGCATTTATTGCTGTCACCTGTCTCGTGTCCTCAGATTAATATGGGCCGAAAGGGGCGTGTTGGGGAAGGAAGCCATTTATTAGTGTTCGGATGTGGCGCGCGACCGTTTGCTCTCCGAGGTTCGGCAAAAAGCTGGAGTCTTGGCTAAGCCGCCGTGTTGTGCGAAGAGCGGGGCCCGTCTGAGCCCAGGATCCGTCACATGAATGTGTAAAATACCCAACGCCTGCGCAGGCTGTCACACAAAGGGCTATCACCCTATTATTCAAGAGCAGCCATGGAGCCAGGCCAGACCGGAGTGTTTCAGGGGGAAGGGAAAAATCGGCTTGATTGTGATTTGCCATTTATAATTGGCCAACGATGTGAAATGGTCGTGAGCCAGACTTTTTTAAAAAGGCAATCTGTGGCGGTGGAGGGGCCGATGGTTCGCTAATGACAGCTAGCGCAATACGCCTTGGGAACAGAATGGTGCTCGTGTAAGGGTACAGAACACAAATATGTTTATCTGTAGTCCGCCGCGTTTGCGTGACTCAAATGGCATTGTCTATTGATTTCTTTTTCCTAAACATTGACGACACAATGGAAGAAAAATACAGAAGCGAGACATTGTTGTAATTTGAAAACAAACAAACCGAACCCATCTTTAATTCCAAAGTCTTGTGGCATATTAGGGAAGTTACACAGTTCGTTTTCGCATTTGTTTATGCGCTTGTAATCTTAAAGGGAATGATTATTTTCATTGGTTTCAGTCCCTGGTCTGGGGAGCTGGATTTAAACTCAGAAATGACAAGAGTTTAAGGCCGATTCTCCTGTTGGCAGTGAGGCATGGCAGACGATTTCTCGAGGGGGTCTGACTCTGCATTGTGAGCTCAACAAAAGATAGTATTTGATAAAGGTCCCCCCTCCCCAAAAGCCCCCATAAATAATGAAAAGTTAATGAAGAGGTAACTTAATGATGTAATGAATATGGCAACACAAGGTCAAACAGAACTGTCGTGGGTTGGGTGGGCTTGTGAAATGCGTACTCGCTTGTGTGTGTCTGGAAGTGTGATTTGTGTGCGTGTACGTGCAGTTTTAATGAATGTTTTGTCACAGGAAGTGTGATAATGTTTAATTAGTTTCATGTGTGTGTGGCATGTTATGTGATTCTTAGATGGTTGCTGTCAGATAAACTACGTGTGTGTGTGCTTTTGGTCACTCTGTAGAAGAAAAATGAGAAAAAGAACAGGTTTAATGGACTGTTTCGTACAAGTGTACACCTGTATGTGTTTATGTAAAAGAGAGCGCTTAAGAAACCCTTCTGTTTTGGACAGCATGTATATGCAGTGGTCTACTCGTAGGGTGGGGTCTGATGATTAAGTATTGAGATGGTTTGAATAATACGTAGAGAGTGCGCGAGGTCCAGGTGCAATCGATAGGGCAGACAAGCAAGTCATCACTAACTCAAATCCCTGCCTAACACGCTGGGTGCCCATACATTACAGGATGTGCCTTACAGGATTAGTTTCATAGTCCTGCATTTCAGCTTAATCTCTAATTATAGCTCCCTTTATTCAATTAAACTGTAACACAGAAGACTCACCTTCTTATACTGTGTATTCAGCTAACCTAGACAATTCATCTTGACAAAAAGGTGCTTACACTGTTACCTAAATACATTTTACACCAGTTTACATTTGTTTTTAGACAAACATCAATCAGTGTGTGAACACAACACCGCTGAGTTTTCTTTTAGACAATGAATTGTTGAGGTGGTTCTTGTTTCACTATGTTGTCCTGGTGTGTAAAGTGCTTAGTCTGCAGCAGGCAGGTAAGCACTTCGATCTGTTTCTCCTGGACTGAGGTAAGGGACTACCATCCTGGTGGTCTCGGCTTCAGCTTTGACACCCAGCTCAATGTTTTAGATCAAACAGGGAGGTGGAGAGGACTCGGGGTAGCACCATAGAGAGATGGCCATGGGTTAGCCGTTAGCATCAGGTTTATGTTCATAAACTGAACAGAAATTATAAGTACTTTTCTTAAGATGAAATAACGGAAAGGAAATATATTATATTCTATTGAGTCATCAGCATATTATAGTCAACTATAATTAGCGAAAATAACAAATATAGAAAGTCGTCTGTACACATTAGAAAAAATGTAATTTGGTGTTATATTATATTAATTTATACAAATTATGTCAATTATATAAAAAATACTTCAGGTAAACCAGTCTGTTGATATCTATGACAGAATCCTCATGTGTTAGACGTCATTGGTATGTATTAGATCATAACATACTTGGATGCTTGGCCAGCACTTTGATATGCAGTCTGAGAATCTCTGAACATGACCGGACTCACACAGGGACCCTAGCAAAAGGAGCATTACGTTTTATCTGTGTCTCCTGAAACATTTACTGTTCCCGGACTGCACCAGCATTGGCCAGGCGTGATTTGTAGTTCATGTGCAGATGTGTAGCTGAGAGACGTTTTAATGTGACGGGTGAGGCGTTTCTCAGTCTGTCTCTGTTGGTTTATGGAGGAGCTCCCTGTCTGTATCTCAATCTCTGAGACCTCCCCCATGCTTCCAGACTCCCAATTTTTCCCCTTAACAAGCCTGGGGTCATGAAGAAATAGCACAGTGCCCCACTTAACCCAAGGTCAGGTCCCTGAGCAGATTCGCTGTATGCTGTCGTAAGTGCCTGACAATAAAATATAGACAGATTCAACCGCTCATGCTAAGTCAAATTCAAAATGTCACAAATTTGCTATCGTTTTATTGTACGTCTCCTTTACAATAGGCAGGCAGGTAGCAGTCGTCTTAAACTTTAACAATATATAATGAAGTGGAAAGTATTGCACGGATTGAATGTGTGTAGCAGATGGCATTTCAAAATAGGATTTAAAATAGGGCCTTATTTTTAAAATATAGTTATCTTTTAAGAAATAGGCAATGAAATGAAGTGTAAAATGTTGATGTTCTTAATTAAATGTTGATCACCTCAGGAGGTCAAGCTGAATATTATATGATGTTGTTTTCTAACATTTTAAAAGGTTTGCATTTTTTGTAACCTTGTTTGTATAAATAATATATGTCTGACATTTATAAATAAGGTCTACTGAATAGCTGAATTCTGTGAGTATATTTTAGCATTTAAAATAAAAATTGACATATCATATATTTAAATAAATATATATTTAGTTAATATATCATATTTAATTTATTGTAATATATAAATATCTATGGAATAATTGAAGTTTAATTATTCTAAAATAATGCACACCCAAAGTGGTAACACCACGGGTGTGCATTATTTTCAAATCATTCAAAGGACCTGAGTCAATTTTTTTTACTTATACCATGGTTACCACAAACCATGTTGGTGTTTTTTTAAGGCATTTAACCGGTTAGGTGTGCGTTTTACAGAAAAATAATCAACACCCGTATAACATTTCTCAACCAATCAGAATAAAACATTTAACAGGCCCGTGGTATAAATGTATATTAATCAATAAAACGTAACTCACTTATAAGATCATTGCATTAGCAGTGCAAAGGTCATGGGTTCTGTCCCATAGGCAAACACAGCTACTGATTAAATAAATAGCTTGAATGCAATGTAGGTGGTCAATTGGTTTGTAGTGAACCATTACCCATAAATTAAAACGTGTAATTTTAATAAATATGATATGAGATATGCTTAATTTTTTTTCAATAACTTGGGTAAAGTGATTACTAAATGCTAACTAAGCATGACAAATCCAGTTAATGCTACACGTTTAAAAGTGGAATATATGCAGAAACAAGGTGCATTCAGAGATTTTTTCCCAAGTATTCAAATAATTTAGTAGGTTGTTGTTGGCATTTGATTTTAACTGTTGGATACAGTGCAGAAAGTCAAGACCTCTGAGGTGAACAGACTCAGAAATCAATTTTTAAGTTTTATGCTATAGGTTAATGCTAGTTTTATGCTATTGTCAAATAGCTCCTGGGTCACTGGTTTGTGTGAGGAATGCCTTTAAAGTGAAATCACTTCCTGTTCTTAATCAAAAGATGACAAGCCTTAGTCTCTGAAGTCCCATCTGCACGCAGCCTGGAGCTCCACAGAATGGGTTAGATGGGGCGATGTTACGCTCTGAGGATATGGGCCGGGTTTGGCAGGGCTACTCTTGAGGTAATTCCCGCTGGCAGACTTTCAAGTCTGCAGGAAAAGAGAACGGTTTGACGTAACTAAAACATAAAGAGTAAAATAATAAAATTACATTGCTAGGCTAGTAGCGGATGCTAGCATTAGTCTTGCCACTGCTCCATGCAGCGCTCTCACGTTTCAGCGGGGAAAACAGAGCAGCCAGTTTGACGGACAGATTAAGAGAGGCCTGTGGACCTTTGCCATATGTCGAAGTGTGGTTAGCTCACAGATTGTCGCGTCCATCTCAGCCTTCCCACCTCATCACCCTGGAGGCTTGAGAGTGAGGTTTATGAAGTGTGAATGGTGTGGTCAGGGTGGCGTGTGCCTCGGGAGCTCTGTTGTCTGCTGTGAGAAGAGAAAGCACCTGTGTAACAATGAAAGTCTTAAAATGTTTGTGGTGGCACAGGGCACATCATTGAGAAGCGGCATTGTTAAAAGACATCTGCTCTCCCATCCGATGTGGATCATGTTCCTGTCTAGAAGGCTGTAAGTCATTTCTACCCTTAACACTGTGATTCCCAACCATCAGGTGCTCAATCGGCTTCCAGGGTTGTTTGGAAAGATTTACGTAAACCTGTATCAAACTTTAATATTTTAGGATTTGTACAAATGTCAGTGTACTATACTACTGGGTTTAAATTCCACCTTTAAAAGATTAAAAATTATATATCTTGAGTAAACGTCTCATCTACTTTATTTAAAAATAAATGTGGGTTCTCATATAGGTTTCTGTATGAAAGAGGAAGCTGCTGTACTCTAAGAATCTTTTTCATATAATGTCTTGTTTTAAATTTGTAACAATGACTTATTTGATATTGCTAAATAATATCCGGTCTAAGTTAAATAAGTCTAAGCACATTTTTGATTTAAGGTCAATTAAAAGGTACTTGAGCATTACTGATTACTTTCTTGTCCTCCCTCATGTTTGTTCACTTCTTCTATTGCTGTAAATACAGACAAACTTGTGCAGTCAAAAAAAAAAAAAGAAAAAGCGAATGGCCTCAAGCTGAGAAATTAAACAACTCGGGCTGCTCGGACATAAATAGTTTAATCTTTGCTTCATAAATCAGGTGGTGAGCGTTAGTTTGGCCTGAGCGAGGCCTTCAGGTTCACACTCGGCCCTCTGTAAACATGTTTTCTAGTCAGTCCCCCCCACAGTGATTCATCCAAAGTGCCATAATCAAAAACAATAACCACTGGAAAGCATAAACGTTTCAGAACGTCGCTGAGAAGTATGAAATAATAATCTGTGTGTGGCCTGGCAAATGCTGAGAATGCAAACATTTCACAATAAAGTTGTTTAAATAGAGACCTTGGCATCGATGACTAAGAGATAGGACATGCTGCGTTAATTACAGACGCTCATAAAAATAAACCACCGCTTTAAAATATGACTCTCCATACTACGGGATTTAACCTATTAAATGACAGAGAGGTGTGTTGTTCAGATGTGAAGGAAGGGCGTATTGTTTAGAGTGAAAACACAACAAGTTCAGAAAAAGATGAAAGAGAGAAAGAGAGCGAGGAAAAAATGCTGTACAGTCAACAAAAGAACAGAGTGTTTACTCTGAACTTAAAGACTTTTGAATTCCTCACCGCCATTGTGTGGCATTAGGACGAGAAAACAGCTCAGCTAAGTGCACGTTTATTATTCTTAAACCGTGTGAAAAGTAATATGCTTTAAGGACCCGGCACATGTATCGGTGGAGCTGCAGAGGGCCCACACATAAAGTTTGAAGCTTCATCAGGGGATGGCGAGAAATGGATTATTTTTCCAGAGCGTGGACTTAAGTTTTTAAGTTCACTGCCGGGTGGCCCATTCCTATTAGCCATGTTAACATAAGAATAGAGGTTGAGGAGGAGAGAGAGACTAAATGAAACAAAGGCCGGGTTTAAATGGTTGAAATTCTTCCTTACTACTGCATATTGCAATTATTAAACAATTATTTTAATAATTATTAAACAATGCATATTGGTATTGTTAATTTAATTATAAATTAAATTACAAAAATTTAATTTTATTTATATAACACTTTTCACAATTGTTTAATTGTTTCAAAGCAGCTTTACATTAATAGATGCAAGAGAAAACACAGAAAAAGTGATGGACAACATAAGCAGCAGAATACAGCGACTAAGATTAAACCATACTAGCGAGCGTAGTAATAATGCAGGGCTCGAAAGTGCGACCTTAAATTTTCAATGGTGCGACTTTGAAAAGTCTGAGGTTGCACCAGCGGACCAGCCGTTCAAGGGAAAAAGTTAAAAAGTCTTCTTCTGGTTCAACAACAGATGTACATTAGACATACACCATGGTCTAAACTATTCAGATAGTGAAGGGTGGACACCTCCCTCCCTCATTATGGGCGTTTCACACGGTACGCGGCAACCGCAAGTGTTTAGTTCTTTTTTAATAGAAGACGTGCAGAAAGCGGCAAAACTGGGGCGGATACAGAGGTGAAGTGCAGTTGGTCTACACGCCTTGCCTGTGCACCCCTTTTTAAACTATTTAATTTATATTCTGTACATTTGACCACCATGGGCGCTTGTAAAACTGCGGTGTTAAATGCAATGCAATCAAAAATTTGGGTGCACCTAACTTTTGTGCTGGTGCACCTAAGAAAAAGGCGCTGACCCCCCTGGGGTTGGAAAAAACCTAGGAGAATAAACCTCCCAGCTTTTTTTAGTCAGGAGGGAAAAGTCCTGAGAGGGAAAAACCCTTGAGAGAGAGCCAGACATAGATGATTCTATATAGGATATATTATATAACTAAAGATAGAGATATCTAGAGATAGATATAGAGATATACAAATGAGTAGATTAAACGGGGGCAGACGGTGGTTATCCACTTAGAACATAAAATATTTAGTTTCGGCTTGAACTTTACTCATAAAGTTAAAGATTTCAGGTAATACAAATATCTGGGATGTCATATCACCACGCGTCAAGCCAGCCTTGGCACTCATCGAAGCCCAAACCCGACACGTTTTTGTGGGCCACACGACAAACACACGTCTCAGCTTAGACGCCTGGCTGGAGAACAAGGAATCCGGTCACAGAAGCGAGCGCAAAGGCTAATCACGTTACAATGTTTTCGCTTAACATTAGATTTGGTTTACCCATGAAACGGCATGGAAAGAGCACAGTTGACTCTCAAGTCTGAGGAGAGGCATGTCGTTATGAATAAATGTTTGTATACATTTTTTGTGTATCTTGGAGTGCGCACATGGCGAACGGACTGTGCTTAAAGACATCTGGATGCGATGAAATAGAATTTTGTTTAAACAGAACGAAGCCCCTCGCTCTCCACCTGGTAAGCCACCCAGTGCGCACGCTGCTCATCACCACGTACTTGTGCAGTCATTTTAATACGAATATATTGACAGATATTTCAGTACAGCGGTATTGAAGCTTTTGAAAATGTGGGAAGACTCGCATTGCTCTCTCTGAAAGAGTGAATGTGAATAGTATGACTTCATATTACACGCGCTTAAATTAAGAGGGGAAGTGCACTTATGGCATTGGTCTTAAATCCAAAATAGGATATGCTAATGTTTTGAATATTAATTATATAAATATATATATATATATATTTATTTATTTATTTATTTTCCTATTTTTTATATGAGAGCTTACATAAAAGTGTGTATGACATTTATTCATGTTAATGAGCATTTTTGGTCTTAATAGATTCTGCCAACAGACCAGTATTTTTTAATGGCCTGAGGCTGGGATTAAGCAAATTCAAAGCTTAAATATTTGTTGAACGTATAATATGTGTTGAGAGCATTCGGTTAATATCATCATCTCATTTTTGACAGAGGTGGCGTTTAGCTGCTTTTGCATTTTGTATTTGTGTTTAAATTCTGTATCTGTATGTTGCAATAATGAAACACTTAAAAGCGGTCCCCACTTAACAATTTGGAGTTGGCATATTCAGAGCAACATAATCTTATCTGTTCATAAGTTGCTGACTATATTTCAAAAAGGTGCCACTTATTTTTAGGGTTAGCTGTGCATTAATGTAACGTTTCCATTTTCACACCCGGTCATTGTCTTAATAGGATGTCTGTTAGAATGACTGCGTCAGATGGACATGTAAATAATAAACCATCTAAATGTAAAACACTCCTCTGCGATCTATGGCATATTAATCAGGATGTCTAATGAGCGACTGCTGATGAAGGGTCGAACAAAAAGAAAGAGTGGGAGAGAAGTGGAAAGGGTGTGCATCTAAGAGACACCTATAGATTTATCAGCCTCCTAATTCCATTTAAACAAATAGTCCAGGAGACTCGGATGGTGGTGCAGAATCACGACTAGGATAATAAGCATCATGGAAGCTAATCAGATCTCTAAAAGGAATTGATTGTTGGTGTTTCAGAAAGAGCAGGAGAAGGCTTGACAATAAGCTGAAATTTAAGTGTTAATTTTTATGCTAATCTCCCAGCATCTCCATGTGATGCAATTTGGTTCCCTGCTCCGCAGATATGAAATTGTCCCGCTCGCAGAGAAAATGTCAGCTTGCCAGACCCTGAAAGCTTGTAATTTATTAGGTATGTTTCTATTAGTATGTGTCACACTTGTTAGCCAGCCTCTCTTTCCCTTTCACATACACACATTTGTGCACATGCATACCCACACGCTCACACATACTGTATATGCTTGCTCCATGCTCCATGTGTGTGCTTCTCAGCCTCCGGCCTTAAAGAACGTCTCAGCTCAGTGGCTATAGCACCAGGGCATTAATGTATTATCATATATCGGGTGGTCCTTGCCCTGTGGACAAAAGGCTGTTTAATACAATTTAATGACATTCCTAAGCAGGAGGGAGAAAGGGGGAAAGAAAGGGCAGAGCCCAGATTAAATTAGCATTTGTGGTTCTTATAGTTCACCCATGCAAAACTTAGCAAAAGCAAAGCTTTGACTCCACCCCCCGCACACACAACTTTTCTTTGTTATTTATTGTCTACGGAGAAAAGAAAGAGAGGGTAGAGTTAGAAAGCAGTTGTCACACAGGTTGGAGATCATAACCGGTCATGGTCATGTCCCCCAAAGGCTGCTATGTCATTGATTACCGGTGATGTCTTGCATGAGAGACACATGGTGGTAACAGCCAGTGGCTTTGTCCGAAATCTTAAGTAAGCGTCCTTCAGTTCCTGAGTGGCAGCTTTTTTGTATTATAAGGTAACTGGATTCAGGCAGGCTTCCAAGGCAAGTTAACTTTAGAGATCACCAAGGAAATATGATAATACTCATAAGTTGAAAACCAGGCAGTTTGAAATAAACATGCTTTTTTAATCACCATTTTTATTATTTTCAATAACCGCTCGCACAGGATTGTGGGATATCAGAGGCAGCGAATGATACATCTGTGCTTTCTTACATCAACTAGATTAAGCCATTTTAGTAGACAGGATGTTATGGCAACACTGGATCCAGACAGGCCTTAATACCTTTATACTTCCATTTACTGTGTCAAGACGCCCTTTCTCAGCTTGAACACACAGCCAGTGTATTTAGTCATCTCTGTGGCTGTGCTGTCTAGCGACACGAATCTCAGCTGTGATGCTCGAGTTTCTTTGTCTTCATCCTTTTACATCTCTCTATCCTCTCCCCCTCATTTACTCCGTGTATCACCCCTGTTTGTGTCGTGTAAGGAAGCCAGTGTCGGGCATCCAGTGTTTCTTCATGCTCGTTGAACACTCAGCATACTCTGTGTAGTAGGTTTGGATGCAATTCACATATAGGTCAATTAAATGCGCCAACATCTGCTCTCTTCTAACCATTTGCATACAGTATTCATATGTTAATGATGTCCCTTGTTTTTTTTTTGTGTCCGCCCGTGTGTGTATGTTTGTGTGTGTGTTTTTCGCTTCACTCCCTCCTCCTTGTTCCTTTGTAAAATCGGAGATACACATTTTTGGATTCAGAAAGCTTCATGTGGCGACTCCAAACCGGATAGTGCCGTCCTATTTTTATTTCCTCTGCCTCTCTCGGCTGAAACTGCTTTGCTGTCGCCGATCACGGGCTTGTTTAGCTGCCATTGGCCCTGATTTGAACAAGAATCTTTCTACTGTAGCTGCAAAGGAAGTCCTTGCCTTTGGAAAGCAGCTTAACGCCTTATAAATCAGTGATGAGGCAGATGGACCAGCGATAATCTATTTAGAATGCCTCACAGCAAATATTGTCGTACAGATGATTAGAGATTGAGCTATTTTAACTCGGCCTTCTCTCCACCCTCTCAGCAAATCTTCTGCTTCTCTGAATGATTTAAATTGGTGACTTTCCTTTCCCCTTCTTCGCCTTCCTAAATATATCTGCATTTTTAAATCACACGTGGGTGCGCACGTACCAACAAATGGCACGCGGGGACACGAAGTGGTGTACGTGTTTTACGACGCCATTTTCTTGGCAGGCTTCAATAGCGTGGCGTGGAACAAAGAGAGCAGGGAGATGGGCTCGAGCCAACAGGATAATGACAAAACGCACGCTTCTTAACCCAATATTAGTAGGGGGACGTGGTGAAAGCGTGGCTGCACGTGAGGGCTAAAACCACAGCGAACGCCCCGTTTGGTTTTATGGTTGATGGGTCCAGATTTAGCACGAGGCCACGGAAGACAGGCCGGAGGATGGATGGGTAGAGCGAGTAAGACAGTGAGAGAGAGAGGGAGAGAGGGCGGAGTGCGAAAATGAAGTGGAGGTTGTCAGATGTGGCAGCTGCTTGGAATCCTGATAAATATAAGTCCTTATTGATCGGTTGAAAATGAAAGATCCCAGAGTGGCGTGCAGTATTTAGCTTCTTGTCTGCGAAGCGCGTCAGCGGTGGCCTTGCCTCACAGGGATAGATTTTCAGCGGCGCTCTGAGCCACGGCTTTGATTTCATCTTTAACCTTTTTCGGGTGCTTTTCCTTGACCTCTGCGCCACTGCTGTGATTCAGTGAATTTGTTACATTTGGCCTGACATCCTCTTTCTATCTCTCTTCCTCTCTCTGACAGAATAAAGACTCATCACTACATTCATCGCTTGTTGCTGTACAGACTCAGTGGCGGGGTGAGTCACGGTCTCTTCAACCTGACGGGCCCCGGACCAGTATGCATTTAGAGTGATCAGGTAAGCAAGATGTCATCTCACACGCTACACTTGAACCTTACGCACCACGATGTTTCATATTTGTAGCAAAGTGACACCTGGACCAGATTAACATGCACACTCAAACACAGGACATACATTCATCAATAGATTTACTTCAAACGCAGATCCCAGATCTGTGTGACTGGACGGTGGTTATATGTAACATAAGGCAGGTTTACTTACCCACTGGTCTCAAATCATCAGTGTCAGGATGAGATTAACTGATCCTAAAGACTGATCCCTAGCAGACAGTCCATTTGAAGTAGCACGTTTTGTGCTGAACACTTGTAATCTTCTCCCGCAATGTGTCTTAAAGCCGAACATCTAAATGACATATAAAAGCCCACTTTAGAGCAATCGCTTCTCCAATTTGCTTTTCAATCCAGTTCAAGCCTTTTCACTGACATGTTTCATTTGTGGACAGCATGAATTTTCAATACATATAAAAGATATAGACTATTTGGGAAAGTGGAAAAGTTGGAATTTCTTTTAGTAGTATTTTAAGGTTTTGATTATGAAAAAGTCCAGATGTGTGTTTTTTTCCAGCCAGAAATTTTTGGTGGTTTCAAAAGCCTAGTTTAAAAGTGTCCTTAACGAACGTTTTTGTGAACTCAGTCCCCCAAACAAACATGTCAGTATCATCATAGTTTTGTACCAGCTTTTGTTTCAGCAAATTAACAATATATAAGTCGAGGCTGTTTTTCATACTTGTCAGGTCGGGGCAAGTTGGCACATTTTTGAGGGGTAACACTGTCACTGTAATTTAAAGGCAGGGTCCATAATCTCTGAAAGCCAATGTTGACATTTTAAATTAGAGCTGTGCAAAAATATCGATACAGCTAACTATCGTGATAAATTTTTCCACAATAGAGCATCGATATTTCAATCTCTACTCTTTGTATTTTAAAACCCCATCAAAACCCTCTGTGTGCTTCAAACGACCTCCTCCGCCGCTGCTGTAGTTGTCGCTGTCCAGTGGTCTCTCATATACGACCATTCGGCCAATGTCTCAGAAATTATCAGGAGTGAGAAAATGGCTGAAAATGTATAAACACCTGCAGCTTTCAAAGCAGACGTGTGGAAGCACTATTTTTCAGCTCTATTTTTTTTTTTAATTTTTTGATAAAAAAAGGAAAAAGGTATTGCAATGTACCGCAACATGCAACGTATTGTATTGTATCGCGATACGTATCTTGAGGCCCTTCCAATACCCAGCCCTATATGAAATCACCTAAACAAACACACCCCTACCCCAATAGTATCTGGACCTTCTGTTGATAGACCCACCTCACACATACGCAACCCAGGCAACGATGTCGGTTAGTAGACACGCCCCTTGCTGCTGATTGGCTACAAGTGTGTTTTGGAAGTCAGCCCGACTTACTTTTCCAAAGAGTTTTTTTTTTAGATATCGTGCACTCTGCCTTTAAAGCAAATAATAAACTGCTTTTGTAAAATATTTGCTGGCCACAACAATTGTTTGATTTTTTCTTTGTTTATAGCTTTTTTGCTGTTTCATGTTTTTTTTTAAAGTTAATAGTTACATATATCTATAAAGCAAACAGGCTGCTATTTTAAATGTGTTTTGAATAAACTGCATCTTCCCTGGGCTAAAACAGTGAAATGCTTTGAATAAAATAGCTCAATAGAAAAACTCTAAATAATATACTTAAATAGAAATTGACTTTCATAAATAAATCTACCCTGAGAAATATTCATCATAGTAAAAGAAATCATGAATTTTATTGCACCTTGCATTTTTGGATCATTTAAAAATTAGAAGGAAGTGTGTGAATCAAAAAAATGAAAAGAAGCAATAATGATTTACATTTTTCACATCTTTTAGAGAGAAATAAGGGGTAAAAAAGCCAGCCCATGAATAAAAAGTCTTCCTCCTCCCCACTCTTGAACAATGCTCCAGCACACTTTTAGATAGATTATAAATCCCCCTATGAGCGAGCCTGCAACAGCTGTTGGCAGACATACTAGATATGAGAATAGCAGCATAGGATGAAGGAGCATTAAAAATTAATATGCTATTTAGCCTAGGTGTATTTTAGGTATTTGACATTTTCATGTCCGGGACAGACTAAATTTATTCATAGTACAGAAAATAAAAAAATAAAAATAGAAAAAGACTGCGAAGGGCTGGTAAGAGAGCTGCAAGCAGAGATCGCTGGACTTTTTTACGGTCACCCTTTCATTCAGTAATGATAGGTGTGAAGACATTGTCTATGGAAAAGACTGGAGCCTATTATGGGCACCGTAATAATTAGCACACGGCACAAAGGGAACTGTTTGCCTCTTAAGCCTCTGCTTAATGTTTTTGTTGTTTTTGCTATTTTTTACTTCTATTTGTTTTGTTTTCGGCTGTTTTTTCCTTCTTTTTGTGTTTTGTAGAATGGTTGAAGAAACCGTGTGTGTGTGTCTGTATAGACGAGACCGTGTGAGTGGAAATCCCAGCTTCAGTAGTGATTAATTACTAATACTCCCTCAGAACATCTCTCTATCCCTGACTATCTAATCACACTGAAATCTAAGACATGTCCTGAGAGAAGAAGAAATGATAGGACTGCATGGACCCTCTCTCTCTCTCCATTGTCACTTTATCAATCTCACCCCTCTTTCCTGAACTGTTTCTCTTTCTCCTAAAATCATCCTTTTTTTTTGGCTACTCACCATCAACCCCTATCTGGTCCTATCCCCTTTATAAAGTGCTCCACTCCCCCTCACATCTCTCTTTCTCTCCCTCTCTCAGGTGTTATATATATATACATACACTGTTACTCCCTAAGGTAATATTTAGCAATAGCATGTTTAACACCACAACCCTCCAGTCACAGCTCCACACATCATGCTTAAAAAACAGAGCCGGGTGACACGCTTCAAAATCTGCTGTATGTGTTTCTATTGCAGAGCTTTTATTTAACAGTTATAGCTATTACAGGATCACAAAAATATCTCAAGGCAGGGATAATTTCCATAGATATCTCTCACTACAAAGAGAAATGAAAATCAAAACGTTGCCGTCGCTTAAAGTAAGACGGGGACTTTTCGAAATGACAATCTTCATTTTTTCCTGCTGGTGAAGTATTTGCATAGCCGAAGTTAGCAGTCTCTTATGACAGGCTTGTTAGAACAAACAAAAATACTCTCTAGAGACGCTCTCTACCTCACAGAGTGATACAAACGTACATATATTAACAGCATGTTGTAAAATCACTAACTATCAGAGGGAATCGTCGTCTACCCAGAATCTTTTGCATCTCTCATCTGTTTCTGAGCAGAGAGTTTGTCATCCTCGTGTCACCGTCATCAGTCAATACAGAGTTGTGTTTAGTGTTTGTAGGTACTTTGTTGCCGTGTTTAGACATGTGTGACAAGAAGGCCCTTTTGGGTCACCGTGTTTATACGGCGTATTTCCCGTGTGGTGGGTGGGTCGGAGCATCGTAGTGAATGTGCCCGTGAGGCCATAGCACAGCAGATTAGCGTCTTTTCTTATCATTCAAATCAAGCCTCCGCTCCTTTTGAAAAACATATTGTACACATCCCCTCCCTCCCCCGTCGCCCCTGACGACAATCCGCGGCCATGATGGCTGCCTCCAAGGAGTTTACCCGAGCTGGTGGCGGACAGACAGCGAGAGATTGTCAGGGGATGGCGGAGGGAGGGGTCGTCCATCTCCCTCTCCCACATCATCAGAGTGTGATCGCAGCTGGGTAATTGATATATGGCCGAGGCTGTCTCTTCTCCTCACCCTTGTTAAGGTCAACTTATCTACATTTCACCCCTTATTTCTCTACTCCCATTATATTCCCCCGCAGATATTGACTGACTGGTGCGGTCTGTCGTCTTGAAAATATGAATCAAGGATGAAACAAGCTAGCGAGAGCGGCGAAGAGGAAAGGGGGGGGGTGATTTTATTCCGGTGCCTAACCCTTGCCTGTTATCAAAGTAACTTCCAGCTTATTAGTAACAAAAGGCCTTTTTCTCCTGCTCTCATCCCTCTCCCTCCTCCTTCCCCCTTTGTGCGGGCCGTGTTCGCTAGCGTTTCCTGAATTAAACTGCTGGCTTCCTGTTCTTTTATATGCATGGCCACATCTGGGGGAGCTTGCTCACAGCCCCGCTGCTTAATAACAATCACCTTCTCTTTCAGTTGCCCCTGATTGTTTCTAATTCACTCTGACAGATAGTGGCTGACAAGCCGCCCGCGCCTCCTCCCTTCGTGACCCCGGCTCACTCACCATACTTATACCGCCTGTCATTTTTAATATTTGATTTCGCTTTTAAAGTTATGTGTTTTAGTCCGATGATGAAATCAGCATTTAAACGAAACACAAAATGGATCTCTCCCACTTTCTCCAGCTTTCTTTTTTGGCACCGTCTCTTCCTTTTCTCTCTCTCTCTTTCTCTCTCTGTGGATTTCTCTGTTCTGGGAGACAATGGACTGAAGGTGGTTTAAATGCCATGCAGGGTGGCACGATTGGTGCGTCGTGGTATGGCATTGTAGACACGATTTTCTTGTTGTTTCTCAGATGGAGTCCATCTGGACATGTGGACCAAAGGACTCAATGAAAGCTAGAGTATTGGATAGAGTCATGACCATGTTTTCCATTTATTAATGTGAAAGAGAGTGTGAAGGAGTGCTCAGAGCAAACATTTTATTCAACAATTATTCACCACTGGCCTCAGGCTCATAGATTTGCAGAGGTTTCACTCAAATTGTTCTCAGTTGATATTCATTAAAGACACGTAGGCATGCATTATTTATATTTATTTATATTTTGACAGCATAGGGCCACCTCTGAATTGTTGAAAGAATGGATGGATGCATTGACAGGTAGATGGATTGCATTTTGTGAGAAATCCATTCAGTTATTCGATGAAAAGTACAAGCTAACTTTGATTGAAAATAAACTATTGTGTTAGTCAGTTCACTCATGGTCTCTTATGTGCTGTAGATAATTCAGCCAAATATGAAAATTCTGTCATCGTTTCATCACCTTTATGTTATTTCAGAGAACACAAAGTGAGGTGACAGACAGAATGTGTCCCATTCACTTTTACTGTATGGAAAAAGAGCCAATATTTAGTTTATACAGGGAGGAAAATAAGTATTTGATCACCGTGCTGTTTTGCAAGTTCTCCCACTTAGAAATCACGGAGGGGTCTGAAATTGTCATCGTAGGCGCATGTCCACTGTGAGAGACAGAATCTAATAAAAATAAAAAAATCACAATGTATGATTTAACTATTTATTTGTATGATACAGCTGCAAATAAGTTGAGAAACACCTGAGAAAGTCAATGTTAATATTTGGTACAGTAGCCTTTGTTTGCAATTACAGAGGTCAAACATTTCCTGTAGTTTTTCACCAGGTTTGCACACACTGTAGGAGGGATTTTGGCCCACTCCTCCACATAGATCTTTGGTCTTGGCCATGTTAGTAGTTGGATTCTTACTGATTGTATGGGGTGGACAGGTGTCTTTATGCAGCTAACGTCCTCAAACAGGTGCATCTAATTTAGGTTAATAAATGGAGTGGAGGTGGACATTTTAAAGGCAGACTAACAGGTCTTTGAGGGTCAGAATTCTAGCTGATAGACAGGTGTTCAAATACTTATTTGCAGCTGTATCATACAAACAAATAGTTTAAAAAATCATATATTGTGATTTCTAGATTTTTTTTTTTATTATGTCTCTGACATTGGACATGCGCCTACGATGACAATTTCAGACCCCTCCATGATTTCTAAGTGGGAGAACTTGCAAAATAGCAGGGTGTTCAAATACTTATTTTCCTCATTTAAGTATATAAGTCAATATTCTTCAAGATTTCTCCACTTGTGTTCTGCAGTGAATAAAGTCACATGGGATTGAAATGACATAAGAGTAATTAACAGATTTTTTCTCATTTTGTGTGAACTAACCCTGTAAATGGCTAAAACAATTTAATTTCAATATGATGCTTAAAACCGCAGGGAGAACCAGATAACCGTCGAGAAACAAGAAGCCTGTAAAGAGTCTAGCATTTTACCTTTAACTACAGTGCTCACCAGTTACGGAGCAATTTAATTCCAATATTTTTATCCTCACATACGAACATCATTATTTTTACAAAGCACAGCGTAAAGTTCTTTAATCATTCAATCACTGAATCTGTGCCACCATAATACACCTCTCACACTTCCTGTTGTTCAAACACTATCACACTTGGAATCAATGGAATTGTATTTTTAACTCACTTCAATCAAAACACCCACACTGTTTGTGTACTCTGCTCTATCCATCAATAGTCTTAAGACCAAAAACTAAACTATTGCGATGACGTTCAACCTACCGAACACAAAGGCGTTGCATCATTCTGGGACGCGACAGTGCCTTGGGCATGCCCAAGTCCAGCAATTCTTTTTATTTTTTGAATGACATAAACAGAGCTAATTGGAGAACCACTGCATGTTTTTACTAAAGGCGCAATTTAATTACATTTGAACCAGGACTGGGTATTTTGGGAATGTTATATATTCGCTCAAACAAGTGGAGCGAGAGAAACACAATATTTGTTTTGCTTTGATTAGCAGATTGGCAGGGCAAATTCTTTTCAGAAAGGCAAACAAATTTTTTTTTTGATTCTTTTAACCTACAGAAGTGTATTCAAGTTCAGTCAACTCAAGCTTTTTAAGGTTTTAATATGAGTTTTTAATTTCTAACAATCCTTGTCTTGAATGCCTGTGCTTGCGGACTTTGTCCTTTATTGGCACTGCTGATAAATGCTTTATTAATAACTTTCTAAATAATGTAAAGTGTATTGTTGTCTCCGAGGTTGTATTAATAAACATGAAGGAATTTATTTGTCTTTAACAAAGCATGATTAATGCACATTAGCGTGTGGATTACTCATTCGCACCGTCTTCTCTTCCCTACCCAATAAAAAAACAAAAAAGAAAAAAAACACACCCATCAGCATTAAATATTTATGGCATAATATTAATGGTTTTGTAAAGAAAATAACAAGTTATTAATCCTCTGATTAACAACTGATTAACCTTTTTATTAAACACGTGATCCGTGCTTCTTGGATTCAGGATGTGTCGCTCGAGTGTGCTGCGGAATAATTATTTTTGTGTCTTTTTTAATTGCAAAAATTGCACGGATGAACTGTTTTTTTGCCCTTTTTCTTTTCTTTTTAAGCATGCACAGATAGAGACAGATACACAGTTGTGAGAGAAGATTTAGTCAAAGTAAAAAGGTTCCTTTTTACAAAAAAATACTAAATATAGCAGGACACGTTCACGGACAATAAGGTTTAACTCACACATCCGTTTATTTCCATTATTGGCATATGTGGGAAATAAGTCAGAATACACACACAGCTAAAGGACGCCCGTCTTTCTCTTTATCTGTCTCTGCTCATCTAACTGTCATTGTGTGTATTTTTAGGTCGTGCCTGAGTCAGTTCAAGCGCAATTATGCTTATGTTTCACACGGCCAAGTGTGACTTCATTTTAGGGACAGGAAACAGAAAAAACGAAGTGACTGTCTTTGGCTTTTGGGTTTTGAAAATAAAATGTAAACTATGTCACGTATAACATTTCACATTGTCATTATTTCCTGCTGCTCTTCAGCTTCCAAATATACAAACAGACAAAGAAAGTGCATTCAAAGTTGAAGCACATCTAACAGGTCCCTCCCCTTTATGACCATTGAATCTCCTTGAGAATGCAACACCCTGCTCAGGTGATTAATACAAACGTGGGGCCAACATAAAAAATGTAATTCATAATGCGTTTTATACCCTGACCCCTGCCATCTATTGTGTTGCTATTCTTTAGCTCGCAGAATCCATCAAAGGCCATAGTGTTGTGAAAACCAACAACAATAGCAGTCTTTGTGTAGAGATGTATGTGGGGATAAGGGTGTTGGGACACTTGTTGTTTTTTATGCTTGGTCTTATGATGGATTGGTGCTTGTTCGGTAGGGTGTCTTTGTTAACTTTCTCTCACACACTCTGTTTTAATTTTTCTTTTTTCGGATTCAGATGGTCTGATCTCACCTTCAGTGACTTTCTCTCACCCCCTCTCTCAATTATTATTTTTTTCTCTTTCTGTCCTGCTGTTGAGGTTTTTTTCGTGCCTCTTAACCTTTTTCAGCAAAGCCCTTCATCTTTTTTTACTTTCATCGCTTAGTCTTTCCTTCTCTCTCTCTCTCTCTCTCGCTCTCTCTCTCTTTCAATCTTCACGCAAGCAAACTGGTCACCCTGGGAATCCTAGCAGTCAGTCACACACCCCTCCAAAAAACAATTATCTTTGAACTTGCTTTTAGTGCTGTTTGTCCTAATTACAGATCATTTTCCCTGTCACATTTCTACTTTTATTGCAGTTTTGCCCTGAATGTTGATCCTATTGAGGTTCAACCTTATTTTACTCGCTGGAACACCCCTAAGACCTGGATTCATCTCATATTCCCCTGTGCATTTTGCTCTCTCCTTTCAAATTTGATTTTTTTCTCCTATCTTCTGTTTCTTTCTTTTTTAATATATCATTTTTGTAGCATTATCTGATTGATTTAGACTGAGATCCCAAAATACACAGAAAGGACATATGGCCTGTTCCATTTTCGGTGTTGTGGCTTAGGTTCTGGAGTACAGTATGTGTGTGTGTGTGTGTGTGTGTGTGTATCTTTCTCTTTTTTGCACTGAGGTATGAGCTGCGGTAAGGCCTGCTAACTTCAGTCCCACAGGGAAACCCAGCGTGTATTTTTAGTGCTCGGCTACAGAGGTGGACTTCATTGTAATTAAAACCAAGTAAAGGTGGTTAATTCCTTCCATTGCTTGGCTGTTTCAAATATCAATCTACTCCACCACTCTGTTTTATATGTATCTCACACGTAAACGCACACATTTGTGTGCCGGCAACATAACACGCTCGCTCAAACATGCACACGCACTCATAAGCCTCTTAGAGATCCGATTCCGCATGCAGACATAACATGCGCTGGAGTTGCAAGAAGAGGTTTAGACATGGTGCAGGGCCTTTTCAATTAGAGGCGTATCACACACGGGCCGATAGGATCGTAATGCAGCGGGTCCGGGTCACTGGCAGGCTGTGGGATTAGAGGCACCCGGAGCAGAAAAACACAAAACACCACAACAGGCCGACAAATCTTCTGTCTGCAGGTCACACGTAAAAATAGATAGAGATTCTGCAAGCTTCACACGATGGCAACACCTCTCTGTATACTAATAGCGTCAGAGTAGTGATTTAAAAGTAAGAACTGAGAATAGCCAAAAGACATTCCTAAAAGATTTGGCTTCCCTGTTAGGTCTGTGGCCCTGTGGTTAGCGCACATGCTCCAACACATTGAGCTGTGGTGCTCATATGGTTTACATGGGTTTGTATTGGGCTTGTGACACTTCCCGATCCTTTCTTGTCCTCCATCTGTACAATTTTACGAAGTGGCAAAAGAAGCATAAATTAAAAGCAAAACATTTGGCCCCCAAATTATTTTTCTCACATTCATAGACAGTTTTGTGCAGTCTTCTCGCTTTGTGTCTTTTATGTTTTATAGGATCTGTGTTTTACAAAGCAAGCTGGTATTGCTTAGTTGGGCAGAAAACAGTCCCCCAGATTCATAGTCTTTCCATCATTTCAGTCCCCAGGGTCCCATGCTCCTCTCCCCTGATAATCTCACACCTGCATGTCAGATTACTTTTTAAATCCAGCCACTGAATCTCAGAAAAAGAGAGGGAGAGAAAATACAGATACCTACTTAACCAGTCTCTTATCTTCATTTACGTTTCTATTTTTCCTAAAGTATCGCTGCTTCTCTGAAGACAGAAAGCAGACAATTTGGAGCACAGAGAATGTTGATAGTATTGTGAAGTGCCCCCTCGAGGAGGTGCACACACACATACTGTAAATGTACACACACACACATTGGAGAGTTGTTCAGTTTAGTTTGCCCAGATGAGAGCAGAATTCTGTGCTTTTTTGTGGCCTACACACATCTCTTGCACACATAAAAATGACAAGAACAAGCTTCCTGCATGCAACATCCAAAATATGGCACATGCACATAAATGCACAATTACCTACACTGTCAAAAAAAAATAAAAAAATGCTGTCACTGGATCGGTACCCTTTCTAAACATACTGTACGTAAAGTGTTCATATTAATACCTGAAAGGTCCGTCGGAACCAAATGTATACATCTGTACTTAAAATGGTACATATTAGGACCTACTTAAAGGGTACTGCCCCAGTGTGACCGCTAGGGACAATTTTATACCACTTTTACTGACAGTGTACCTAAGAAACATACTTGGTTTTACTGCTTAATGCAGGGTTTACATCAGGCGCGGTAGGGGCGGCAAGCGCGAGTGATTTACATGTTAAGTCAATGCAAAGACACTATTAGGCATCCTGTACGCGCGGTAGGCATGGCGCGGATGGTGTGTTCCGTGCGAATTGAGCGTTGCCGCGGGAAACGCTCGACTTGAAAAATTTGAACTTCTGAGGATTTCCGCGCCGCGTTAACCAATCAGGACCTATCTGTAGTAGTGACGTGATTACAGGAAGCGAGCAGAGTCGCAGAAGCTCCTCCCATAATGTAAATGTCCAAATGTGAATGTCTCAAATTACTAGAAATTCTCGTGCAAATGAAGCGAGTAAACTCGTGTTCAAGTGTCCAACTACGTGCAAGTAGCGCGTTTTGCTGCCTCTAACGCGGCTGGTGTGAATGCACCATAAGTCTTTTGCTCAAGCAAAGGTAATGCTGTGTTAAGTTCTCCATATTTGAAACAGAACTAATGTACTCTGAAAAACAGAAAATGTGTGTGATGCTATAGCCGTCTACATTGTTTCTTTCTCTATCAAATGTTCACTCTTCACCAGCTAGAATACACAGTGACAGACCTTAATAGGTGTTTTGTTGGTAAATTCCTCTCCTGGTTTAATGAGCTTGTTTTCTATTCTGACCCAATTGTTGGTTCGCTTCAACGTTTTGCCATTCTTCTGTCATTCTCTGCCTCGCCTGCATTGACAAAGAGAGAGGGTTTTTTAACAGCGAATCAACCATTTCTCGAATCAAAGCGTGGGAACTTCAGCTGTATGCCACAGCAGCTCTCTTCTGCCACACATCCTCCGTCTCCAGCGCCTGTAGCTTGGCTGCTTCCTCCTCAGCAGGGGGAAAGGTAAATCATGTGAGGAAGAGGACTGGGGAAGGGTAGCTGACTGTGACACGTACCTGTCAGCAGGTACTCAAAATAATTGGTAAATGACTGTAGCGGGATGGAGAGGGCTCTCTCTTCCCCTCCTCCATTTGATAAATATTTGAAGTTGCAAGGCAGTCGTAAAGCTCCGCGCAGAGATTGGAAATATCAAAAACATCGGGAAGGAGAGGGACTTGGAAAGTAGAAATAAGAGAGACGGGTTTATTGTAGAAGGTGTATATAAACTGTGTGTAAAATAGGATGGGCACATTACATACCTTGTCAGCTTGGCTCATGTGTATTATTAGGTGATATAACAAAGTGGTAAGCCAAAAAAGTATTCTAAAATAAAGTCACTTTAAAAGAAAATCCAGATAATTTACTTACCACCATGTCATCCAAAATGTTGATGTCTTTCTTTGTTCAGTCCAGAAGAAATTATGTTTTTGAGGAAAACATTGCAGGATTTTTCTCATTTTAATGGACTTTAATAGAGCCCAACATTTAATACTTAACTCAACACTTAACAGTTTTTTTCAATGGAGTTTCAAAGGTCTATAAACGATCCCAAACTAGGCATAAGGGTCTTATCTAGCAATACGATTGTCATTTTTGACAAGAAAAATAAAAAATATGTACTTTTAAACCACAACTTTTCGACTAGGTCAAGTCCAGCGCGACCAAACGTAAATGCGTAGTGACGTAGGGAGGTCACGTGTTACATATATAAAACGCACATTTGCGGACCATTTTAAACAATAAACTGCCACAAAGACATTAATTAGTATCAGTTGACATACAACATCGTAGGAAAGGTCCTCTTTCAAGACGCTTGTAAACACTGGGGCGGAGTTCCGCGTTCGTCCTCTGTGACCTCTTGACGTCATGACGTATTGCGTGGGGTCAGCTGGCGCATCACGACCGGATCTACATGACGAGAAGTTGTGGAATAAAAGTGTATACTTGCTATTTTTATTGTCAAAAATGACAATCGTTTTGCTAGATAAGACCCTTATGCCTCGTTTGGGATCGTTTAGAGTCCTTTGAAACTCCGTTGAAAAAAACCGTTAAGTGTTGAGTTAAGTATTAAATGTTGGGCTCTATTAAAGTCTATTAAAATTAGAAAAATCCTGCAATGTTTTCCTCAAAAAACATAATTTCTTCTCGACTGAACAAAGAAAGACATCAACATTTTGGATGCATGGTAGTGAGAAAATTATCTAGATTTTTCTTTTAAGAAAATGGACTAATCCTTTAATGTAGACATTACATGACATACAGCATACCTAACCTTGCTATTTTTTTATTTTACATAATTGTAAACTTTTCACACATTTTTTTTTTAAGTAAAAGATTAATAAGACATCAGTAGACAGTTTCTCTATTAATTTGTTTCCACATAAACATTAACCTAATTATAAAAATTTTTAAAAAAGTGGACACTTGCAATTGTATTTCTTCACAGAAAGACCAAACTTTGCATATAGTGTAGAGTAAAGATAACAATGACATAAGAGGGCTTTGACACTGGTAGATTAGCCCCAAACCCAGCCGATTGGCATAAAAATGGTTCATTTAAAAAATTGTCACGTGGACCAGGGAGCGCACCATCGAACCCCAAAACTACCTGTAGGAGGCGGTCTGAGTTTAGTATATGTGAAACCGTCTGTGAATTCCAGGCTAAAAGTGTCACTCATCAATTTCACTTTCATTTCAATTGTTGACATAGCCTCACTCAGTCAGTATTAAGGAAATCAAGATTATATTTTCACAGAAAAAGTTATTTAATGATAATTTTGTGTTGAAAACAGTTCACAAAAAATGAAATTTTACAAATTTTAACAAATTATGTGTTATTTTGTGTTGATTTTGTGTTAAAATAAATAAAAGTGATTAATTATTTAATGCTTTAATAACTTTTGTAGGGAAAAACTAAATGAGATAACACAAATAGGTTTATTAATTTTACACAGGAGAGGTTTTTGGATGACCTGATGTAAAAAAATTAGGAAAATAATGAATGTATGCTAGCAATGTTTGTCATTTTATCTTTAATATGGAGGTACTTTAATCTATGTAGTCATTTCTAAATGTTATATAATAATTTAAAAATGGTAATTCAGCTGGTGCCAGTCATATAATATTGTATATGCATCTATGTATCAGTTGTCTTTCTGAAGTTTATTGTATTTGTCTTTCAAAGCAGCAGACTGAGGATGATGTTCATCAGCATGAAAGACCCCAACAGACAACAGCTGCTGAAACCTTTTCAGCTACAAATACATGTTATGCTTGATGTATAAATGTAAAGTAAATACAGAATGGCAATGCTTTTATGTTATTATATTGTATATTAATATTTATAAGCAAAATAGTGTTGTGTATTTAGTTTTTGTGAAGATTTACTGGTATTGGCACCGACTATTGACATTTTTGTTCTGTGACAACACTAGGGTCACATATAGGGTATAATAACAGAGGACAGAGGCAATGACTTAACCTTAGACACATTAGTAATGTACAGAACATTTGTATTTAAGTTAAAAGCTTTAAATGTTTGGACTGACTTTTGTAATCTCATAAAAGCAGACTTACATTTATACCTACATTAACACATTAACTTAATTACACAAAGTGCAGGCTATGAATTGAGCTATAAGCGCACACACACACAGGCCTGAGTTGGCAGCCCTCTGCCACTCACACACATTAAATCTGAAAAATTCATAATTCTTCATAATTCTGAAACAATGCCATAGAAAGTGCAGTCCGATAATTACTCGGTAGAGAAATGTGCTTTAACATTGGGAAATCTTCGCTCCCTGCCAATTTTAAGAGCGCCATTGGGCTCTGTTTGTCTGATAATGAACAGTATTCATTTTCATCATGTTCCTTCACCCCTCCTTAACTCCTTTTACACCATAGTCAATTAAAGCCCTCAGGGCCCTTCTGTGCATAAAGGGATATATAACTCTTTTGACATTTGGCTGCGGACATATTAGGCACACCCAGCACACACATTTAGAACGAATAGCCTTTTTAGCACGTTTAAAGTCCTTGTTCTAGCTAAAGCCAGACAGGGGTTGAGGCTTGGCCTGTGTTTCATTTAGGAGACAAGGTGAGGGCTTTACACCTGCATGTCAAGTTTGAGGCCAAAGGAAGGATAACTGCCTTTAAAGCAGAATATTTGGATCAGATAAACGTTTCTTGTGGCTGGAACGGTTCAATATTTGACATCCGGCCAAAGCTTTTTGGTAATAACAAGCACCAAGGTTTTGAGGCCTTGTAAGATGGCGGTTTCGAAGACAGCTGGTTAATGGCAGCTTTGAGGCAAGACTGCTCAAAGACATGAACACCAGTCTTGGCCAGAGGACTTTGGATAGGAAAAGCATGCTAGGCTACAAGTCTTTCTCTCTGCCAGCCTTCTCTGCTGAAGGAATGGGTATACGAGACCACGGAGCCACGTCCGTAGCTGTTTCCGCTCTGCCGATGGAGACTGGGAGACTCAGATAGGAGGTCTGGGTAATGAGGCGTGAGGAGCACGTCCTATCCACACACGCCTAGCAAGTGCTCCTCCAGGGCTGTCTGGAGCAGACTTGCAGGGTCATGCATAGCGCTCCTTGGCATAAAACAGCTCGAGGTGTGAAACTCATCCCGTGGGGCTTTAGCCTCTTTGCCTTATAATGCTGAGTCAATGGTGGACCAGGGCAGCTTGCTGTGATCCAAGAAAAAAAAAACCCTGGTGGTTATTGACTAGCTGGACTCTAGTAATAGTAAAATCGTCTTTTTATGTCATTCAAAATACACATAGTAAAGTCTAAATATTTCCTACTTTGTTGCGGTTCAGAAATCTTTGCATATTTGCCCAAAGACACTATCTGACAGCCAGAATTCGAGTGTCATCAAAAATAGCCCAGTGCTTCAATATTCGCCTTGGCCATCTTCTGTAACAAATAAATGTCCTGATACAGCAGCTCTCCTCAGGACATTTCCATTGACATATGAGAATCTGGGCGAATTTTTGCATCGCTTGCATTCCAAATGAGCCACAGTAAGTGTTTTATGTGGACATTATTATCCAGATACGGCTCTCAATGCATGTAAAAAGGAATGACCCCACCGTCGTGATTTATTCATTCCCATCTAGGATATATGCATAGGCTCCGAAAATCTGCGATTCTGCTCAGAATGAAGGCGGATATATAATTCATGAAAGCTAATGCATTGTTTCTGTTGCTTCATCTCGTAGCTCTTTTTCCCTCTCTGCCAGCCTATTCTCTGGCAAAAGGTTGGCAATAATATCAGTATTGAAATGAGAAGTTTGAAAGACGCCCTGCTTCCCTTTTTATGTGTGTGTAAACTGATTTGAATCACACATCGGGGGCTTACTGAGCGGAGCTTTAAATGTTAAATGGGGGTTGAAGTCTGCCTGAACTAATTTGTAGAGCTTTGCACCATGTTGACATTTAAATGTGATAAGAATAGAAAACTGTATGCCGACCTATTTTGAAGATGCTTTCGGAATACATTCGCATCAGCCGTGCTCTATAATTAATATAAAAAGACAGGATATACCCCCCTCCCATCAACCTTTTTTTTCAGCAGATTTGATTATAATACAATCCTTACAAGGCATATAACGACTGAAAAAATAAAGGACTAAAATATGAGCGTGGAGGGAATCAAGAGGGAAGTGGATAGCACACACCTGGGTTTGGAGGAGGGGTAGAGATTGCATCGGCTGGCTGCTGTGCTATCACATTACCGTGATCCAGCCCCTGTGTTTGTGAGAGCGAGCGGGGAGGAGAGGGACCTCGCCAAATCAGCATGCAAATAACGCCACATTGTTAACTTAATCAGATGCAGGAGAGAAAATATGGAAAGGGGAGAGAAAGGGAGGGATGGAAAGATCGGGAGGAGGGGGACGCACAAACAAGAGTCGGGACTTTTGAAATGGCGGAGAGTTAGAGATTAAACCTCTATACTGTTTGCTGGGTGATGGTGTCAGGCCTTGGAGAGGTTAAGGGTGTCTGTGCGTGGAAGTGTGTGTATAAGGCAGAAATGACACAGGTCTGCATGAAGTGTTTTAGACAGGCAGAGCTCAGTAATTCGCTTGGTTATGGTCAAACAGGTGACAGAGACCTGATGCGCTCACCCCCACTGTCCATTTTTGTAAGACAGAGAGATTTACACAGGCAGCCCAGGTGTTACATAGTTACTACTTTTTTGCATTGTTATGGTGCAGTTGCCTCAACAGGCTTTCTTACTTCCCCCCTAATTTGAGCGAAAACCCGCATCTTTTTTCCATAAAGAATACTCTCAGTACACGTATGCCTGTTTTAATATAATTTATGTCTGAAGCAAGCTGTATAAACAGACTATAAAATTCTCCTATCTTCTCCTCCAGCTGTTGTGTAGCTTCTGACTGCCAGATTGCACACGGAGGTCGCGACCTCCCAGGCAACGCTCGTACGGAGATCAAGGCGCGAAGCACGCTGGTGAGCGATGGTAACACGTACAACATGTTAACATGGCAGCTTATACCAAACCAAAACAGATGAAGGGAGGAGTAAGTGTAATCCCTAAACACACTCTAGAACGAAAGAGTGACGTGTCTACCCCCCATCTCACGGGACCGACTCGGGTCATTTTTCACTAAAACATCCTTGGCTTTATGAACTTATCTTTGCTCCTGTGCTGTTGACTACGGGTCACCTCGGCAGCCCCTCGCCAAAGAGGATGAATGTGTTATCATGTTCAAGGTCGCAGAGGGCAGAGAGGAGGATAAGAATGTGTCAAGCTAGCCAGGGAGAAGAAGAACGAGGGGCTGAGTGAGCCGAGACGTCTGGAATCCGGTGTTCTCGCCAATTCATGCCTTGTCTTCTTAACCAGTTAAACGCTAATGTCCAAATGCCACAGGTGGAGGGCCTTTTTAAAACAAATAGTGTCGTCCAGGTCAAGTTGGCTTTGATTTGAGAATCTGACATTTGGCCCTATGCACATTGAATTGGTTTGAATAGGCATTGATTGCTACTAGAAGAGTGGATCATGTACAGTACACGATTAGATAGAGAACTAGGCTCATTTTTTTCACAATGAAGCATAGATAAATATACGACCCTGCGATGAAAACCCAACTTGGGTCATTTATTTGTGATTTAAAATTTTCTGTAAAAATAAGTAAGGCTTTGTCAAAAACTTAACAGTATAACACCTGCTTGTTTTGTTGCAATTGTGTAAGCATATAAAAAGCAGTAGATGCATTTTTTTTGTAGTGTGGATCAGAACAGATCATTTTATTTTGAAAAGCCTTGAGGTTTGACCAGGTCTCCTTTGGTCGTTTAATCATAGTTGTGTGTCAGCGTAACACTGGCAGTCAAGTAAACGTTTTCTGCCTGGCCTGTGGTAAAACTGAGTGTTTCTCTCTCTCTCTGATCCTGCTGGGATGCGTGGCCTCACCATTTCCGATAAAGGCTGATAAATAAACATGCGCCCTGATCTCCCCGAGGTCCTCCACCCTCTCTCCAGAGTCCACCCATTCCACACACACTTCCTCCCCTTACAATTAGCCCACAATAAAGCACACTTTTCTCTTAATAAAGAGAGGCCTTTTAACACAGAGTCACCTTCAAAACAGTTTGACTGCTTCTCAGTAGTGATTACGGGCTATGAAGAAACAGCATTAGTGCATTTTCTTACCATTTACAGACAAACAATAGAACAGCAGACAAAAATACTAAATAACAGACAGAAAGGGGAGAAAAAAAATTATTGTAGCATATACAAAGAGTCATGAGCATTTCCAGTCAACTCTGACTTCCTGATGGCTTTGATAAGATTAGTGGCTTTCTTAAACAGGATGTGAGAGGGCTGCTTTTTAAAAAACATGCTGTATGGACGGAGAACGGTTGCATAACGCAGTCAAGTTTCTCACAAAACTGAAACTTTCTCTCAGTTTAGCTCGGAAAGCGACAGAATAAAGAAGATTTAACATCAGCCATATTAAAAAGACATGCAAAGGTTCAATATTTAAAAAGCCCATTTGCCACGACGCAAGTGCTTTTTCATTCAAGAGCATATGGCTGCGCTACCTGTTTATAGTCTTATCGTCTCTGTGCGCGTAGGAGAAAGGAGAGACAAAAAAATGAGATATTTTCAAAAGACATTGAAGAATCATTCAATTAACAGCGGCATGATGTAAAATAATTACTTGACTTGCCTCCTCTAATGAGTATCTCTAATTAGCCATACATTTGTTTTGTAAAAACTCCAAACTACAGGCTGGAGTTGTGAAGAGCTGGTGAGTATATTCAAGTAGCAGCAATTTTTCTCTCCTGTGTTACACCGAGCGGCTTCGGTGGCCCGATTTGGGGCCGATGTATGCACACAAGCAACGTTAAACACTCAGAGTCACATCTTTTCGCTTTTCTCTTTTTTATTTTAATTAGCCATGCAACAATTAAAAGATTCACAAACTAAATTGAACCTTGTCTCCCTCTCCTCTCGACTCGATTTCAGCACCTGTCAAAACAACACCCCTTGTTGGAGTCATTATGCAAAACTCATGCGCACAAAACCAGCGTGTGTGAGAAGAAAACAGCAATTATTTCTGATATTCACTTATTTGGGGGTTACATTGACATTTAAGTTTTCCACAAAGGTAATCTTTGTTCACCGCAGCTGGGAGATAGAGCGAGTGTCGAGAGAGAACAGACTGTCACCTTCAGACTGTCAAAGAAGTGATTTTGATACAGCTTCATATCACGTTTATTCAGGTCCTCTTTAGATTCCCTTAAAGGCAAGAGTTCAGAGCTTGATACACAGACCTTAGTGAAAACACAATGGCGTTTTTTTTCTAATAGAGCCATTAACCAATCTTTCCGGGCAGTAAAGGCCTGTTTTTTGTATCTGGTAGTATTGTCTCTGTTCTAAAGCTACTGTCCTGAGTGGGAGAGATGATGTAAGGCTTGGACGATGCCCCCTATTTTTGCTCATCTCCACACTGCGTTCATTGTTGTCCGGTTTTTCTATACGGAGGTGCAGTCATGCGTGTGACCACGGCTCGCTCAGCTTTGCCACTAGGGCACATCTTTGTCCTGTTCTGTTCCAACACACAATTCTAATTGGACTGCCAAAAGACTATTAGGTCAAACTGGGTTAAATGATCTTTTCTGATCTTAAATAGTGTTTTCATTGCCTCACGGATGGAAGAATCGCAAATCAAATGTCTTTCATTTATCAATTGTTTATGCTTGAGAATACATGAAGGGGGATTTTTAAACTGTTTAAATTTTAGATCCCAGTAACAAGTGTCTCCCAGTTACAAGTCTATTTTAAGTTGATTATTACACAAACCATAACTGAGAGCTCGTTGGAGTCTCCTGATCTATGAAAAAGAGCAGTCATACTTTCCTCTGAGCCGTCACCTCGTGTACAATTACAACCTTTTATTTTCTTCATAGTAGTGGGTGGTTACCACAAGGGAAAGTTTTCGAGATTAATTATGCCACGGCTTTGACCTTTACTAAAATATGTTTTAGGATAAAGCCTTGAACACTGGTCACTTGACTTTCTTTCCAGCCTTCTTTGTGAGGGGTTTGAACATTACAGCATTTTCCTTTTAATTATCCCACTCAAACCCACCTCTACAATTTAACAAATGCGCACAGTTATCCATCTTTTTCCTCTCTCCCAGCCTGAGAGCTACAGGCAGGAGACTTGACATGCTGTGACTACTATATTGTAGCTCATGCTCACACGCACGCACGCAGGCACATCTGCTGGTTTCAGGATAATGGCGCAAATGTTAAACATAAAGGGAGGCTTTGAGCTTCAGGCCGACTTTAGATGATGATGAGGGTGATGATGCAGCGGGCCAGGACAATGAACTGTGGGAATTCTTTACTCCCCCGGTGATCTTCTCTCTCCTGGCTTCCCAACAAGTCGCTCGGGATAAAAGGAGCAGCATTTTTCTCGCCGCTCATCCTTTCGTGGACTCATACTGATCGGTGGAGATGAGCTGTAAGCTGAACTACCTGTTGAAATGCTCTCTTAAGACTCTCTCAATAACATATTGTGTGAGACAGAGACCAGGAGAGACAGAGAGTTTGAGGGCTGAGCTAACAGATCAGAGCTGTGTAGAAAGGAAGGCAGTCCAACCCACATGTATTTGCGACTGTAACAATTCGACTGTGGTGGCGTCGCAACCCATAAACTAGGTATAATTAGGTCACCTACTGTCTAACCACAAATAAGAAAACAGCCTGCATCATGCGACGAGCCGTGTGCTGGATGAGAACGAGTTTGTCCTTTCCGTGTGTGTTTCTTTGTTTGATTCAGTTTCGGTCTTGTGCTGGAAACCTTTGCTTAATGCCTCATTACAGCCACTAATAATCCAGTTCAGTCAAAGAGCATCGGGAGGAAGAAAAACAAGCCGCGTTTTATTGGATTAATTAAAAGTATTCTGAAGACCACCTGCAACAGACTAAACACAAGTCGAAAGAAAGGACAGATGAAACCTCGCTGATAAGCACACAATGCGACTATCCATTTATGATTTTGTTTTTGTACATGTCTGGCCGTATTCCCATAAGTGCATAGCATGTATCGCTGTTTCCATCCATTAAAAATGCAACATATGGCAGCCATTTTCCAGCTTGTGTTTTTTCCTCCCACTTTCTTTCATTCCGGGGCCATTAATGATCGGGTGGAAATAAAACTGACTTTCGCACTTTCTGTAAATAATGATTGATTTATCAATACCGATGACCTCTTTCATAATTAATTAATCATCTGCTGCATAGTAATTAGTCAATGGATTTTGGTCGATAACGCCTCACAATAACACACCAGCTAATGGCACGGCAATCTATCTTTTTTATTTCCATTCCAACTTGCGAATACTTTGAGTATAGTTTGTTTAACTTGTCAATAAACCCCCCACCCATCCCTCGCCCAAAAGCTCTGTTTTCTGAAAATGTACACGCGCTTTATCAAACAAGGACACAGAAATTATGCTAAATCGAGACTCGAAGCCCGAAAGAACCAGATCTGCCCTCTCTTATTTGATTTAAAGCTTGAACATGCTGTGTAATCAAGAACATTTAAGGATTAGATGTGTTTTATGTCCTCTTTGAGGTTAGCCATACACATTAAAACACTTTGTACAGAGGCTTTTCAAGGCTGAAGTTTACTTGTGTGTGTGTGTGTGTCGGTAAGTTTGTGTATACGTATGTGTGTTTTAAATGAAACCTTGCTAGCTGCCCTCCGTGTTGATTTGCGAGAAGCCGCTAGAGGACCTGCTCAAGGACGTGAATTAGCACAGGTACCTGAAGTTTAATGTAATATTTTGTCGCCGCAGAGGCATCAATTTAGCAATGTTCACCTTGGTGTCCCAAAATCAAAACGTGGCCCTCCAGAAAGCTATCTGAATGCCAGCTCTGACACAGAGAGATAATGCAAAGCATAATCATGCATCTTGCAATGCTTACTGCAGACTTGGAAACCACAATCAGTTCAAATATCTTAGATACACCTTTGTTTAGCAGCCTGTACGTTGCCTCGCTTTTTTCACTTTGAAAGTGCATTGAAGGTTTTGGTTTTACATAGTTACATAAAGGTCCCTTTAGTAAATGTGCAATATTATTCTCAGCCAGAAAAGCCCCGGTGTCTTATACAGTATAGAGTTTCACAAGACATGTCAAACGGTCACAGACTACTCTGATCTGTAATCAAAAGTCTGTTTTAAGTACTATTGCTATTAAAATGTCTAATGTTTGAATTAAGTCATAGAAGTTTGTGCATATTAACAATTTGATAAAATTATCCTATACATATTTGAGCTAAGAAAAAACAACCTTTAGACATTAAAACATTTCTCTGGGTTGTGCACACGGCGGCAGCAGCACAAATCACATGTCGTGTTCTCTGATTTGTGAAACAATGGCCCTGCTCGACAAAGAAAAGATAAGGACAGGAGGACAACAGTCTGATTGTGGCATCTGCACCCTCTAATTAAGAGGTGGATTGCAGAGTTTGCAGAAGAGAAAAGATCGTGAGGTAAAGTGAGGTTAAGATAAGGCATAAATCCGGTTGTTTTGCCATGTTGTTTGAAAGGCTGAGTATTAACCACAGACTGTAAAGCTGCATGCCACTGGGCCCTGTGTGACAGTGCACTAAAGGAAGTCTCGGTGGCTTTTCATGAGACACGGCGGCGGTGCACGCGTTAATTAGAGCACGCTGCTGCTGTTACACTACGTGTGACAGGTACTATCAGACCGCTGAGACTTCATCGTTTCGTCTAGCTCTTGCTTAACCCAGCTGCCCCAGCTAGGGAAGAAAGAGAGAGCCGGGGGTCTGGGACAAGGAGCCTCTGCCGTGTTTGCTGTCAGGCCTACAAGCTGTGGGCCACGACTCAATGGCACTGATCCAAATAGGTGAGGCATTAGCATTTCTAACAGAGGCGAGAGAACTTACAAATGTAGGTAACAGATATGTATTGCTGTAATATAGAAAAAAAATGCTAACATTATAGATAGCATGGTATTCGAATTGAATATGTTTGCTGATATGCATAGAATAAAGTTGAATAAAAAGATGAATCACATTAAACAGAGTTAAAAAAAACGAGATGCATGTGTGTAGTGCATAACACACAATCTTTTCATCTTTATGAATTAAAGCGTATGCGTTTTTGACGAATTGCCCCCATATGTGCTTAGTGCTCTGCAGAAATGGTTTGGAGGCGTTTTCAGATATGCGTCAGGCATGCCGATATTTAAGAGCAGATGTATTTAGATTTTAATGACTTTGTGTCGTTAGAGATAAGGCTTTCGGCGTAAAGTTTCTACTAATTATACTAGGGAAAATATGCACTTTACTGATAATTGTTCCGTAGTGATGCCTCTCGTAAAGAATTCCCAGTTTCAAATTAATTTATTAATGGTTTCATTTATTTATAGATGCTCTTTAAAATAATGCAGACTGTGTTTGAGTGTAAATGTGAACTTGGTACTTAGTCTGCATCTGTGTGTGTGTGTGACACCTCTTTAACCATATGAAATGTCCTTTTTAATCAGAAAAAAAAATGAAATGACTTGGGAGCAAGGAAGGCATATTAATGTACTTCATTTGCATACACTCGTCAGGCGAGGCTATGTTCAAAAACAAACTGGATTCGTCAGTTCATTTCACATTGTTCCTTTGTCTATCTGCCTTTCTTATATAGTAAAGATAAAGGAAATCAAATAGATGAAAAGGGCATGCAGTTATCTCTCCAAATGAGTTGCCTCGCTTAAATCATACATTTCTTTTGCCATGCTAGCCACATTCAAATTGGGCCTCGTCTGATATCTGCAAAGATTTCCGATGAGTCGAACAAAAGCAAACTATACAATTCACAACAACCAATAGAAACTCCAAAGTCATGACATTCTGACAAATCCAAACATCGCCCAGCATTTAAGAAACTAAATGTTTGCTTTTGTCTGAGGACTACGGCTTTAATTAGATGACCTGGCAGACTAAACGGACCAAGATTTATATCTAACTTTCATGCACCTCCGTATTAAGTTTTGCTGAATATCAGGAAAACCTCACGAAACTGCTTAGGCACGTATAATTTTCAATGCACATGCTTACGCGCGTGAGTGTGTTTATAACACACCCCGTCTTTAAATACATAATACACCTACAGTGTATTGTTCGGATTCAGATTCCAGCATTTTTTTCTGTTTAAATTCCTTAGAGTTATAACTCTGGACAAAAGAGGAATGGCATTCAGCAGCAGCCCACAGTGTGTTTAGCAGCGACTGGAAGCAGCCTCAGTGTTTTTTATTCATGTTGGAGATAAGATTGCAACCAACATGGCGTAGGAAGAGCAAATAGCTAAAGAACAGGCAGCCCTTATTAGAGTTCTTTTGAGAGCATCAGCAAATATGTGCTTCAAGCCCACTGCCTTCCACTGGAGTCTCTGTGTGTGTGTGTGTGTGTGCTGGTTTGTTAGTCTTTCTGTATTTGTCTCGACAAGTGCACTATTTTTGAATGACTATCAGACCAGTAGGTTCTTTAAACTGGTTGGAATTTCTGCTGCTTGTCAACAAAGAATTTAGTTATTTGTTTTCCTGTGCATTGGGTCATGGGAAAACAGTCATGTATGTTTATACAGTATTGTGATGAGCCACTGCGCTCACATTGAGCCGTCACACTGCCTTGAGAAAAATATAAAAATATAATGTGTCAGCAACCCATAGGCCGCAGGTGCTGAGTCATTAGGTAGTCCCTCTCCAATAAGTAAACTGGGTCAGTCTGTACCATTTAAAAGGTTTATTAATGACCGAAGGGTGTGGGTATCCTGCCCGAGAACACCTTACTCTCCCTTAGGCGATTATGAGAGTGTGTGTGAAACACCACCAGTGTATGAGGAGACACCAGCATGTGTTTTAAATAAAGGTGGAGGGGATCAAAAGCTTTCACCTCTATCATTCTGGATGCAATTTCCTGAACATCTGCTCTTTTGTTAAAATGACCACAGTGCTTTTATTTTTATGTCTGTAATCATGTGTTAAAGCGCATAGCTACTGTTACCAGGCTGCATACTAATACGTTTAATGAGATACTTTACAATATTTTGTTGACCAAAGCAAAACTCTGGCTGTATTGTTTTTAAAGCTTGACCCTGTCCGTCTCAGGGGAACGCAGCAACATCATTATCTTTCTTAAGATGGTGAGCAGCATCCTGAATAAGCTCAACCAAGCCAGATGACAACAAGCGTCTCTTCGTTTTAGCCTGACTGTGCTTCGGGCTGCTCTGTGACCATTTTAAATGACTGGGAAGCCTGTAATACATTGGGAACCCTTTCAATAACGCCAACTGTTGTTTTCTTCTCATCGGAAGCCATACGAGAGTGAGAGAACAGAGTGGGAAAAAAAGAAGGTGAACACAGAATGATTTGCATCAAACGTAATGTGCCTCTTAATGGAAAATTACGCCAAGACAAGTGTCGCAGCAGTGAGATAAGGGCTTGTGTTTACTGGAGTAACCCCTTGGTTTTAAGTGCTATTGTTAATATCATAATTGTAGTATTGCAGCGGCTTCATGACAATACCATTGCTCCGTTTCATTAAGGCGTGTAATTGGAGGGATTCTGATAGGATGGGACCAAGTAGCTTAATTATGCGGCGCCTTGCCGTGTTTACTGGGTAATTATTGCCTCCAAAATTGTGTTACTGTTTGAGAAAAAGTTCTGAGAGTTGCAGCTTCTCTCCCCAAGTGTGAGAGTACATGTAGTACTTCATAAATCAGACGGAGATGAACTCACTCTTTTTTCTTCACACTTGTCGCTGAAGTGCAGTCATCGTTGTTAACCATTTCCTCACACTATATTCAGTCTGCTGACACACAAAGGGGTACTTAAGAATGAACCGAATTAACTGCCTTATGGTGTGATTTTCTTTGCCAGACAATGCAGTATATTATCTGCAGTGTAGATTTACAAAAGAGTGTATGTACTGTTTTGCTTTTATGTTCACACTTACACCCACTTTAGCAAAAAAAAAAATGAAAAGAAAAACGAAACGTTTTTGTATCTGCGCTAATGTCTAAAAAAGACATACTTGAGGCTGTTAAGCTTTCAGTTCAGAAATATGACCTTCACCACACCATAGGGTATTTAAAAGGTCTAAATAAAAAGCTTTTTTTAATGAAATCTTAAGAGTGGGCGTTCTGTCACTAACAGTGTAGACAATGGTAAGGTTAAGAATGTTTGTTGCAACCTATTATGTTTAAATCAATGCGAGTTTGCTTCCATTGTTGATATTTGTTACTGGGTACCTGATGTTCCATGTATTATTTTACATTTATTTACAGTATATATTGTGCAGCGTTTCCTGTTGATTGTGCACAGAGATAATACAATAAGTGTATCAGTGATACTGTGCCTTAGGGCTATAAGGAGGTGTGTGTTGCCTGAACACCTGCTCTTCTGTGTTCTTGAATATCTAACTTAATACCTATTCTGTGTTTTTGTCTTTTAGGATGGAGGACTCTAGTTTGTGCCTTGGTGTATCCTCGGTGGTCCCAGATGCTGACGCCCATCTCAGCAACGCAGTACTTAATGGCCGCTACCCAATCAGTCAGAAACTGCACCAGCTTACTGCTCAGCTGGGTCATGCCTTTCCTGAACTACAGAGTCGCCAGCAGATCCCAGAGGAAAAGGCAGCCACCCCACTAGATGAAAAAACCCATGCTGCCTTAGCTAGTCAGCCAATCAGCAGTCAGATGGCCTTGTTGGCCAACCAGCTTAACCGTGACATGGAGGTGGGTGCCCTAAGTGGTCTCAATGGGCGTGTTGATTTGCAGCAGTTTCTCAACGGCCAGAACTTGGGAATCATGTCACAGATGAATGACATCGAAGATGATGCCCGCAAGAACCGTAAATACCCTTGTCCGTTATGTGGCAAACGATTTCGCTTCAACAGCATTCTGTCTCTTCATATGCGTACACACACTGGAGAGAAACCCTTCAAATGCCCCTATTGTGACCACCGAGCTGCTCAGAAAGGTAACCTGAAGATCCATCTACGTACTCATAAGCTGGGAAATCTTGGAAAGGGCCGCGGTCGTGTACGTGAAGAAAACCGGCTTCTGCATGAATTAGAGGAGAGGGCAATTCTACGTGATAAACAAATGAGGAACAGCCTGCTGCAGCCGTCTCAACCTCTTCCACCACACCTGAGTATTCAAAGTCCCAACCAGCAACAGCCTGGCTCTGCCTGTGGCCTGCTTACCCCAACCAGTATTGGCAGCTCACCTGATGGACTGACCCAGCCATCTGCCTCGCCTAAACCAGCAGGTACCATCCTTTCAGATGAGCAAACTCTGAACCCATCCCAGGGGTTCCGCTGCACTTTTTGCAAAGGCAAATTTAAGAAGCGCGAAGAGCTAGAACGCCACATCCGCATTCTTCACAAGCCCTACAAGTGTACCCTGTGTGAATTTGCTGCTTCCCAGGAGGAGGACCTCATCAGTCATGTGGAGAAAACCCACATCACAGCTGAATCGGCCCAAGGACAGGGCACAGGAGCTGGTGGTGGGGAAAAACCTGCAAATGAATTTCGCTGTGAGGTCTGTGGACAGGTTTTCAGCCAAGCTTGGTTTCTTAAAGGCCACATGAGGAAACACAAAGACTCCTTTGAACATTGTTGCCAGATCTGTGGACGTCGATTCAAGGAGCCCTGGTTCCTGAAGAATCACATGAAGGTGCATCTCAATAAGCTAGCCATCAAGACCAAACCCACTGTTGGTGGAGTTGATGAAGATGGACCCTCTGTTAACAGTATGAGCAGCCTGGCTCAAGAAGCCCATGCCAACCTGTACTCACGTTATATTTCTTGCCTGCAAAGTGGCTTTCTCACACCCGACAAGCAAGGCCTAGCTGAACAGCAGCACCAGATGCTGGCCAAGGCTGGTATAGCTATGAAGGAGAAGGAGATGCTTGGAAAGCTCCTTGGTCCAATGGCCAGCATGGCCCATGGATTAGGGGAAAATGAGAAGCGCTCACTCTTGGGTTGCCTGAACCTGGTACCCCCCCTAAAGTCAAGCTGTATGGAGCGCTTGCAAGCCGCAGCTAAGGTGGCAGAGATGGACCCCCTGAACAGCTACCAAGCATGGCAAATAATGGCACGTGGAATGGCCATGGAACGCTCCTTCATGCCTAAAGAGCAGCACCATGGGGGGCACGGACAAGAAGATGACCTTGCTAGTGCAGCCGGGATTGTTCCCTTTGCAAAAGACAAGCATGAGCACCCAACCCTCGCCTCAAGTGATGGTTCTAAGCAGAAGCAACATCCTGAAATCCTCCACGGGGTGAAGTCCAGTGGAGGCATGATGCAGTTAAAAGATGAGGGTGCGAACTTTGACAACCATCGTGAGTTCTTGTCTCACCATGGGGTTTTAGGCCTCGGCCAAGGGCTTGAGTACAGCTTGGCCGGTCTTAAAGAGAAACCAACTGAGTGTCCGGACTGTGGCAGAGTCTTTAGAACCTACCACCAGATGGTGGTCCACTCACGGGTCCACAACAAGGACCGTCGATCCCTAGACGACAACTCCCAGCACGGCCTGGACGAAAGGCGTGGCTCAGCTAGCGACCCAGAGTCTCAGTCCATCAGCCGTTCCACCACCCCAGGTTCCTCTAATGTGACAGAGGAAAGTGGTGCTGGAGGTGGACACTCCCAAACTGGCAGCGTGCAGGACGACAGTCCCCACCCATCTTCTCCATCTTCAGGTAAAATTTGTTCAACGGACTTCCTATTTCACTCATAAAAAACAATATACTGTATAACAAGCCCATATCGTGGTGAACTTAAAATAAATGACCTTTTGAGTGGCCTTTCAGACACTACAATTATAAAACCTTCACAAGAATTTAGTTTTAATAACCCCAGTAAACCATTTGCTAGTGAACATGAGCTGTTAGGGCAGAAACCTGAAAAGAGACAAGTGAGTTTGTGGCTGCCTAACTAGAATAGAAAAATGCAGGACAATTGTGCGATACAGTAAATTCAATCTGGCCTCACACCTCTGTTATTTAATATGATGTCTATATTCAAAGTATGAAAAGTGCTGGGAGCAGTAGGGTATTAGGAGGACATTACGGAATTTTGGCAGTAGACCATATAATGTCTTGAAAGTTAGAAATTGACTTAAATAGTCAGTATAAACAGCCAAGGCAATGAATTCAGCATGCTTCATTCTTGAGTGCTTTAGTGCTTGGGTATGCTTGACATTTGGTTCTTACACTTGATAGGAAATGGGTGATTGTGATAATAATGTGTCAGGAGGTGATTAGATCTGCTGGTAATGTAGAAAAATGTATATCTGAGACATACATTCCATGCATAACTCTGATACTTAATATTACTGTTCAAATACCCATGAAACACTTGTAGATTGTACTCAAATGAGTATCTTTTAGCCTAGATAAAACAATTCATTCTAATACCTTATTCTCAGAGTTTTTGTTGGAGCAATATCCATTAAATGTGCAATTCATTACATTTTCAGAAATAAAATGGTCAAAAATGGTCTCAGCTGTCACAGAGACAGTGCCCTCTGGTCTCAATATGTACAATTTAGTTACAGATATGCATACATTTGATACCAGTACAGTACAGTATGTACCTTTGATGTGCTAATATGAACTCTTTGGTACCAATATGTATCCCTAAGGAACTAATATGAACTCTTTAGGTGCAAACATGTACTTTTGAAATGGTACAGCTTCAGTGACAGCTAGGGACCATTTTTGACCTTTTCTCTGACAGTGTATCAAATTAAAACCTATCCATTTCAATTGCTTAGAGTGGAATGCTGCATATACAGTACAGTATGTACAGATGTTACAAGTGATAATAGCATTCTCCTTTAAAAAAAGAAAAGGACAACGCACACCCCAGCTGAGAAACTTTGAGCTTCTGAGATAAAATGTGTGTTTAGTGGGATTAAGTGAAGCTGCAGCTAATGATTACAGAAGTTTTAAAGGTAACTTTCTCATTCCTTGGGGTGGTACACCACTGTTAAGAAGCCTGGCTGTTAATTAGGTCACGTCTATGTGATAATCAGTTAGCTTAAGCTAAACAAGACACTAATTAAAGATATACATATAAAGCAGGTCAGAAAAAAATGAACTTCATTTGCTGGGTAAAATGTGCTTTTAAGTCATCCCAAAAAAAGACTTAGCTTAAGGCTCTAAGCAACTTAATTTCAACAGCAAAAAAGAAATTGTTTATTTATTCCCGGTCCTTATCACCCTCATGTAGCGAGATGAGTTTGAACATGCAATGGGCTATGTTTATTTTAATCTAAGGAATAATAACAGACAACCCCCACCCCAATTAGGAATTAATGAAAATGAGAAGGAGATAAAACCTATTTTCTTTACAGAGACTATTAAACCTAAACACAGAAAGGAGGGTATGCTGCTGAAGTAATTATCCTGTGAATTTTAATGCATGCAAGTTTTATTTCTTTTGCATCTGTTTTACTACTACTATGAGATTTAGAGCATGGCATTTTATAAACTCTTCTCAAGCCATTGTAAGATTTGCAGCGTATTTGGAATTAAAGCGATTAGTGTATAATAATAAAAGGTTAAGCACTAACTGAATCACGGGACAGAGAATTAATAATACAATTTATTTATTGATTCTTCAACGTTGTCATAGCAGACAGGTTTTTATGCCACACAAATCTGAGAAATGGTCATGTGATGTTTTGTTGCCACTATTTTAGGTTAACTCTCTCTCTCACTTGCCCTCATTTGTTTTGCTAAACTTTCTCTGTTTCTCTTTCACTGTACATATCTGTCTGAGTCTGCTAGTGAAAATGCTTTTTTTTCCCTTTTTATTTTTAATTACAGAACATTATTATGAGCTAGCGTGAATTTCATGGTTATTGCTTATTTGCCCAGAAAAAAAACGTACCTTTTATTAAAAAACAAAAACATTATTGGATTGCATTAAGATCTTACATATATCATTACAGCCATCTCCCAAATTTCTGTATTTTAACAGCCTGCAATTTATAAGCCCTTTTAGTATTTTTCCAAATTGTGCACCATCCATTCTTTATTTTTAACAAGACACAGCGTAACGTTTACGCCACACATTTTTGGCCGGAAAGCTCTATCATACTCTGTTAAATCTTGTTGGATGTTGCAGCTGGGCCACTAAAATGCTTTTTGGCAAAGCCTAAACATCCTCTTACATGATTCTTGAGTATGACTTTTTTGTGCCACTTTTCCACATGATTGGCTCACCTAAAAACTGCTCTTTGGGTCTGTACTGTGTAACTTATTGAAGTGATTTTGAGCTTTTCTAAAATTTTTCCTTCTTGTTTTCTGACAGTCTGATAGTTAATTCAATACCCCAATGCCATGCACTGCTTTATGCCTTTAATATATGCATTGTTAGTTTCACATAACATAACCTTAATCAAACGTGCCTCAGTTTTATTTTCAGATGTTTTATTTTTGTCTTGGCCGTAGGTTTCTGCAACACGAGTAACTGAAAACAATTTTAAAATAACACAAAAGCAATTACAATTTACACACATAAGCACAGAGAACTACATTTTAATGGCATATGTAATTTAGTACATATATGCATTCTCTCTCTCTCACATTCTCTCTCTCTCTCTCTCTCTCTCTCTCTCTCTCTCTCTCTCTCTCTCTCTTTCATTCTCTCTATTTCTCTCCACCCTGTTGTGTGAGGTAGTGTCAAGGTGGAGTGTGATCACAAGCTGAAATCCCACGTTGCTGTCCAGCTCTGTTGGAGTGGGCATGGAGCTCTTACTGTGAAGCGGGCATAATGCCAGTCCCCCCTTTTCTTAAGATTGACCTTCAGCTCTCTTTGCTTGCAGTCACATAGTGCTGTGTGTTTTTATATGGGAGTGATGTTTGGCAGATCCTGATATACCTTTATAAAAGAATGCATTACATGCTCAGTGTTTTTTTAGGCCATGGCACAAAACATTTACTAACCCCAGTAAAGCAAAGGTTGTGATGTACAGGGAAGGAAGTGTTGCACTGTCTCTGTGCTTGCCAGTGTTTTTATGTAATGTTGTGCAACTTTATTAACCCCGAAATTGTTAAAGGTGCAGAACAGGGTTTTTTCTCACCAGGAAACTGCATTCACTTTTAGTGTCTGACTCACAATTACGCAAAATGCAAATAATTTTTCAGGGACTGTATTTTTTATTTGAGTGTGTGCATATGTGTTTTTATTTCATTTTTTCTCGTGGGGGGGTGATGGTGGTGTGTATGTTTACGTACTGTGCAACAGGATGTGGCATGTCATACCTCTGTTTTACTTTTAATATCTCACATGTTCCTCTAACCCAAAGAGAACAGACTTCCTTTATCATCAGTCGATTTTATTTGCTTTTTTACCCTCTCTTTAACGTACGGCAGTTTCATCGGCTGCCTCGGTTCAACAAGCTCAACCAACCTCTAAACCACCTACCCACTGCAATTTGAGTTAAACTTGAATTACAGTAATCAACAATAACATCTCAACTGTGAAAGAAGGTCGACACAATCGCTTTTGTCTTTGACACTGCATTTGTTTAAACACAGAGAGAGAGACAGATAAAAAGAAAAAAGTTGCCTCAGAAATGTCCTCTAAAGGCCTTTTCTTTTCTCCTCTCAATAATCAACCTTAAATATGCTTCTTGTGCAATAGAATTTCCAGCCCCTGTACATCTCTTCCTTCTTTATCCTGTTCTCTTTTTTTAGTTTATTACATTTTTCCCCATTCTCTTTTATTTCTTATTACCATTACAAGATTGGCTTGACTGAGAAGGGGATCTATTGTTATTTCAGATTTCGCACTCTGAATTGGGCTTCATAAACAAGGGGGGCTCATTCCTGATAGTGTTTCTGAATTCATTATTGTGGGCTTTTGAGTGACAGCTGAGAGAGTGAGTGAGAGAGACTTGAACAGAATAAAAAAATCAGTTTGAAAAGCATTAAAAATATGCAATATTTACTGTTACTTATTTACATAATGTACATTAAATATTATATCATGAAGAGTTTGGATGGAAACGCCGCTAAACGCCACCTCTGTCAAAAAGGAGAAAATTATACTGTATTTACAAAATGCTCTCGACAAATTCTATATATATTCATCAAATACATTTACGTCAGATCTGCTTAATCCCGCCCTCAAGCCATTCAGAAATATTTAAGCAGAATCCATTAAAAACTGATAAAAACATGAAATCATGCCAGACACAATTAGCGGGTTTTGCTTCTGAGCTCTTTACATGCGGTTCTAATTTTTTTTTATTAGGTTTGCCAAATATATTATGATATTGAGCAAATATTTGAGCCTTTAGCTTTATTCAGAAAGGACAGTTAAGAGTGATTGGAGACCTTTGTAGAAGTGGATATTTTTGTATGTACTTAAAGGGTTTTGCCGTCAAATTTGTTAAATAGCAATGAAATGACTAAAGTGGCATTTGTGAAAATAATGCATTTCATTTATTGACTACTAACCTTTTCATTGCCATTAAAGTGAAATTACTGAACCTAAGCATAAGAGCCTGATACAATTGCTCATTTACAAGAAACCATGTCAGATGCATTTGGATGGTTTTGCATCTGACATCTTCATATTTACAAAAACAGGCCCATATCCCATATACTCCTAACTTACACCTACAACACTTTTGTCTTTATAAAGGCCTTGTTCTACTGCCTGATCTCTTGCTGAAGGCTACAAACCTGCCTTGTCTTTTTCCTCCACTTGAGAATCCCCCATGTCTAAATATTGTTAAGAGGAAGAGCATTTTAACATGGCAAGGATTATCAGTATATCCCCAGGTCTTTACAGCTTGCTGCCGTTTTGGGCGAAACACTTGCTCCATACAAATTGAAATTGGATTTGCCAATGGATGCCTTAGGTTATAAAGCATGGATATTCATCTAATTACACAATTACAAATTGGTGTAATTACACATGCAGACTTACTGTTACAATGTAATTTCAGTGTAATTAAAGTCGAAATAACCCAAACTGCTCTGCAAAATGCTTTTTTCTACAGAGGCACAGAACTCTTCCACCTTCCTGTTTACAAGTTTAAAGATTACATCAGAAGATCAGAGATGCGGTAATATTTATTGCTGTACTGTTTAAGCCAGGTCCAATCGATATCAAATATAAGAGAAGAAATACACAGTGAGCACAGCAAGTATTGTTTTTGTAACATTTGATTTGATTGGTTAAGGTCTCGGTATATTGAGACGGTGGTGCTGAATGTCCACATACGTAAAGAAATGTGACAGATGTGACAGGAAATTAGTTGAGCCGAGCACTACAATTACGTGGAATATATTTTGCGAGACAGAAGTATTACTTATCATTAAAGACATCTCTGTCGCATTCCCGTTCACACCTCCTCTCTTTTCATTCTTTCATTTTTTTCTCCAAAATCTTTAAAATGAGGACAGACTACATCTTTCTGTTTCTCTGTGCTAATTAGAAACTGCAGGCAGACCTTGGAAGAATTATGTCAATGTTTTTTCCTATCATTCACCTTCACTGTAGTTTGTGCCCTCTGCCCTCACACCCAGCATGCATCACTCTCACTTTTATTTTTACACTTCTCGTGTTTTTTATACATGCAGCATCTAGTCTTTACATGTGAATGTAGATGCTGTAGCTTAAATGCCCCCACCCTTAAATCTCTCATCTTTTTGGAGCGAAATCAAAAAATTGCGTGTGTGTGAGGAAAATGTTATTACACTGCTTTATTTCAGTACAGTGGGTCAGGACTCTGGTGTCTTTTAAATGATAAAAGTTCTATTCAACGTGCTAATTGTCAGTGTGCTCAGTTGATTGACATGTCTAAGATAAATGTAGACTTAGTATTTTTGTGCACGCTTGAACAATAAAAGGGCAATTTATTTCCCCTTCGCAGCAGCTCATTTGATTTCTCTGTTTCGCATGCTCACTTTTCTCTCTTTCCCTGCTATACTCGCTCTCTCTCTTTCTCTCAATTTGTAAATATTACCCATAGTGGGAATTAGCATTGCTTTTTTCCACTATATTTAAAATTCCAATTGTATTCCAAAGTGTATATGAAAGAGCTGTTGCTAGTGTCGTCTCTCTGTGCTCACCGTACCCCTGTGAGGCTATCAACGGGCAGTCCTTATGAAACATTTATCAGTCTGTTTTATGTCTTAATGATCCTGTTAGGATTCCCCGCTTGGTTATGGAGACAACGGCAAGCTATGTACTGCTCAGAGGAAGCGAGAGGAGAGAGAGAGAGAGCATGCCACGTGCAGTATACCAGATTTTAATTCCGCGTCTTTGCCAAAACATTGCTTACCTTTGCATACAAGCCTCCTTGGCAGTGCTGCGCTTTTTCATCAGTCGCTTCATTTCTGTTTTATGTTTTTATAATTAAAACATAATATTTATCTTTCCCCAACAGAAGGCTGTCGTACTGGGGGAGGTAGAGAGTTTGAATATTAATATTTTAAAGGCATCAATATGACGTCTTTCATGCGACGGCAAAGGTGTCGCCGCTTTAAACGAGATAATATGGTCTTGTATACTATTAATTGTTCTTGTTAGAAAACAAAATCATCTTGACTGAAGCGGACGAAAATGTCATTATCAGACCACTCAGGAAAACCTTTGCGTTTTTCTTAAATCAAATTGAGTTTTGTATCGCTGCACGCTAAAGTTGACACAAGTGTCATTATTGACATTCTGTATGGAACAAAACAAAAAGTTGAAGTTTTAAAGAAACTTTATTTGCTGAAAGGTTGGCACAAAGGTTAGTTTTTATGTCTGATGAGAATGTTGAGGAAAGGGCGACAGCTGTCTTCCTCTGTCAGAGCTGAATTCCTCTGGAATGAAATCGCATGTCTCTCTCTCTCTCTTACTCTCTCCCTCTCTCAAACCAGTGCATACAAATGGCATATCTGGGTGGGAGGGCGCTTTGTTTGAACAAGTTAACTTTGGCATGATTGGGGTGCCTCCCGTGTGAAAGAGCAAGTGAATACATTGACCTTTGTCTCATTAAATATGGAGGACCAGCCATATGATACCATGACAGAAGAATCTTGCTTCTCCATTTGCCTTCTTCCTGTCTCTCTCTCTCTCTCTCTTTATCTCTCTCTCTGTCTTATTTCCCGTCTTTCACACAGTTGTGTAAACACGAGTTACAGAGGTGTAAAGCAAGAACATTATGTAGATTAAAAGCAGTATTTAGGGAGAAAGACACATGTGTCCACCACCCTTTTCCTATCCATGCTGTGGCGGAGGGTTGGGGAGGAGGGCTTTACGGGCATTTATCATGCACTGATGAGTATCTCTTCCCTCCTCTCTCTCTCTCCTAACCCCATTGACAGGCCACATAAAAAACCCTTTGTGTCAACATCACGGCACTGACATGAGGCAGATAATGACATGAAAAGTTTGCCTCTTCTCTTCTGCCCCCCATCTTCATTTTAGCGATAGTTATCTTCCAATCAAAGGCAAAAGAAGGGTGAAAAAATAAAACGGGGCAAAAAAGTCCACGGATTAAGATCTTCATTTTCTTTTCTTTTTTTTGCCTGTGCATTCCAATTGTTCTTAAAATATTTGGCAATGTCAATTAGTAAGTGAGCAGAGCTAGCTGATGAACACAATTTTCCACTAGACTGAGCACCCTATTGTTGTGGAGCGAGCAGCAGATTTCTGAGGTCATTATCATTCCCCGTTAGCCTGGCCCAGCTGCTCCTCTCGGCTTCAGCCAAACTCCACACCACGGCTCTGGTAGCAGGCAGCAACAGGGGGCCTGGAGAGAGAGAGAGAGAGCGAGAGAGAAAAAGAGAGAGAGAGGGGGTAAAGAGGAAGAGAAAGAGGTAGCATGTTAAAGAAAAATGTAGACATTAGACAAATACTGTAAGTAAAGCCTAAAAAGCAAGATTGATAAACAACTACGAGTGATGAAATTAGAATGAAAGAAACAAGAATAAAAAAGAGCGTGAGGATGGAGAAACAGAAGGATAGAAACACAGGGAGATACAGCGCTTGGAGGGAATTAAAAAATCAGTCATACGCTTCTTGGAGCCGAACGCTGAGCGCTGAGATTATGAAGGGAAACGATTTGGATGGTAATGCAACTTGGGGAAATAAAGATCCAGAATGACATACTGCTCTGGTTGGGCAAACCTCTACCCCAACAGACCCTTGTACTGGCAGGCAAGGGCAAGAGAGATCGGCCCCAACGAAGCCATCCTGTCTGCAGTAGAGTTAACTACAATGAGGGAAAGATGAACACATGGTGGAAGTGAGGCGGGGGTGAAAATGAATGCAGTTCTAAATGAGTGAAAACACTGTATGTGTTATGAGGAATGAAAACTCATGAATGTCTAAAATAATGCCGAATGAGTGAGAAGAAACTACATGTGAAGGGAACACGAGATCAACGGAAGGGGAAAGTGGAAAACAAAAAACTTGGAAATTAAAAATGAATGAGGCATGTATTTAAATTAATATTTTTTGTGGGAGCAGGAAGTGCCAGTGACGAAGTATGAATTTTTTTTTGTGACAGTTTTTGTGTGGTTTGTGTTTTCACTGTGCATTTTATTATTTGTTAAAAAAATTAGCAGTTTAGATTTTTATCTTTTTTGCAGGAGGGTACATTTAATTTTTTTTATAGAAGGTGTGACTTATTTGCACAGTTAGGCATGACCTTTTATAATAATCTATTATATACTTTATTTGCAATGATACAACTAATTTCTTTTGGAAGTTGCATTTAAAATCCATCTGGCTTAGAAATCTCTGAATGTGTCTGCCGCTTCTTCACTGTAGCATATTTATTCTCTTGCTTATATAAACTTGTTCTCAAAAGCTTTCAGATTCTTGTAGGATGCATGCAGATTGCATCATGCTTGTTTACATGTTCTCCCGCCAGGTTCTTAAAGCAAGGCCAAAAGCTTTTTTTCTGATTAAGTGAAACCAAATGAACTTCTTATACAACATAAATGTAGAAAATCTCAAAATTTCCCAATGACCTCTATTGACATTTCTGGGGGTCATGATCACCCATCCCTCTGTCTCACATCTTTATTTTTCCTAGCAAAATTGAAATGAATGAATGTATGAATGAAGGTTTAAAATAATGTCTGGTTTGGGTCACTCCTTAACCATCACGAAATGCCTCAACTTGAAAGAAGCCAATATCTCGTTTTATGCTGCTCACTGTAAAGATTTTTTCTCACATCTTTTTACAAGTGTCAAGATGTGTTTTCTTTCTTTCAAACTTAAACAGGCCACCGTATTGTTTTGTGACCACTGACAGTGACAGTAAGTGGCACTTTGAAGATGACTACCTCCTGTTTAGAGTGAGCGGATCTTGATTAATAAGAGTTGAGTTATTTGATCTGGAGTGGAGGGCACTGTGGCATCTTCACTGGAGTATGTCTATGCTTTACCCCTCTCCATTCTCACAGGAGAGGGCTGACAAGCTTCCCCAAAGGAGGGACATTTGACTCATCAGCATGGTGGTGCTATCCATTTCCTTCCACGCAGAGACACTTGAATCATCATCATCATCCCCCCCCCCAAAAAAAAAATAAAATTACAGCATTGCATTCTGTCTTTAATCTGCTAATTTAGACGTCTACGTATAGCTTCTCTGCCATGTGAAATTCTATGTTCTACCAGCTGCCTTTTATTCTGCATTGATTAAAACAGCAAAAGAGGAGATGAAGTGTTTTATTCATTCTCTTCAAAACATCCTCATACCTGCATCATTGTTTCCAAAGGCAGCTTTTTTCAGATGATGAAAGCCCCTTTGACTCAAAGAAAAAAGAGAAAAATGTAAAAAAAAATCGCACACTCACTTTTGTACTTGCCAGCTGTACGTTTTAATGTGCTCCCAGAAGCCTTTTCACTCCTCCCCGTTCTCTTGGCACACCATCTCCCTCTTGCCCCTTTCCCACACTCGCCGTCTATACGTCTTATCCTCCCCTCACCTACCTGTAGAAAGTTTGCGTTAGTTGCACGGCACGGCATCAAAGCATTGCTCTCAGCTTGCAGCTGCCAAGCTCCTCGTCCCCTGTTAGCAGGCATCCAGCTGTCACGCGCAGAGAGGGGGAAAAGAGGGAGGAAATCTCTCACCAGCCATATGGTACCCGGCTCTGCCGCAGCCTCGCCGCTCCACGGGCAAATGGCAAACTCATAGATCTCATCAACACTCCTAATATCCAGCTTGGAGATAGAGAATATTAGCCTTTTCACCCTCCTCCATCCAGGCCTGACTTGGTGAAGGAGTGGGTTCCTGGTTAGTGCGAATTGCCGGTTTCTCACATGTGCCCTTGCTGGGTGAAAGGGGAAGGATTTGTTTCTGGAAGGGTTTTTAAGAATGGAAGCTTGCCATGCACTGTGACTTGATTTTTGATAGCTTGCGTCGCGAGTCTCTCGTAAAGCGCAGCTGAACGGAAATCCCCGAACAGGTTGTGATGTTTGAGAAACGGTGCGAAAAGCAGACACATTAAAGATTCCGCGTGACTGACCCCCGAGAGTTCGGCTTGCGCGTTGGGTCTATTAGCAGGATGCTACGTCTACCCTCCTAATCCTAACAGGCCTGAAATATCAGACTCCGCTGTCTCGCTGTAAGTGGTGCCTTATGGCAGCGCAAGCTGCAGCGAAGCAGTGGAATTATGGGTACATTACCACATAAGGCTGAAAACACTGTCAAAACCAGCCCGGGTGAATCCTGCGTGCTTATGCATACACCGTTTCCGAGTTTAGCCTTGAGCAGAAGGTACATAGAGTAATTGGTGCTGGAAAAGAACGTGTTTGTGAATTTCAACATTAATGGATATTAATTGAGGGGAGAGGGGGGTGTCTTTTGCTGAAGAAAAGAAAGAAATGCAAAAAATACAGTCACAAATATGTCATTATTTGGCTTATTTATTTTATTCGGCAACCCAACCTGAAGCGGTCGCCATTAGGAGAGAGAGAGAGCTTGAGAGATTAATATGGCGGTTGCAGCGTTTTGGAGGGACGGTAACGTTAATGGTCCCACTGGGTTTTTAATGAGTGTTGTGCCCCAAACAAAATGAGCTAATTAGTGTTATCATCCATATATCAGGCCATACGCATACACACTGATCTACCCTCAAACGCACACACACACACACTCATACGCAGCATCATACTGCTCCTCCATCATTGGAGAATCTGATCAGAGCTTTGTTGTGCCCCAACATTACAGGGCATCGTAGTTCAAGAAATGACCCTATCTTTAGCCTCCCCATTTTCAACAATCACTCGTGATTGAGGTGTAGTTTAGATGTTATCTTTGTTTACCTGCTGCTGCTGGTGTGACTTTAGCCACACAGAACAGCACAGCAAGTTTGCATTCAATGTTTTGACAATCTGATACGTTCAGCCACAACTGTAAAATTGTAGCTCACACACTGGAAAAAATATACGATCAAGTTTCCTTTAATGTCTCTAAGCGCAAACAGCTTAGATATATGATATTGCTCTTAAAGTGTCTTAAATGTCTATAGGGATCATTCCTCAAGCTGTTAAAGCAGTAAAGGGATGGTTATGTTTTAAAAAAAGAAAAAACGGAGGAAAGAAAAAATAGAAAATAAAACAAAAGACCTTTTGTTAGTTTTACATAAACTAGTATTTGTCACGCCATTTCCTCACACCATTTCCTCGCCATTTAAGTTTCCGTGCTGACGTCCACTTTATTTCTCTGGCATTAAGCCTATTATAAAATCAATAAACAATTGTGCCTCTTTCCCCTTTAAATCTTTTTTCTCCTTTGTATATCCTCTGCAATTGGAGAGGAGAAACGGATATCAGTCTTTTGCTCTCTCGCAGCTGTGGTGATAGCAGGTACCAGCACTGTGACCTGTCTGTAAAAACAGACTCAATTTAGTCCGCAAGCATGTTGGTCTCATGTATCCTCTTTTGTGATTCAATAATGTTCGATTTTTCATTGGCCTGGAGTTAAACCCAGAGTCCTGCTCCTATCATAACTGTATTCGTGCTATTCTTACATCAGATCTGTCTTTTTTCTAACCGTCAACCTTTCTCTTTTAGATTTAATGTGCACGGCCGATGTGTGCTTAAAGGACCTATTTGGTCTTTCTCGAAATATTGGAAATCCGCAAAATGTGCTATAAACCTGACAGCTGTATGCTACGACGTATCTATCTCGTACTAAATGCTCCGGAACGCTTTGCTTCTTTTTCTACTCCTACACTCCGCCGTACTGTAGATTGGCACCCTGAGGCAAAGTTATGGAGTGATCGAGGGCTTTTTAATTGTCACATTCTCAAAATGTAATAACCCTCACGATAAAAATCAACAAACACTGAGTTTGACAGCTGATTCATACATTGTGCATCAAAAATAAAAGCCATTTACAGATTTAAATTCCCACTGTCAGTTTAAACTAAAGTGTCAAGCACAGCGGTAGGCATGACAATGTAAACCGCTTTCATTTCTGCAGCTTTAAAGAACTTGGTGAAACAAAAATGCCTGTAACAAGGCTACAGTCGCATTGTTTTTCTGTCTTTCGCTTTTTTATTTTTTCCCTTCCTTCCTCTACTTTTTTCTTAGGTCTCGTTCGAGTGCTGGTAATTATGGGTAATCATAAACAGCGGAGCTCCTGCTAATGAGCCTGTGTTGTATGTTGGGTTCATACAGAGCCCCCTCTTCACTGCAACCAGTGTGGGTAGAAGAAGCAGCTCTTTGTTCAGTGTGTGGTGGCCCTTTTCCCTTTTTTTTGTCAACTTGAATCTGTGCCTTTACATTATCTTTCATTTTTATCTTCTCATTCTCCGTCTCGTTCTCGTACTGTATCGTACAAATCATTAGGTAAGCAAGCCCTGCCAGGCTGGTTAAAGTCTTCACACAATTGGTTGCCCTTGAGAGAAGAGGTCATGCAGTCATCGTTTTGTTGTAGCTCATATCTGTAAGCCTTTGTGAGAGGGACCAGAGTTCAAACTTCTAATTGATCTGAGTAGAAATGCTTTTTGTAATTGAGGACATAGATGCAAATCATAGATACAAACAAAATTGTGAACGCTTATTAATGGAGGTATCCAAGTTTATTGGGTGTGAATGTTTGGGAAAAACACATATAGGGAAGAGCAAGAGCGCTTTTTGGTTTTGGCTCAATCATTCAAAAAATATTTGAGTTTGATTAATTATATTTTTACACAAGCAACACACACATCTCTGCTACATATGAACATTTGAAGTTTGTTTCTAGTACTTACCATTCTTGATCAATTACACCAAACGTGACAGAAGTGCAAACGTTACAACTTACTCCATAGGTGGGGTTAATTGTAACAGGCAGGGGGTTAGTTGTAACACTTGCTAAAAATTAAGGTTGCATGCAAATAATTTAAATACTATTTTGTCTATATACTTAAAGTGGATATTGTTTATATATCTGTCTATAATGGACAGGTATCCACACTGTATTCATTCATCCAGCCCTTTTCTAACAATAGTTCAATTATAAATGGATACAAATGTCTAAATATGTGAGAAAAAGCAGCACAATTATGATTTTTTTTGTGACCCAGTCTGTAATAACCATACTACAGTTTCAAAATCAAATTCTGAGATAATGATCATCAAAGTCTGATTTTAGCCATTCATTTCATTATGATTTTAATCTTTGACGTGACCTTATGAAGTGAAATCAATATTAAGAAATGAACAAAAATAAATTTGACACACGATTTTGATAAGACAGGCACATTTATTTTGTTGGCAGCCAGCAATCATTCGTTTGTAGCCTATTTAAAACAACGGCAAATTTCATTTAAAAAGTGCTGAGGGGTTCGTTGTAACACAGCGTTACAATTAACCCCCGCTGGGTCAAAATATTTTCAAGCCCACCAAAAAGTTGTTAAGACCTGCAGACATATTTCAAAAGTATGCTATGTTTTAGTCAACAAGACACTGATTAATATGACATAGCATTGAATTTGGTATCTTACACACCCAACTTAGAAACCGAAAAAAACATATGATGAAAAAGTGTACTTACATGCCACCAAAACACTCATTCATCAATAACTCTATGGAAAAACATTATACATTTCCATTAATTTGCGTGAAATCGTCTTTTGGCAGCATGAAAAAAATTACGGAAATACAAAACGCTTAACCTTGTGCAACAATGTAAACAGTCCGTGTTACAACTAACCCTGTGTTAGTTTTTGCCCCGAACACCCCTACCATATATATTTATATTTACTTCTGCTTACATAATTTAAAAATAACCAGCCTTATTTATTGCATTGCCATTTTGCAATTTTCTTTCCCTATATTAAGATATTTCTAAAACACACTGCGCTTGCCAAAGACAAAAATGTTGGTTTAAAAAGTGATCCAGCATACAGGGCACCTCTAACCCTATTTGTGTAGCCCTCTTCACCCTCTTCAGAACTCCTACTGTAAGTTTAAGCGCTCACTCTCTCACTTTTATTCCCTTTTCCTCTGTCTCTATCATTCTCACTGCTGTTCCTGTATTTCCACTGGGAGAAACATTGACCTCATTTGTGAGGACAATAACCCCCTTGACTTTGGGGATTAAGACATGAAACCTTTGTGGATTAATTAGGTTTGGAGTTGAATTCATTTTGCTGCTCTGGAATACAACAAGAGATAGAGAACATGGAGAGAGAGAAAGAAAGAGAGAGATTAAAAAAGAAAACTAGGTAAAGTGAAAGTTCATATTGTGTATATAAATAGTTTAATTCAACCCCAGCATATGCATTTTTATTGGTTTGACCAAATGCAGCATGCCACAAAGGAATGCATTGGCTCCAAAACTCCCACTGTCTTTGTAACGTTGCTCCACGCGTAGCAAGCGAGAAGTGGCAACATTGAGCATGCCACAGGATTCACGTTGTTTTAGTTGTCTTGGAAACAAAGCTTGGTGTTTGTTTGTGTAAGATCTACCCCAATTGCAATTTAGACGGTTAACACCTATTGTTTTTGTTAAGAACATATGTTATTTGAGTTTAACTTTCATGTGAAAAGAGCTGTTAGCACAGTTTGTTTACAAACTAGCAAACACTCTTAATTCACGGTAGAGAAACTAAAGAACAGTGCAAAAGCTTACATCTGTGATTCCCTTGCACTCTACTTAACATAATGGAACACATGGGTATCATTACCTAACACTTTTATAACGATATAGGCTTGGTGTAATGTTTGCCGAGGTCAATTGAATATTTCTTTTCATCAAAATATTTATAATGAAGAACAGTCTTTCTTTCTTAAATTTTTTCTCTCTTTCTTTCTCTCTCTCTCTCTGATTGCAGATTTCAAAGTTTAAATACATATCTTGCATTAAATGAGTTTTCTTCACGTTGTTCTATTGCACAAGGTGCTCATATCAGTCAGCAGTTGGCTTCCATCACATGTCGCTTCCTTCATTCCCTCCAAAGCGCATAATATCCTTTTTACGATTCAGCAAACTTTTCCCTGGGGATTCTCACTCGAGACGTTATGGAAAAGATGTGATGTTGTGAACAGACTCTGGGCATTGTGACAGATTTGACATATTACAGATAACAAAATAAGAAAAACAATATCAGCTCATGATTTAGTACTGCAGGCAGGGAGATGCAGGCCCATGTTGTTTCGACACCAGACCTCGTGCATGACAAGTTGTCTCTGTGTTCCCCTCAGGACACAGGTTTAGTGCTGGTTTTAAGGGTGTCTCAGCCTGCTCCCTCAGCGTGGCTAAACCATGGCTGAGCCCCTCACTGGGGAAGGATCGCCCAAATGCCACCTCTCCTGGCTCGAGGTGCAGGTGAGGTGTTAACTTGCCTCCGAAGCACTTCCCCTTGCCAGAAACAGGTATTTCCTGTAAGACAGAGATGAGGATTCAGGAAAGAATGTCAAATCTGGTTTTCTCTCATTCTCTCTTCATTTTCGCTCCGTCTTTGATCCTCATATTTCATGGGTATCTGCCGGGCCTCAAGAATAGCGGTTTTGTCTATTGTGGTGCAAAGCGAAAAGAAGGGGGGCAACTTGAACTTTAGAAAGAGAAAAAAGTTTGGAGGACATTTCTGGATTATGTTCATGAGACACAAGCTGCTCGTAGTCTGAACATGGCACTATGTCAATGCATGTCTATTTCCATAAAGTTTATTTTTACACCCTGCAAGGCTCAGCACAGTAAGACACCACCATCATCAACAACTAAATGGATGTAGGCAGGAATCTTAAGTCAACACATCCTGATTCCAAATAATTCTGACAGAGACACGATAATGAATCGTCGGCAAAAGTTTGCCCAATGTTGCCTAAACGTAGCTAACAGCGTTGAAGTATGTTATGGCGTTGGTGATAACAGACAAGCTTTTCTTATCTCATGCTTACTGTAGCGGTAAGTTGAACATCTGATGGCTCTCTGTGATGCAGCGTGGCGGACAGGTGAGATGCGTGAGCGAGCGACACTTTGGAGACGCGTGTTCACACCATGTCACCGTTCTCCATCTGCAAGCCTTCAGAAAAATTTCCCTTTAGTTTGTCTCTGCCAAGCTCACACGCTCGCAGGAGCTGCCGCACGTTGCGCTTTCATTTTTCAGCCTCTAGTATTGTTTCATACTTACTCACTGAGACAAATATCAATGTTTAGTTAAAGACTCGGTGTAGTAACATAAAACCATTATTAAACTTTTTTAATATTTGTCTGTAATGTGCTTCGTTTAAACGTATATTTTTTAATATTTCAGTGAGTTTCTACTTCCACAGCAAGCAAGCAGGAAGCAATATGGAAATATGAAATTAAAAGATAATGAGTCCCTTTTTTCTAAGTTTTAAATTTAGCGCTGTTACAGACACATCTATATTAGCTTTATGGGCATATATTATTTCAGTCAAACTGTTTCTCAGCTTGCCCTCCTGCCATGCTACATCCTCTGAATTAAACCTTACCATCGCCAGCAGTCTGTCTCAGGCTCATTGAAGTATTATCCCTTTAAACGCAGGGCACACTTGGTATGCTTATTGGAGGAGTTTTGCCGAAACAGACGGTCTCCCACTGCAGAGTGGGTTGAGGTCCAGGGAGCACCATGAGTTTTTTGCGACGTATCCCCGACTCTTTGGAAACCAGAAAGCAAGAGTGTGCCATCTTTCCCCCCTACAGTGCTTCCAGAATATCTTGCCACAATCTTCCCCTCAAACACTCTGTTTGTGTAACCCCTTCGGTGTCCCTGACAAAAATAACCCATAGAGTCCTCATTCCTCCTGCCACACACATGCGTACCGTCTCTCGCTGTCTGTCTGTCTTTGCACTCGGTGATATTTTTCTCATACAGGATGACAAGACTAATACCCTGTTGTTTTCACAGGTGGTAAACATTATATGTGCATCTTCGTTGTCTTTTTTGACCTGGCTGGGTATGTCAGTGAGAAGTCATCACCTGATCTGCATCCACACCACGAGCTCGCCTTTTTAGGGATACATCCGGATCTGTCGTGGAATTTGTCTGCAAACGCAGCCCTTCCTCAACCTCCACCCACCCCTTCCTCGTCACTTGTAAATTAAATCCACATAACAAAGATCGATGGCTGCCTCCTAATCGCGTTAGACATATTGTTTTAAAATACCAGCGCTCAGCTGGTGAATCCTGGGTGCTCTTCTGTTTGTCCCTGTTGAAGAGATCAGACCTCTTTAGCTTTCACTTTCTCAACCTTTTCTGTTTCTGTGCTTTTCCTCAAGCTGTTTGTTTTCAAAGCCCAGGGAATTGGCCTGAATCCTAGGTATCACATATCTGACCATATTTCAAGCCGAAATTAAGCATGTTAAAACCCTTTTCCCTTTAAAGGTCAGACATTAGTGCTGGTAAAAATTGATCTGTGGGTTTTATGAATTTAGCCCCTGTGTTGGAGCTGCTTTTGTAATGGGAAGATTCAGTGGGGGAAGCTTAACACGGCATTGTTTTGCTTTGACAACGCAGCCACGAGAGCCTCTGCAGCTGTTCCCCCTGCTTACAATGGCAGATTAATTAACACAATCATGTGCTGCTGGCTTCAGCTCAACGTGCAGGTCTGCTCTGGGACAGATAGGTAAATCCTATACATGCCTTTCCAGAAAGAGCATATTCTTGATGGCTTTCGCAACTAGATATATATTTGCAATGTGACTGGTCAGCCTATGAAGTAAAAAAAAAAACAGAGAAGGGCCAAAAAATTAAATAAAACTACAAACGAGAAGGAGAGGCCTAAGCTAATTGAACCAAAGCATTGCTGGGAAGTGTTGTCTATTTCAGAGCAGCGCTTCCTATACCTCCTCTCCTACCCCCTCCACGAGCTGCCAGGGCCATTAGCTGGGTTTCCTAATTAAGATTCTGCCGGCCGATCCGTCTCTCTTTCTTAGTTAGTTCCCTGACATTTTAAACTGTCTATTATTCCACCCGGCTTTCAGGTGCAATGCTGTGTAAATGGCAAGTCAAAAAATTATGTATCTCTCATACAGTTATCCATCAAGGACTATTAGAGGGAGCGGTCCGAGCGCTTAAATCATTACCGAATGCTGTGATCTTTCCCGATTGATCTTATCGCTCACATCCACTGTCATACTGTTACCACACTTCATCCTTCCATTTCCCCCTCCTCTTCTTCTCGTTTTCACCGCTTTTTTTCCCTCTGTGTGCACCACACCCCTGTTTGCTTTTCAGCATGACCACAGAGTGTCGATATCTCAACCTTGTGCCCACTTCTCCGTTGATATGATGATCACTTAACAGTCAAGAGCAAAGGATGATGGGAAGTAAGGGCGTCATCAGAGGCAACAACAGCAGCCGAGCAATTATGTTTCCTTCAGACCAAATGCTTTGCCATTAATGAAATCCCTTATCACCCTGGAGAGGAGCAGGATGCTGGGACAGGTGCAAGAGATGCGCGTCACTCATTTATCTTGTTTCTCAGAATGGAGGGAAAAGTGAAATTCACAGCCGCGGTGGCAACAAGTGCAAGGCGAGTTTTAGCGCCGTAGATAATGTGTTTCTCGGTTACATATTTTAAACTTTGATTGGCAGATCCGGCTAATTCTATTTTGAGGTGTGTAAATATAGGACCTCATCAGAAAAAGCCTTGGCATGCAAGCTTTCAGGAAGAGCGTACCAATGTCTATATGTGTGTGTGTAAGATTTGTTTGTGAAGACCTGCTTGTGAATGGGTGGGAGTGAGGAATGAGGGAATGTCAATCCAGTGTCTGACATCCTGCAGTGCCTGTGAGCTGTGGATAGCATTTGAAGTGTTTGCCCCCAACAACAAGGTGTCTGCCCTTTACCAAAGCAAGTGGAATCCGTGTTAGTACCTCAGACAGCGGCAGCAGTGCCTCCAGCAGGGGGGCCGGAGCAGAGGTAGCCCAAAAGAGGGAGGGTGGGGGTGGCTCTAATGACGCTAATGCTCTGTGAGATTCTGGCTTCTGTTAAAGGAAGCAATCTGATTGGAAACAGTTCTGGGAGTCTGGGAGGTTGGCCCTGGCTCGTTTCATTTAATGACCCATTTCCTCAGCTCGTGCCACAAGCAGTTAACAAAAGTCAAGGTGCCCAGAGGTTCCCCTGCTGGGGGAGCGTGCCAGACCCCAGCTGAAGGTGGGAGGCGTGGAGACAGCCGGGAGGAGGAGTGGATGTTGTAGATTACAGGTGTTTTTGTCAGCTGACTGTCAGGTCAATGGGGCTGTGATTTTCTGTGTTGCTAAACTGAGCTATATTTAAAGAGAATTTAAACCTTTAACCACTACCTTTAATTTTATAATAACTGTAATCAAGGACTGTATCAAAATTGCTATCATTATGCAAAACAGATTATTACTAGACAAGTAAAAAAGTAACAAAAATTTTCTTTTCCCCTTTAGCCATGTCTGTTTGAGGTTTTATGTCAGCATGACGTATTGTGATATATAGAAAGGTTATCCTTGTAGTTAACGCTTTCGTGCTAATAGCACGCTAAACTAGAGATGCTGCAATGATTTCTACCACATGACCTTCTATCGCATTCCTCACGGCCCCAGGAGCGAGTCCTAATGGAGCTAGTCAACTCTGAAAGCCAAACTTGAGCTCACTCGCACATATCAAGCTAATGATCAATTATTAAAATTCACAATCTCTTGCCCCAATGTCCCCATATGGGTGTAGACGACAAGCAATTATGTCATGCTTCTCGCTTTTCGGACCAAGCCGTATGAAGCTATTTATAAATATATAAAAGATAGATCTTATTACGCCGAGTTATTGCCCTCTTATTTCAGATGTACAGATTTAGATTAATTTGTAATTAGTCTTGAGATTTTGAGCCTCTGTAGATAAAGGATTCGAAAGTCTATGCTTCATTCCAGAATCACGGATCTTTCAAAAAAATCCCAAATGCTGGTAGCGGGACTAAAATAGCATAAGCCTAAATGATTGTGCGCTCAGACAAATACAGGCACGTATGTCTGAATGCCCTGGCAACAGCGAGCTTTCCAGTAAATGAGTTTTGAAATAAACTGTTATTGTTTAGTTGTAAACATCGAATCCATGTAATGGAATCTAGGGTCGTGCTTAAGTGACAGCGTGTTGGTGGTATTGTACAAACACAGTCTTTTAAAGACGGAGCGTGAAAAAAGGATAGGAAGAAAAAACCCTGAAGAACAGGGCAGAAAGGCATCTGAAGCCCTTTTCTCTGTAATGCTGTGATTTAATTTTCAATATCCTGTCATGCAGCACTTTTCGTCGGGCTTAGGTTCACATTAATTTGCTCCAAATGTCAGATATCTCTCTTCAGATAAAACAGACAGAAATAAAGACATAAGGCTCCATCTTTTCCGTGGCCTGTACCCGAATGGTGTTATTCATATTAGAGGGGGAGAGTCTATTAATAGTTGAGTCATCAGTGCACCAATGTTCTGAAATGGCAAATTGTTACTCTAGCTCCTCAATGGTGATTCTTGCTCTCTGTCAGTGACCTTCATAAGAAATGAACATTTGGTCTGTGGAGGAGATACGCTTTCTCATGGACATGTGTGAGGGGTGACGCACTGGCAACTGGAGAGAATGGAGTTGGAGAAAGTCAACAGTGAAAGTATGATGGAGAGAGAGAGAGAGAGAGAGAGAGAGTGTGTTAAATGAAGTCAGGCACCCATAGGAAAATCAGGAATGAGGTTGCTTTAATATCTCAATATCTAGAAATTAAATGGAGAGCAAACTGAGACTTTTGCCCAGTAATCTCACACACATGTCTTCTTAAGTTGGAATTTGAACAATGTCACAAACTGTAATGTCTTGGTTTGCCTGTAATGTCTTTTATTATAAGCTCAAATACTTGTCATCAGATACTTCCAATGCCAAGTTTGGTATACAGTACTGTATATAGCTTCTTACTGTATGTCAGTGTTTCTCAAAGTTTTTCTGCCATTCCCCACTTTGGAGGTAGGGAAGGGTTCCGGCCCCACCTGTCCCCAATTGCCCTGACAAAATAGTATCAAGTAGGCTTTAATTTTAACTGCTGAAATTTGTTTAATCCCATGATATTTTAAAACATAACAGCATTAAACACTTTCAATAGAAAAATGCAAAAAAAAAAAAAACAAATGTGCAAATGTCAACATACTTTCTTTTCGGCTGGCGTTTTGGTTGATTGGGTCGACTGTCTGTCTTGGTTTTCTCTGCTAGTACAGAATCTCCAGTTTTCATTCCTTGTCACAAACGTATCCATTGTTTACTTTTATACCCACTACCGCCTATACCGCCTCTCCACATTAAAGTTTTTGTTCCACTTCAATTCTGCTTAATTCATTCTTGTAGACTATGGTTCCGGGTGACATTTTCTTCACAGTCTGATGTTGCTTTAAGTTAGGCTTATATTTAAATGTATCATTTTGAGTGTATGGTCAATGATTAAAAGAAGTTAATAGAGATGGGCACAAAAATGACCAAATTTCCTCCCATTTGTCACGCCCCACTTGTAATGTTCCTGTTCCCCACCAGTGGGGCCCGCCCCACACTTTGTAGGAGAAACATCCAAAACACTGTCAGAAAACTATCGTAGGCTATCTTTGGACGCAAGACCGGGAAAACGGCCGTCTTTGAACCTCTCTCATTGCACGACATAGGACCACCGATGAAGAGCCACGATCACTGAAATCGCGACGATTGTTTCACAATGGCAATCTTTCGTTTGGGACAGCCAATAATCGTGCAGTGTATCCCGGGCTTAAGACAAAGTTGATATCAAATGAGAATAAATGTGAATCTCCTAAAGTACAAAACAGCTGCTTCTGGGCAATATTGTGTTGCTGGGCATAAATTAAAACAGGACATACAGTATAAGATATTATCAGTTTGGTTATATGGATGCTTGCCAGTAACGTTAATGAATAATTTGTCTTTATATTGAATCTCATACGATTTCTCATGTGATTTGATTGAGTTTCATGTGATTAGACCGCCGTTATCATCCATCTTATAGCACAGTCTATGTTTCAACAGCTCTTCAATCCTGCCAGCATGTTTGTAGATATGTTTTGTTTAAAAATTGCTCTATCAAACTTAATTCAGACATCTCACTCAGATTAATGCGAGTTAAATAAAAGATGTCCAATGCTATTTTTGATGGATGATATAACCTTGAGGGGGTGGGACAGTTTTAAAGCATCTCTGGCCAGCTTTCAGCATCTTGAAATGTATTCTGATGGAGTTGCTCAGTCATGAGACTCTCCTGTGTTTAGGGCGGCATGATAAATCTTTTTATTTCATTTTCCAAGACAGTGGACAAGTGCATATAAGAGTAAAACTGGGAATGTCCTTGACCGCGCAATTTATAGTCTATGTGGCCGAGACACGAAAAAGCCACGTTTTACAGCTCCTAGCGAGAAGGGTTCTGGTTAAGGCGATACGTAAAGATGCATGTAATTTATCATCTTCACATTATAGTGCCAGCCTTTGTGGATGTCTACTTTGGTAATGTTGTTATTGATCAGACCCTCCATATGGCAATGTCCCTAATATCTTCAAGTACATCAGTATTGTTTTAATTCTCATTAATGAAAGCAATAGAGGAATGGCTTTTCAAAGCGTATGGCTTTAGAGGGATGCTAATGGATTTAGAAGGTGCTGTAAAGGGATGTGTAAGTCAGCTTTATGATTGCCTGGTGTACTTGTTGTTGATTTGGTCGGGTGGAAAAATGAATAGGAAATCAATGTCAGGCGAGGAGATTTTTTTCCACCCCGAAAGACTTTTAAAGGTACAGTGTCGTGCCTAAGTAATGCGTGAAAGAAATGCTGTTTACCACTACAAATTTTTTCTTCTCTTTCTTTCTTTCTTTCTTTCTTATTCTCACATTTCTAATAAAACAGTAGCATATTTCTTAACTGACAGCCCCCACCCAGCCTTCACTATTGATAAAGTTGCCCATTTAAAAATTAAATAAACAAAAAAAGAAAGTGGGCGTTCAGTGAATATTTGCCACGATTAACAGCAGTCTGGGTTATTGAAGTGGGGCTTGTAATAAGATGCTCGCCCTTAGGGCCCTCACAAGCTCACTAAAGCTTCAGATCATGGCAGAATGGCTCCTCTCATGCGTCGGGCCAGCAGTGGTCATGTCGGCCCCTCTCCCATCCCCTGCGTGCTGTGATCACCGTGCAGAAAAAATAAAGTTAGTGAGACCTCACTGCCTCCTCATCGGCCTGGGTTTCACTTTCTTTTCAGTTTTTATTTATTAATTTATCTTAATTATTGTTTCTTTTTTTCCCCTTTTTTAATTTGCTGCTCTTTGAAGCCTGAAAGCAACTCGAGAGGAGCAAACAAAGATGGGCGAGTGCCAGGCGCAAACTTATGGCACCATTCCTGTTCCCTCAGCTCGACAGAGGCATAGCCTTTAAAGAGGGAGAGGCGCACCTTCTGTCACTGATGGTGGGAGAGAGAGAGAAAAAATGGAGGGGGGGTTCTCCAGTCAAGAGTGCTGTCAATGTGGCTCATTTGCACAATGCTGCCACTTTCACCTCTCTGACCTCCTGAGACTTTGATTGTTGTTGTATTGGTGCGTGATGATCGGCGTTTATAACAGGCACATTTGTGAAACACGCGATCAAATTTCAGTTGCGACAGAGCCGTATGTGACTTGGCAAGGATCCTAGAAAGACGAAAGAGTTGAGTTGAATTTCTTGCGCTTTATCGCCCATTATCCTATGGAACTATTGATGTTAGGGGGAAAAATTAAACCTTAAAATTATTTTTAACTTCTTATAGTCAGACAGCGAATACTTGAAGCTTATTTTCACCTGACCTCCTGTGCCAGTAGGCATAACAAATGTGCTTTACAAAAGGGAGAGAGAAAAACGGATAGAAAGAGAGAGAAATGCGGCATTCTGTTCACAAAGCAGAAAAAGGACAATCTTTCCTCCTCCTCTTGTAATCCTACTTTCACTCAGGCTGCCGCTAATAAATATAAATGTTTGTGATTAGCATCACGGCGGCACAGGTGCATGTTTGTTGCGAGGAGAGGCATGTTCATTAATTTTCAGCGATGAAAAGTGCACTGCGCCATAAACACAGAGTCCAAAAACGCATGGGCTGATAAATGAACGCACAGATTGTTAATGTACCATTGTATGGCTGAGCCTCCACAAGCTCTAAAAAAAAACACAGGGCCCTCTTGCCAAATCAGAGCTCGCTGGAGGTAATGTGCTAGCGGCCCCCTTTTCATGGTCCAGATTACAGAGAATGGAGCCTTAAAACTGTGTTTTGTGTGTCTAAATGTGCATGTATGTGTGTGTAACTATACACTTAAAGTACACATGGCATATACAACATAGCCTCTACCCATACTTTCCACTTCATCTGATCCCTCAATGCCATGTGGCACATAATTAGTTTTTTGTTTTTTAGACTGATATTTACTGTGGCGTTTGGTTCTTGACTCTGTGGATGGATTGCTAGTTGAGTTAATGGTTGTCAGATTATCTAATTCTACAGTGTGATGTTATCTATTATATATATATATATATATATATATATATATATATATATATATATATATATATATATATATATATATATATATATATATATATATTATATAATGATATACTATATGACAACATAATTTATTAGAGGAAAACTGTTCATATTTAACAATAACTGTTCGAAAAAATCTCAGTCCTTTTAAATACTGTTTTTCTGCAGACCAGGAAAAAAGATCTTGAAAATGGGTTGTTTTTCAGTCGCTGCAAAAATGTTTTATTAGGGGACCGCCGAACACCTGCCTTAAAATGTCGTTTCAACATCTCCCGAATGCCATTTTGCTTAATTGACTTGGAAATGGCCCAAATGTATTGCTGAATGCAGTCTAATTAATATTAATAATAAATGCCATTATTAACATCAAAGAACATCTGGTGCCCCTGTTTACCCACATGCCTTATATGTAGCACATTTTGCGGCTGTTTCATCTCGCAAACAGAAAGGGGTAAACACTTTTTGAATTTAGTATTTATTTATATATTTATTTAGATTCTGCTTTCCCTCTGTGAATTTATTACCTCATTGACACGCAGGTCACCGCGTGCCGCCCGTACGCAAGAGAGGGCTCGAATCACGCGTCAAGTGAACATTAGAAACGGTTTGACAGATTTTTTTTCCTGGGTAGGGCTCAGTTGTGGTGGTACCACAGAGGGTTTCGAGTCCCTGGTGTACTCCTAAAAAAATAAATAAATGCTTGTGCGAGCATCTGTGCCAGGGGGCTGCATTAGGAGTTTTAGCCACCATAAATCAGCGGGCTAAATAACTTTAATCTAAAATTTCATTAAGTAGTCCTTGTCAGGTAGTAAAAGGAGGGGATAATGCAGTGGTGTTTAATGATAATTGGTGTTTGGTTAATAAATTCTGCAAGTTCCGATTACTTTCTAGCAGTCGGCGGAATGCTAGCCTCAGCAGTGTAACTAAACCTCAAATTGATTAACTCGCCTGAACCAGACTGTTCACAAAGATGGCACGGGTCCAAATCAAAAAAGAGAGAGTGCAGCGCGCGCATCAGCCGGATGGTGTTGTGTTGCTTCGGCGTAAGAAAATCAGCTCCCCCCGGGCGCATTTTTAAAAGCCTAATGCCTTTCAAATGATGTCATCACATTTTACCTTCTCTCTTTCTCTCTCTCTCTCTCTCTCTTTCTCTCTCTGCTTTTTACTGTCTAAATCCAAATGTTTCTCTCACATTTTCCTCGGGTGCTGCAGAGGCAGGGAGGTCAATGACTGAGTGTGACACGTGACACATTATTCTAATGGATACGGGAGACATCTTGTGTTTTTATGATTGCTTCTTTTTTCCTCTGAAAGTGATATGAGAGTAATCAGAACCACAGACTGATTTAGAGTGGAAGTGTGATTGTGAGCGATCCATTAAAGGTGTGTGTGTGCGTGTATGTGTGTGTGTGCGAAGGGGGGGGGGGGGGTTGTTATATAGTGGGCTTTTGTTGTTGTTGTTGTTGTTGTTTTATTAGTGGGAACAGGGTGTGGTCCATCTGTGGAGATTTGAGAGGTTGTAGACACACATACACAAACAAACACATAAAGAACATTTAATCTCCTCTCGCTGACAAATGCATATTTTGCTTTAACCATAATCATGTATGCATTTACATTTATGCATTTGGCAGATGAAAAAATCCAAAGCATGCAAGCATGTGTGTTCACTAGAAATCAAACCCATGACCTTTGAGCTGCAGGAACAATATGCACTTTAATTCCCATAAATGCACAGACTAGCAGCTTATCAGCCTGCATAAGCATGTGCATATGTGTGTTTAAAAGAAACAAAGCGGGTGACAGGGTGAGCGACACACCTCCCAAAGGGCTATTCCTAAAGGTCCCATTCCAGTCCATTGTTCTGGTATGTTCTGTAACAGTCCAGTAAAGCCCAAACAACTTCCTAATGTATATATTTGCCTTTAACCGCAGCATTACGCTACGTGTCCCTGTAAGTAACTCAACGGACAATGAGACGGCTATTGATATATTGTGTCACGCGTTTGCAGATGCTCTTTATTATTGGTTACGGCAGCAAAAATCTCATAAGCGAATCCAGTGGTCGATGAAATATTTATGGAGATGGGGATGATTGATACCAGCGTAGTCGCAACAAGCAAGCTAATCATAAATTACAGATGTAACTTCATTATCCCCATGTCTAATTAGTCAGACTGTAAACATCTATAAAAGAATACTGTAGCATTTGATAATGTTTTGGAGCATTGTCTCGGTGCTGGACTAAAGAGTTATTGTTTTCAGGCTTAACTGGATAATATATGAAGGCCGCCGCTCGCTCTTGACAATCATTTTAATGTTGTGTCTCTTACACATTTTTCTTTTGCATAAAATAGGGGCCGAGAAATGGAAAATCAATATGCAGAAAATAGTTATAGGTGGCGGGTTATCGAGAATCTCTCTGTTCCAGACACCCCAGGCAGAGAGATGATGCGTAATATATGGGGTGACCTTCAAATGTCATAAATGTGTTGTGCAATAAACTGTCAATATTTGTGGTTATTTGGTGCAGGATGACTTTTACAGTAATTGGAACAGCCGTATTAAAAGCTGGGGAGCAGTCAGCTGATTAAAGACAGCCCTGCTGGCCTGTGTGTGTGTGTGTGTGTGTGTGTGTGTATGTGTGTGTGGAGAGAGAGCGAAAGAGAGATAGAGAGTAAAGGCCTTGTATGGTTACATATCTGTCTTTATGATGTTCCAGTAATGTGTCTACTGTAGATTAGAATGCGAGTTAAAGGAAAACACCACCGTTTTTCAATATTTTACTATGTTCTTACCTAAACTTAGACGAATTAATACATACCTATCTTTTTTCAATGCGTGTACTTTTAATCTTTGTACAGCACCTCGTGAATGTGCATTTAGCCTAGCCCCATCCATTCCTATGGCTCCAAACAGGGATGAATTTAGAAGCCACCAAACACTTCCATATTTTCCCTATTTAAAGCCTGTTACATTAGTTGTTACACGAGTAAGTATGGTGCCACAAAATAAAACTTTTGTTTGGAGCCATAGGAATGAATGGGGCTAGGCTAAATGCTAACACATTCATTGAAAAAAATAGGTATGTATTAATTCATCTAAGCTGAGGTAAGAACATAGTAAAATATTGAAAAATGGTAGTGTTTTCTTTTAAGTGAACTGAATTTCATTAAAGTCTGGATCTAAAGAAAAAATGTGTTGGATAGTAATAATTTACATTCAAATCATTACCCATGTACAATGGATGTACATGAGTGTTTGTTCACTTCAACTATATGCAACAATAACAATGTTCTCCTCTCTCTTAACTAAAGCCTGTAAAATTTGCTAGTACGAGAAATATTTGTAATTGTCTGTGTTGCAAACTAAAGTGGGTCAAAGTGTTTTTGTTTGTATAGTTGCGAGTATATGTTGGGGTCAGAAAATGGGCCACACATCACAATGTAATACGTGTAGGCAAAACGGAGGCAGCAAATTGCAGGAATGTGATCAGTCACAAGAGAGAAGGAGATGCTGACTCAACTCTTCCTTTTTTAACTTCTCAAATCTCATTCGATTCTTAAAAAGAGGGTAAAGAAATTTGGGGAAAAAGCAGGAATAGAGAGAAAGATTACTGGTACAAAAGCTTTTGATTGAGGCAAATAGTTGCTAAAGTGGGTTGAACCATTGAGATGATGTCTCTCCTTACACACCGTAACGTGTAGGTGCAGAAATAAAAATGCATTTACAAACCCTTGGCTTGTCATGTGCTTAAGGACGTACAAAGTACAACACAGTCAAATACCATTTCATGTGCTTGTAGGGTCAGGGTGACACATATGGACAAAGTGGAGTCTTTCTTTAATATCCAGAAAATGCAAAGGTTGTGGGTACGATCATAATGAACATAACTCCTGATGAAATGTATAGCTTGAATGCAATTGATCTGCCAAATGCATAAATGTAATGATGAGAACACATTGTGCATGCATATGAGCACGTCCAGTATGAGCACAACAGGTGACCGTTTCAAAATAAGATGCTTTTTTGTAGCTAGTAGACAATGTATCTTCTCAAACCTGACCTGGCCTTGTATCACATAACTTTGCAGTAGTGTCTGACGCTTCACACAGTATGATAACCCTCCATAACTCACCATGGTGTAACACTGCTGACATTTCACATATAAGCAAAGTGACTAATTATCTCTGAGTGTGGACTTGTTGACACTTTTAGACATTATTGGTGTGACAGTTGCTCAATCAGAGCCGCCCATCGTTATCACCGTTTCCCATCAAGCTCCCCGCCGACGTCACCTGTCAAAGCCAGGGCGCCATGGTGAAGCGAAGACCCTGTTGCTGACACGGCTGTTTTTTCTTTCCGTATTGTTCATTTCAACACAATCTGCCATATGCTTCCCACTACATATGATGAGAGGCTGGATAAAAAGTTGGAACGTGAGTGTACCTAGGTGGGGGGGTTGGGGGTGATATCTCTAAAGAAAGCTTCTGAACTGTCAGCGTTCTGTCAGGTTAAGGAGGACGTTGGAGAGGAGGGGGTGCACGTGAACTCATTGATGTGTTTGACTTTGCATGCCGTTAGCAGATTTGGGTGGTAAAAGCTGTGAAAAGATGAAGAAGCACAGAAGAAACAAAACATCTGACATGCTGGTTTGAAGTGAATCTGAATTAAATATTTTTTTTCTGTGTCTCGTAGATGTTGGGGAGGAGATGCCCAAGCCTGTGAGTGCTGTCCAGCCCCCCACCACCCAGCACCGGGACAGGAGCGTGGGCTCGAGCATAAAGGACTGCCCCTACTGTGGCAAAACATTCCGCACCTCGCACCATCTGAAAGTCCATTTAAGAATACACACAGGTGAGAGAAATCTAGAAAATTGAACTCAGAGAATCTGTCCAGGAAATGTGACCCAGTCTACTGATTTTTGTGATTTCCTGTTTTCTACATCATCCTAAATATGAAGAGTTTGGTTCCAAAACTCCGTTTTCAACATTTTTGTCAAAAATGTTAATTATTATGTTATCATGTTTTTATAGTGTTTTATTGTGCTACTTAGCTGTATTTATTTTGTATAAAGGCTTAAATTAAAACAAACCAACTGCAGTTTGAGTGATATTAATTGGAATGCACAATCAAAAATCTATGTTTTTTGAAAAATTTGAAAAATGGAGGTTATCTCATTTTGGAACCAAACTGTTCATATATTCTGTGAACATTCTGTGAAATTGTAACCCTGATAAATTTAAAGGGATAGTTCACCCAAAAATGAAAATAATGTCATTAATGACATCAATGGCACCTACGTACGGTATACTGTCCATGTCCAGAAAGGTAATAAAAACATAATCAAAGTAGCCCATGTGACATCAATGGGTCAATTAGAATGTGTTGAAGCATCGAAAATACATTTTGGTCCAAAAAAAAATTACGACTTTATTCAGCATTGTCTTCTGTTCTGCGTCTGTTCTGACGTGTTATCTGGTGCGCCCCAGCTGTTTTTTTGTGCCCCGGGACTTCGTTTACAGTCTGAGGGAGATGCACACTGTAAGTTTGCAAAAAAAACTTTGCAAACATGTCTGAGGATAACACATCATCCACGTCACTACAGTCACCTGACTTAAATCACCTTAATTAAAACGCACGCATGTGCTTAACAACAGACACGGAAGAGAAGACAGTGGTGAATAAAGTCGAAATTTTTGTTATTTTTGGACCAAAATGTATATTGTATTACACATTCTAATTGACCCATTGATGTCACATGGGCTAGTTTGATTATGTTTTATTACCTTTCTGGACATGGACAGTATACCGTACGTAGATTTTCAATGAAGGGTCAACAAGCCAAATATCGGACCAATTATAAAACATCTTAAACTGTGAAGACGAACGGAGGTCTTACGAGTTTGGAACGACATGAGGGTAAGTCATTAATTACATTATTTTAATTTTTGGGTGAACTATACCTTTAATATTGACTGAGTAAGGCCATGTCAAAGATTGAAATCAATGAGTGAAATCAAATGTTGATGTTCCTAATCTCATTATTGAATTGAAACTTTAGTCTAGATTTCACAGAACGGGTCACGTATTTTTTTTTTTACAGTTGTTTCTATAATTTATTTGTATTTTTATGCATTTTCACATTTCTTTAATGCCAGTCGAATGTTGGCAACAGTTTGCTTTTACTTACAAATTTAGGGCAGCATTTACACATTTAGTTTTTTTTATTTTAGTGGGTATAGTTAGTGTTAGAGAGTATTTTTGTATCAGTATTGCTAACACATGTATTATATATCGTTTTCCAAATATCAAGAAATCACACAAACGCTCTCACAGATAACATTTTCGCATTGACATCATTCTGTATGTGAAACGCCAGTTCTAGTTTTTCAGTGTTAATGATGCAACTTTTACGCAGCCCACTTTAGTAAAGTTTAAAAAATTTTAGTCCATAAATGAATTTTAGGTATGTAAGAGAGGACGCCTGGGCCCAGCAGAGTAATGATGTGAGCAGTGCTGGTCCAGTGGCTGTCAGGAGACCCTGCTGTTCCACCCAAGAGCAAGGCTGAGGCTCACTAGCAGGCACAGCTGGCCTAGTTAACATGCAGGATAACCAGGATAAACACAAGGAGGTCACCTTACATTCAGCCCACTGTTTGTCTCTGTTTATGTGTATGAAAGTAAAAAACAGCTATTTTATTAGTTAACTATTTTAATTATTATCCATAAAAAATAATAATAAACTATTATTATTATTATTGTTTTTATTAACAGTAGTAATAATAAGAGTTGTAGCCTAATAAAATCTAAAATGGTTGATTTTGTTTAGGAGCCATTTTTTGTGTATGCAGGGTTACAGCAATGAAACTAGTTTCTAAGGGTCAGGTGAGGTAGAAACATGTCCCTGTGGTAACAGCGGTACCTTTATCATCCCTTTAAAAAGGACAGACTAAAATAGAAAGATGGAAGAGAAAGAAGCGGCGTTCTATATTGAGCAAATAATACGAAGCCAATCCCTTGTCTTTCCTTAACTATAGATGGAATCACTTGCAGCTCATGAAATCGATGGTTGATATTTTTTTGGTATGTGCTTACAAGAAAGAGCACAGACCACCCAGATATTTTTTCCCATTTAATAAGAAGCACATTGCTGTTCTATTCTGGAGCATTAATGCTGATTATAATGCATTTTTAACAATGCAACTAATATGTAAGTCCACCAACCTGCAGTGTTGTCATGTTGTAACTGAAGCGCAGGAAATACTATTACTTTTGAATAAGGAACATTATAGCCTGCGGAAAGTGGCAGACTGCATTTATTATTGTCTATTATGCACTTTAAAGCAGTTAGTTATAGTACTATTCCTTTGAATTACTTAACAAAGTGACAAACCTGTTATGCGCATGGCTACCGGCTGCACTTTTTGGAGAGCGTGGAGCATTCTTGTAATGACAGGCAGTCGTAGTAAAATGTTTAACTTAGCTCCTGTTGGGCTTCTTTAAACAGAGGGGTTAAGGCTTTGGGCAAGCCTGCTATATCCTCCTAGCAGGAGAGCAGCGGATGGATTGGGGAAATATGTTTCTAGCTGAGGGAGGTTGAGTTATGCCTGCTTAGAGCAGGGGGTAAGGGTCCCCAGTAGGGCCGTAATTCATCAGAGAGGAAACAGAGGCCCTCGTCCCAAGCCTCCGTTAACTCACTCACTCACTCCACTGACTGGGAGGGCCCACGTGTGTGCCGTGCGGCTCAAGTGCCTTTACACGCAGGCGTTTACTTTCTGTCGATGCAGCAATTTACACAAGGCCTGATGTACTTGCAAGATGTGTGACTCTTTGCCGATCGGTTATAGGTTTGTCATAAAGATTCCAGGCTGACAGACGTTAGAGATACGACGCGGGACTCGGTCAAGCTCTGCTGAAATAATTTACAGGAACAACAGGCATCCTCCGTGCCGCAGAGTCACAGCCCTCCCTTCCAATCAGGCTGAAACTACGCTGTTGACATTAAACAAATATCCTGCCTTGATTTAAAGCAATCAGAGCCACGGATGACACAAAGCGGGCTTCAATCCGGATGCCGCTCTGCCGCCACAATGCCGTTGCTTACTGAAGAGGCCAGGGCATTGTGCGACACAATGTTAGATTAATGACTCTCTAACGTTGGCTTGAAAGGAATGAAGTGAATTTAAATTTCTCCAAAAGTTAAAGAGCTAATGTTACAGTATTAATTTCCTCTCCAACAGTGAGCGGGAAAATATCCATTAGCGAAATTAAGCACAGTTTTCTAGGTAGCTAACATTGTGCGGCGTATAGTGTGAGGCCACAGCTAATGAACACTGCAGTGGGTGATATTTCATTATACAAATTAATGCTCACATTTTAATGGGAAAGTCACATAATGAATCTAGGCTTCAGTGACAGCAATTAGAGACACAGATTGTCCCCTTCTGGACAAGGCAGTATTTAGCAGTAAGCAGCTGTAGATAAAAAATAAAAAGGTCTTTGCTCCTGACAATGGCTACGCATAACTCGAGGGCATTGGAGAACCAACATGCCAGACGAATCACCTTTATTTAAAGGCACGCGGGGGCGTGTGAGTTCACCTTGGACATCGGGAGCCGCCGCGTATTTCGTGTGAGGCTTGGACAAAACCGAGGGGACCTGGCTCACACGGCTGGGTGGAGGTTTATGGTCGTATCGAACAGCGTTTCGAGGCTTTTCTTTGAAGAGGGAGTGATTACGCACAGTTCTGTGGTCAATTGCTACTGTTCCAAACCATAAGCAATGTAAATTACAAAGGTCACTCAGCAGGCTCCCTGAGGGAAATCTGACAGTATCGCTTGCAATCTTAGACGGTCAGTTTTGCCAAATGCATGATTTTGTTGTTTTCATTTACTTTAATTTTCATTCCTTCTTTCTCGAAATGCTTGTTTGCTTACTGCATGGTAAGTTAGTTCTCTAAAAGTCTTTAAAATGAATGAAAGGATTGAAGTAATGGTCCATACAGTAAAGGGTAATTTAAAATGTAAATAGAACTTGTGGGTACCGTGTGGAGGGCCTGAGAACTCAAACACCTTGACATTCTTGTTTCTACATTTGGAGTAGATAAAACATAGCTTAAGAAAGGAAAAACACATCTATTTTTCCAGGGCAGTCAATCTTTCTCTCTCCCTTTCTATCCCCCTGTGGTATGCAGGCTGTCTTTTCACCGCTCTGTAAAGCCATATGGAAATTCATCTTATAGTATGTCATATCTATTAACTATTTTAATTGCCCTTCTGTAGGGGCTGTGGGTGTTTATTCTAAACCGTTACTATGGAGTCATGACAAATCGCACAAATCCATATGAAATCAGTTTGCGCCGGACTTCCTTAAGTAGAGAGACTGAAAGCACTCTTTTAGAATTGAACTTGCAGAATGATAATGGATACGTACTACTCAAGGGAGGCTCCTGTAATTTATATAAAGTCTGTCATGCTATACCAGATGGCAATTTGAGATGTATTTTTTCCTCCCTGTTTTTATTAACACGCTTTATCAGCAGTAAGCATAAGCTTTGGAAAGTTTTTTGAGTTTGGCACTCTCTCATTTTAAATTATGAAAAATAATAATCTCTCTACCTCTCTGCCTTGGCGATCCATTTTGTTTCCCTGAGGTTGTGTTGTTTGTGTGGATATCAATTAAAAGTGGATTAACGGGTACATAATGACCTTTAGCAGTAAATTGTGTGTAATGTTGCAAGGCAGGATACAGTATATTCCCCAGATGTCACACGTGCCCCTGACGTATGATGGAGCAGATGTCTTACTGAGCCCAAATGGTGCACAAAGAACACGCCACACGCACCGAGACTTACACTGGCACTTGAACATGCGTTGATATAAACATAACCAGTGATGGTGTAAAAATGTATATATTCTGCTTATATATAGGCCTATACTGATTTTATCGTGCAGTTTATTAACATAATATGTGCCTTAATGTTTTTTTTTTTGGGGGGGTGGAAAAATGTAGATTTTATTTTCAGCATTTTCATAATCACACACAAGCGGGAGTGGAAAAAAGCAGATCACTTTAATTGTGCTCTAATTTTGGTTACAGAATATCATTTCTTCCAGTTAAAGGAACTGAAAATGATCATTTGCATCAAGGACGTTTCCTTATTGAATCACGCCAAGCGTCTGTTATCCTGCTCAGAGGATATGCACTTATTGGGTTAAAAGCTCATCTTGTATGATGTCTTTTGAATATATGCATCAAACACTGTGTAAAAGAACAAAAGACGTCCCCGTCCCTGTTTTTCTCTCACCCTCTCTCCTGCCCTTCACAATATGACCCTCTGTTTATACCTCTCTTATCAATACCCTATTGAGTTTGTGTTTGTGATACTTTATTTAGGAAGCTGTGCAGTGGGTCTGCAGATCTTCCATTCTTTTTTCTGGAATGGCGCCCTCCAAATAATGATAAATTACTTGAGCACTATGCCATTTGCTAATTATATCCATGATTTACTACAGAGCCAGACTTAAATCATTCAATTCAGTCTTGCGTAACAATGCAACATTTTTTCTGGGTTAAAAAATGTTTTCCATGTGTATAATCTAAGCGTTTATAGTCGCACACACACACATTGACAAACAAGCTTTTATATTCATTTTCCCATATCTCTCCCTCACTCTCCCTCTTTTTTTCCCACCTCCTGCTAGATCATTTCATTCTTGAAACATTGCAGGGTCTCAGAAATCAACCCCTGCGTTTTGTTTATTGCTTATTGATATTATAAATCTAGCTTTCATTCCAAGTCTATTATAATTGTTGTCAGAAGGTATTTTATATCGATATTGATTGGATCATGCAAATGCAATTTACACTCTTTCTTTTATTAAGCGCTGCTCCCATTTTGCTTTTAACAAACTATTCTTGTACAGTTGCTTGTGTTTCTTAACTGCCTGCATGTACATTTCATGCTGGTTAACATTTTGTAATCCACAGTGTGAGGCAGGCTGCCTTATGAGGAATGCTCATGTGCACCACATATGGTGTGTTTATTTCATTTAGACTATCTTCATTCTCAAATGAGGGTATTTTATTGGTTGCATTTTAGACTGAGGGGTCACAGTTGTTCTCCAGTGGGAATAAAGAGCTTCTGTTGGGCTTGATTTATCCTCACTATGATAAACTGCAAATAAAGAATGTCCACAGAACAGCTTCACCGCCAAGGTAGAGGCCTGACGGCAGACAAGGCCAGGAGAGAGACAGACAGTGGACAAGAGAGATATAGAGGAAGACAGCAGCAACCGACAGCACCACAAGCCTGCAGTTCTCCATGTGAACAGAGATAACATCCGGACAGTTTTGTTGTCTGTTGAAAATATGATCTCTGTAGTGGACTGAAGGCACCATATGGTGATGTGTTTTTTACAACATTGACATGAGTGATGGCTCACTCGTTGGATCTGGATTGAACTGGATCGACCCATGTTGAAACCCCTCCCTCCTCTCAAAAAGGCTGATGGATTGTTTACTAAGTGATAAATTTAATAAAATGCAGCAGAATGTGAGATTTTGGGAGGCTTGACATAATCCTTGACATTAGTTTTGTCAAATATTTACATGTTGCTGTCCTTCTGACAGGTGAACATGCCAAAGGTTCCTGCTGAATTTATTGGTAATGGTATTGTTGTTGCTGTTACACTTACACCAACTGTCTTTGTTTCTCTCTCACTCTAGGTGAAAAGCCCTACAGGTGCCCTCATTGCGACTATGCAGGCACTCAATCAGCTTCCCTGAAGTACCACCTGGAGCGCCATCACCGTGAGCGACAAAATGGAGGCGGCACCTCTGCCAACCACCCTCCTTCATCTGAACACAAGGATGACCACAGCAAGAACAGCAGTGGCAGTGGGGTCTTTGCCCGTCCTGATGTCCTTCGTGGAGTTTTCAAAGGCATGATGCCATCTGGCCTTGATTTTAGAGGAGGTCAAATGCTCCCGCACCAGTGGGCTCCACCAGGAATGCTCTCTCCAAGAGAAAGAGACCGTGAAAGGGAACGTGATCGCCATGGACCAGGCGCAGAGCCCACCACAGAGAACATGAAGAGTCCTGAGGTGCCAGTCTCTACAGGAGACAGTCCTGCTAGCTTCTCTGACCTGGGCCGGGCCTACCAGAGTATGGTGGGAAATGGAGTCAACTTCCAGGGCTCGCTTCAGGCTTTCATGGATAGCTTTGTCCTTAACTCTATGAAGAAAGAGAAGGAGATAAGAGAGAATCAGCTGCATGGCCAGCACTTTAGCCAAGAAAGTATTGAAGCCAAGAGCAAAAGAACCAGTGAGGGGAAACAGGAGGAGAATTCCTCTGGTGATGCCAAGCCAGCTGAGGGTGGCCGTTCCCAGTATGAGCCACTGGATTTGTCTGTTAGACCTGATGCAGGGTCTCTCCCTGGATCATCCATCACAATCCAGGACAATGTTGCCTGGCATGGCTGCCTCTTTTGCTCTTTCACCACTGCCTCTATAGAGTTAATGGCCCTTCACCTGCAAGCCAACCACTTGGGTAAAAGCAAGTGTGGCCCAGGCAAAGATGCTAAGGAACACCTTCTGGGTGAGCCATCGCATGCTGGCAAAGCTGCAAGCCTGGCTCCTCCACCACCAGGCCTTCTCCATCACCATGAGGGAGCCTCGTCCAGGGACAGAGAGACGGAATCTGGGGAACTGAAGGGACAAGCAGGCTGGTCCAACCATCTGGAGCAGCCCCCGCATGGAGCCTCCATGGGAGCATTCTCAAGTGACTTCTATAAGCCCTTTGGCCCTGTGTATGATGGCTCTGCTAGAGGGCCTGTTGGATTCCTGGACCAACAGCAAATTCAGTCCAATGATGTGGGTGGTCAGGGCCCTCTGGACGACCTATCCGACAAGGCATCCTACAGTGAAATAGAGGCATCTGATGAACACGGAACTCATTCCGAAGAAGATGAATTGGGTCGTGACAAATCATTGCAAAACTCCACTGCCACAGAGCGACATATGCATTCAGATGAAGAAGATGAGGCAGACGAAGATGAGGAGATGGAGATGGGTGATGCAGAGGAGGAAGACCGCGGATCCATGCAAATGCTTCCGGAATCTCCACTGTCAGGAAAGGACATCCAAAGATGTAAGCTGTCCATGGGACCACAAAGCTCTGGTCTTTCTCCTCCTCAACCTCCCACCCCTGAAAGACAGTGGCAGCAAGCAGGTCTAGGTCTTCTCTCTCCCGGCGGTGGTCCTCCAGGCCTGGTTAAGCCCGATCAGGCCCACCTGGAGCACCAGATGAACATGCTTTCTGTCTTGCGGGCCTACAGTTCAGAGAACCTCGCAGCTTTCAACGGTGGCCTGGGCGGCAGCTCCAACGGGGGAGCTGGCAGCATGAAAAGAAATGACCCCTCTGGTGAGTATAACAACATCAACTCTTGTTTAAGTGTTTTAAATCATAATGACTCACTATTATGCATACACTACTATGCATTATGGGTGGCACATCATTACTATTGGTACACCATTTACAAAGACATTGATGCAGCATCTCCCCCACTGGCCAGAAATGCAGCAATACAGAAACTCTCTAAAGGCAGAAGATTTGCTTTTGAGGGCTTTGAACCTTATTTCAGGCAAATTTAGAGACCATCAGGATGACAAAGTAACATATTAATCTTTATAACGCTGTCATTTTACAAGAGCTCCAGTCCTACCTTCTCTCCTTCCCTCATCTTTCTGGGAATAGGGGCGTCTGCTTTTACACAGACTAAGAGCCAATGGTCTCTGTGTCATCTCTAGCACACAGAACTTAACTATCTTAGCTTTCATAAAGGCTTCTCCCAAAAGCCCATTACTTTATAAGAGCTCAGGATCTATGGCCTTGTGAAAAATGGTCTGTCAGCTTTCATGATTCTGCTAAGGTTACTGGTGCTCCTTGAGACTATTGTTTCACATTGCCCTTTCTGGAAATTTGGTGAGAAAAAAAGTAATTGTGAATAGAAAAGAAGAGTAAATTCTCAAAGAATTAAATTAGTAGTTTAAGTCGGGCAGCCGTGGTTTAAAGTAAGTGGATACCAAAGGTTTTATACAGCACTATGGTATGTTCTTTTAAAGATATATATATATTTTTTGCAGACTATTAATTTTGCTAAAGTAAAACTGTCAGATAATAAAATGTATGTATCTTCCATTTCTTGCTCATAATTTATTATTCATTAAGAAGGAGACTAATATTAAAATCGGGAGTTAAGATAGACATTTTTAGTTTGGTGCTTTACATTGGTGTTATTACTTCTAGTCTGCAAACACAAGAGTCTGTTAGACGTTATTTTTCTGTTCCCAGTAAAACAATCTTATTGCAAATAGCTGTAGGATTAAACAAGGGGTTTAAACTTGTACTGCAAGTATTTTGAACAGACTTGTTTTATTAAGCTGTCTCATTCTCACCAATCCTAAAACTTCTTGTTTCTTTAATTTGGAACAATCAAATTGTTAATTAAAAATATTATATTTATGTTCAATACTGTGCTTGAATAGTATACATTTTTTAAATAGTACATTTAAATATGAGAGTTTGCATACAGTAGACGTGTTGCAGATTGAAAGCTAACTGTTGATTATTAGATGTGTAATAATATAAGGAATCTGTGTAGTATTTGTGTGTGCATCTGTTTCATTATAACACTTAACCACCAACACACACATCATCTTAACTGGGCAAATAGGTGAGTCAGTATCTGAAAGAAAAGCAAAACAGGCTAAATCTCTAGTCACAATATACAGCTTAGAAAAACATGAAAGTGAACACATATTACAAAACAGCTGACCACAGCAGGAGGGTAAAAAAGAGAGACATGTTCCCATTGTAATACAGTTTAAAATTATGGGAGGGCCAGAGTGTGTTAGTTTTGACATCATTTTTCAAACATGGGTGACTTACAATAGAGAAAAAAGCGAAGTCTCAAGACTGCCATGTGTTTAATTTTCCCCCTTCAAAACGGTTTACATTAACAATTAATGCTGCATTTGACCTTTCAATTATGGAAAATATGTCTGTCATGAAGGAACCTGTTGCATTTTTAATATTTAGAGGAGGTCATTTACTCGACTGAAAATGAAAGCTAGTTTTTTTGTCAGTGTAGAGAATGTGTCGTATTGTAATATCCTTCTTTAATCAAAAGACATTTGAAAAGTGCCCTTGTGACGTCCTTCTCTTCTGCTGCCATGAAGAGGGACTGACCTTTAGAGATAAGGCTTTGTCTGGCGAACAAAAGTTTTTTGTTTGGCATTTTTAAAGCATGACTCCATCAGTTTGTAGCTGGTGGATACTGACTGGCTGCAGAGCGTCTCTGTATACACTGTGACAGTGTGTGGGCATTTTTCGGTAATACATACAGTAAAAGCATTGAATGACCACGAGGAAAACTCAACAGACAGTTTATTCATCCTTTTCTGAGGGGAATGTGTTAGTACTGCCACTAAACCTGATGTAAATACTTGTGTATGTGTGCAAGAGATAGTGAATTAAAGAGAAAGAAATCCTCTTCTGCCATTTTTGATGTTCTCTGTCTAGCCATTGCTTAATGAAAAAAATCTGAGCCAGATTTGCACAGCTTCTCAGTATAGACTTCACCAAAGCTCACAAATGCTCTTCTGTATAGACTTTGGCCCAAAGACAGGAAGAGATAAAAAGACTACAGGACAGGAATAATCACTAAAACGACTGTCCTTTTCAGCACATTTGAGTGTATTTGAAACTCATATAGATGTAAAATAGCAATACTGGTGTAAATGTCTGATGATGAGTCTTTTGTGCGTGCCCTGGTCTCTTGTACGGCATTGAGTGAAACACATTTGTATGATTCCTTGGGGCTGGGCATAAATGAAGCAAAAATCTCTCCGAAAATTTAATTCGGGGCGAAATATGATTATGTGAAGTGGCTTGGCATTAGGTTTGTATGCAAATAATGCATAAATCATTAATATTTAGAATTCTCGGCTGAATTTGGTATGCATTGACATACGGGTAAAGTGGAAGGAGATCCATTTTAAAGTGGCACTCTCATTATTGCAATGTTTTTATAAGACACACAAACACATTTACTCCCTCTTACATGTCAAGTATATTACATCGATAGCGTCGCAGATTGGCCTTCTCCCATGCAGAGCACACACACACACTTTCCTTGTAAATCGCAACGAAATCCTGACGTTATGAAGCATTTAATTGAGAAAACCCGTTTATCAACTGAAGCCAAAAAGTAATGCACTCACGTTTATTTGTAGAAAAAATAATGCATGGAGCATATTAATCAGAAAGTACAATTTAGCACTTTAGAGTTCTCTCTAACACCTTAGCCTGTGTGTAGTCCAGCGGATTAGCCTTGTATTGTTCGCATTGCTTAATGGCCTTGTTCCATTGTGCAAGGCAGCCATTGTGTAAGTGTATCGTATAATCAATACTAGGTCTGTTAGTGGCATATCTTCATCTATACATTGCACATGTCTTGGGCATTGTGTTCTTTGTCTTTCCTTCTATTGCTCTTCTTTGTCTTCCCCTTAATTTAACAACGTATCATCACAAGCTTCGCGTGTTGTAATAACCACACACATCAGCACCTGTGTAGAACCATGTCACATAAATCACACAGTAAGAATAAGACCTTCAACATTTTTAAATCTTTGCTGTTCTGTAAGGATAACAAATGGTGATGTATTATTAAAAATATGCTTGCATTTATTGTGAAGCACCACTCGGAGCAGAGAGAGACACAGAGAGAGAGAAACAGGAGAGAAATGAGATTATTAGTGGCCTTTTGCTCTAGTAGTTTAGTCTCCTCCTATCACCTTCTTCATACCACTCTGTCCTCACCCCCTCTGTTTTTGTTGTTGTTTAGATTGCCATCGTCAGAGCCTGCAATGTAAACAGTTATCTGGAGCCACTCTCTTTACCTCCATTAAGCATTGTGAAAAATGGGCACATTTAGATTTCTCCCAGGAGCAGTTGCGAGCGTGAGCTTCTGGTGCCGTAATCAGGTTCCAAAATTAACTTTTTGACACACCTGCCGATGGCTGGTGAATTGAGAAAATTTACTGGCCATAATTATTTCTTACAGGCCATAAAATTGTTTGTTGCATTAATTTCTATATTAAAATATGTATTTGTCAATGACAATGGGACTGTTTAGCTGTTTATTACTTGCAACTTACAAACAGCGCAGGTCATTGCATCACTTACCTTATCTGTCAATAAAACTGCAGCTTTCACTGTAATGTCATGTCGTGTTTTTGTTGCATTTTGTTCCTCATATTTTTCTTTTGACTGGTTAATATGAATTACAGTAATAATTGACATATTTGTAGGCACATCGAGTTCAGGAAAGAAAGATAAAATTATGCCTCCTAGATAAACTTCTCAGCTAGTTTTAAAATTGTTAGGAGAATTTAAATCACGCTAGATGTATGGTTTTGTTTATTTAGTTGTTTTGAGTTGCTTGCATTAGTGTGAAACTATCATTCTTACAATTCGACATGTTAAATCTTGTAGCTTTTAATGTAGAAAGAGTTTTGTTTTATTTAGTGCTTAGAGTGTTCATTATAAACACTGACCACGATGCTAAGGAATGCAGTGCCCCACACCATCTTAAAAAAAAGTGTGTGAATTTCTGAGATGGGTAGATGTGTGTGTATGCAAGTGTGTGTGTGTGTGTAAGAAACCCAGATTTCAGATGTTTACCGCTAAGAGCAACCCAGCAACCACCCACAATCCAGTTTTGCCACACAGTCAAGACATTCCTCATAATATGGAAGTCTAGTAGAGAGTAAAGAAATAGACAGAAAAGAGAAAGAGATAGAAAGCACAGGATGTATAGCGAGATCAGACAAGAAGATTTGTGAAATAGGGGGGTGCTCACCCCAACCATCCCAGTTCATAAGGCCATGACACCCCCTGGTGGAAAAGCAGTGAACCTAGTCCCCATTCACTCCAAACCACTCAGCAAGAATGACAGATGATAGGAGAAAGAGATGGAAGAAAACAGAGAGGAATAGGGGATAAGCATGAGACTACTTGTGCGATAACTCATGTAGTAGAAAAGGGCAAATAGTAAATGCAAACAGAGTTAAATAAATGCACTTTGGAAAAAAGAGATGTATACTTTAGAGAATTGTTTTGTTTTTTTCTCTTTTTTTCCCTTAAATTACAGTTTACCCCACTGAATATGCTATGGCACACACAAACTGAAAATTCAAACTGAACTCAGAAACTATAAAGGCAGCTAAAAATTCACAGATGACTGAATGTACTCTTGGAATTTGTACCCCATTCATTTTAGCGCCTGTCTGATAGTGTGCATATTTCCTTTTATCTGTGTGTGCATGTTGAGATGTATCTTGCCGTGGCAGATAGGGTTGGATAGTTAAATGTAAATGGTGTTTAGTCACCAGTGGCCAATTATCACTGTCAGGAGGGTGTAGGATCACCAGACCCTCTCTTGCGCGGGTCTTGACCCCAGTCTGGTGTGGGTCAGACACAGTGCACTACTTCCCGTTTTCCTGTCAGCTTTAAGTTTATTCTTTCCTCTTCTCTAACTTTTTCTAACTTAATATGCTTTTATTTTTGTCACTCTATCTCTTTTTATCCATTTGCCTCGGTGCGTCTCTCTCTAGAGTTTTGGCTGTGTTAAATGTGTAGTGAGTGTGGTAATAAAGAGTTTGTGTGAGTGTGTGTTCCTCTGATCAGGTTCTATTATGAGACCGTAATTAAAAACATATGGTGCCTGGATTGTGCAGAGTAAGCCCGCAGATGTAATAGAAGAGAGGTGGCATTCCCTTCATGCTATGAAACTAGACAGACTGTGCGTGTGATAAATCCTCACACTTGCAGCCAGAAAGAAAAGTAACATTTAATGTAAAAACAGAATTGTTTTATTTATTATAATATTCTTTTTATAGTGTGTGATCGGGGTTATCACTTTTTTTTTAGTGTATGCAATAATGTGTAAATGGAAATTGAAAATGAAAAAAAAAATTACCTTTGTACAGTGCATATAAAAAAATTATAATTAATAATTAATTACCAGTCTTTTTATATACTTTATATAGAATAAAGGTTAAAACTAATATTGACAGTACATTTGTGAGAATAACGTTATTCGGATATGATCCCGTAGAACAACTTTCATTTATCAGTAAATGAGAAACTTAAAAGATTTATAAAATTCATTTATAAATGAAATCCAGATGGGAAATCATTTGCCCTCTTTGTTTGGATTAATTTAATAATAAAAGCTCATGAAGTATGACATGTAGGTGACACAGGTTTATTGTTACAGCTGAAATTTAAAAATAACGTGTGTTTCATTAATTTAATGAATAAACATTTGATTTTATGTATAATAAATATATTCTTATTAATTCAATATGTGTATAAACATCTAAGGATTCATAAATGTTTGTATGTTATAAGTTGTAAATACATTTAAGATATTTAAATAGAAGTTATATTTATGCCCAATACAAAAAACAATGTGTTCTGAAATCACACTCTTTTAAGATTAGTTTTGTAAACTAAAAAAATACGATTTTCAGTTACTTTTTAAGGAAAGCAAACACTGCTGCGTGCCCTGGTCACCTCAAAAACCCGCGCCAAAGTAACCACTTCTTACAAAATCAACCAAAATCTTTTGATATTCCTTTTATAGTCCTTGTTTGCACCTAAAATTCGCTTCCCATTTAAAGATCTCCACACTCGATAACTCCACACTCAGAAAGCAATGCCTGGATAAAACTTGGTAATTGCCAGTAATGCTGTCCTCATCAGGTGGCTAATTAACAGTAATATGGCTCGTGTTAGTCTGCTAGCATCCACACAGCCCCAGCATTCGGGCGACTGCCGAGAGGTGGGAGAACCCGTCACACTCTGATGATGCGTACGGCCTGAGGGTCAGGCGGTCCGTGTTTTATGTATACATAATCCCTCCCTTGGGAACGACACAGTTCGCCGTAATCTTTAGCTCCTTACCGTTAAAGTCAAGAGTAGCGAACCAGCGTCGAACCGGGTTATTACATACGAGTGATTTATAAAAGACTCCGAGACGAATCATTCATCTCTGACTGATGATGTTTAACCTGTCACCGGGAGTTTAAATGCTGTCAGCCTCCGAGCACACTGTTGTGGTACATTTAAGAGCTGTCAAACAGTCTTATTACAGAGTAAAGGTAGACTCTTGACACGACTCATCAGACTGATTCTCTGAGCCTCGTCCCACGCTTCTCCATCTCCGAGCGTATTGCCTCAGGGAAGCGCTTTTACAATGAAAGACTACTCTCTCTATCTCTCTCTCTCTCCTTCTGTGGAAGTCTAAGAGGTGACAGACAGCGTCGGTGCATCTCCACTATTTCCATTGTGCAGAGTGTGATGAAGGCTCGTTGGGTGAAGGCGAGGTGCTATTTCACATGTTCAATATTACCATTTTAACTTCAACCTAGGTGAATTAGCGCCTTGTCACTCAGCTACACAAATTCTGCTTTCAAAGAGCAATTAATTGTTAAAGCTGTTGTCAAACCCATTGGATGGTACCTGTTGCTCTCCCTCAGCAGCTGTGCGATCTCTAAAAATATTTTTCCGTACGCTAATTTACTCCGATATCAACTTTGGCGGTGTTGAAAGCTTTTGAAAAGCCTCGTAATTTCACTCTTGTCTCGTACCTTGCTGATGTACAGTAAGCTTAGTAATTTCCAGCGGGGATAAAAGAGTGGTCGCTGAATAAAGGATCGGGTTCCAGTATGACAACAAAGGAAAAGAAATATTCAATGCTAATGACAGCAAAACAATTATGCTATTCATAATATTAGCCAGAAAAAAGCGATCTTGTTAGAGGAAACCTTGGGAGAGAAGAATATGAAGTGTTCTCACTGGTGCGATAATCACGGCAAGCTACCGTTATTTTTATTCCCCTGTAGCCCGCTATAGTCTGCATTTAATGACAGAAACCCTTAAGCTAATACTTAATAGATTTGCACCTCGACCCAGTGTGTTTTTTCCCACGTATTTGATCTTGTTATTTCTTTGTTTTTGTTTTTTGACAGAGTCTCAGACTTTATTCAATTTGAGATTTTCCTCATAGCTGCGTTGCTTGTGTTCCCCAGGTGCTCTAAGATGTGAGAATCTACTCTCAGCGGAGTTGTACCGGTAGAACAACACTTCTTGCCATCGCGGGGCAAACCTCACACGTGCGAAACGCGCATACACACGCAATCTCTCCAATATAATGATCATGCTCATACACAACACCGTATGACACGCGCACTCCAAACGTAATGAGAGAATATGCCCCGACTCCAGTCGGCAGGCGCAGGAGTTAAAAAAAGAAAAAAGCACAAGTATGTCAACTTTTATTTGCTCTCTTATTCCACATCAATGGCAAACAATGCGGCAAAGTTAATAAAACAAATACAGAAAACACAGTCAGGCTGAGACGGCGGCAACAGGGGTGTGTTTTGAGACGAAGTGCGGCAATTACAGACAGATCTGTCGCACACTTCTAGTTCTGGTTGTTTTGCAGAAGAAGAGCTGGTCCAATAAGCCATATTTGATTTAAACTTCAAATGAAGGGAAGGGGGGGGGTTCCTTTAACATGAGCGACATGAAAGAAAAGCATTGCATGAGAAATAAGCCCACATTATACCATTAGCTGTTAAAAAATGCACTTAATTCCTCTGTAGAGATGGAAATAAATCGCACGAGCTCGTGCATTGTTCCATGCAAATCCCATCGAATGGATTTAAGATGGCGTATTGTTTATTAGGGAAATATGGGGGGAGGTGGGAGAGCTGCTGTTCTAATTGCAGTAATTTAATCAGGATTAGAAAGGTTACCTGGATGAGACAGCAGTGCAAGGACACGATGCATGCGCAACCTAAAATGCACATTTTTCGGCTTATGCCGTCTCTTGACGATCTGTTTTACGTTGATGAATTTACGACCGAGCCAGTGCTGGCAGTGGTGGTACTCTTCTGTGGATAAATAAACAGTGTTTCATTGTTTCCCTCCCCCCTTACTCTTTCTCTCTCACACACTCTGTCTGTGTCTCTCGCTCTCTCTCTCCCAAGCCTTGTTAAATAGAAGCAAAGAGAATCCATTTTAATCAGATTAATAACTTGGTTGATCACATATAACCTAATTTTCATTCAGTGCTGCCCTTGTCCGCTGAGTCATATACAAAATGACCTTTGTGTCGCCACGGCGACCATAAAGCACAGTAAGTGCCATTGTGCTGTCAGAAAAACTGAAGATGTTTTACATCACCGAAAAAATTTTATGTGTCATTTTTTTCCCAACAAATGTGATGCCCCTTCCACAAAAGGCCACCTTCCGATTGAGGGCCATTAGGTTGAGACTCGAGTTTCCTAGGGCTTGGGAGATGGGAACAACTTTCCTCCAGCATTCACAGTAATATGAATCGTCCTTTTAAAACAGATATGGTTACATATTAGTTTTGAAAGGTACAGTAACTGCCTCAGCTTTAGCTGTCTCCAACAGTAGGCCTTTTGTGTCCGTAAGAACTCAATAACTGGCCTGTGATCCCGTTTTGGTTCTCTCACTCGGAAACATGCACGCACGCACACACACACACATGCTCAAACACTCGAACGTAAGCCTTCTCGTACAATACTACAATTTGAACGTATTTGAGCCTGAATGACGACTGATGACAGTTTCCAGGCTGAAATCAGGTTCACCTTTTGCCTGGTTCTGTTTGTTCTCAAGTGGTGTTTCTGTTACTTTCAGAAGTTATTTTCTATTCCTTCATCAAGATAAATCTCAGCCTTGATTTACTGGTATGATTAGCAGTTTCAAAGGAAATCTGCTGCGATTTAATTATACACAGAAAGAAAAAAGAGAGAGCCACAGACACACACACACATGCATAGGCTTTCTGTCACACATTTTTACTCACACAAACAGGAAATATGAATGAAATATTTATGAAGTGGGCTAACGACTGCATGCACCCATATGTTTCAGCCTAACAGCAGTTTACAGGCACTTCTAATGTGATGAGTTTCCACTGAAGCAAAGAACACTGATTTACAAATTATAAAGGATGCAAAGAAGAACGACGATGATAATAATAATTCACATTAATACATTTTATTAAGCGTTTTCCTCCAACAGTTTAAAAAAAACAGTTCTTGCGTTTTGCCATGATAACCACCCTCATTCTTTCTTGTGATGAGTGAATGGGTTTTCCGACATTTTTGTTACAAGTTCTTTGTTCCTTCGCACTTTCTTTTGAGAAACTTTTGTTTCGTTGTTTAATTGTCTGTTCTGAAGTCACACATCACTAGAAGATGAATTTTCTGCATGATTCATTGGGCAGCAATTCTTGTAAAATCAGGCCTAGCATGCCTGTTTCCAGAATATGTAAGAACTTTATGGTTTATTGGGTTTATAAAAGCCAGCATGCAAAAGGAGGGGCCATTAATCTGCGGATTAACACCATACTTTAAGATAAATCTTTTTTTTTATGTGAAACCTCATCCTTACTTATTCTGGCCAATCAGCTTTTATACACACTTTAAATTGCATATTGTGTTCACATTTTCTTTTTTTTTTTAAGAGACCAGCGCCACAAATTTATTATTTATGCTTTTAAACTCAGAACAATAGATGAGCACATAACGCTTTTGTAAATGGAGAAAGAATTAGTGAGAGTGTAAAAAAGTGAGAGAGAAAAGCAGATAAGCAAAGCTCGGCTGTTCTGTTTCCATCCATGTCATACTTCGATGTATCCTTCCCCCTTGGAAAAAAACAAGGGCGTATAAAACAATAAAAAGCTAACCAAATCTCTTCTCCTCATCGGTAAATCCTCGCTGATCAGAATGTGCCAGATCCTTACAGAAAAACAGCGTAGTCTGTCTCCAGTCTCTAATTGACTGCACAAGGATTGGTCACACTGTTTAAGTAGCGTCGGAATGGATTTCCATGTTGGTTGCGCTTTTAACTGCCGCTGCAAATGGAAGGCAAAATGTCTCTTTATTATCCAAAACAACAGTTCCTTCTCACCCTCTCTCTGTTTAAACCACTCTCTCTTTTCTGTAAAGATGATACCAGCCACCTCCCTTTTTTTGCAAGGTCAACCCAGGCTGACAGTTGACAAACGATCTCAAGATGGCCACATCATCTGTCCTGTAATTTTTTTTAGGGGGGGGAGAAAATGATAAGCTGAACGCCATGTATCATGTTTTTCGCTCGATTTTACGCTCAAATCTCTTAACGGCTTATGTAAAGGGCCGGTTAGCAGGTGAAACCCTGATTTTGTTCGTGCTTCAAAGTTGTCGCTGCGCTCTCACAGGCCCGAGACTGCTTTAAATCTCTCCGATCTGGACTTATCCTGTTTCTGCATCTTGGCACGGTGCAGGGATTCAGTATTATAGACAAGCTGGTCATCAGATGGGAGTTGGGTTTATTTCTGTGTCTCATCTCTCTCCGCTCTCCCTCCCCCCTCGCTGGCATCTCATCCAAGTTATGTCTCATTTTTTCTACTGGACAGCTCCAACAGAATGCCCGAGAACTCGACGTCCTTGAGAACAGAACAACTTTTCAGCTTAATAGTTTGATTGATAATTTTTTCCCTGTTGTCGTTGTTGTTATTCTGTTACTTTTCGGCGACCGTCTCCTTAGTTTTCATCTTCCCAAGATCATTATTCGTATTTATGCTGAAGTTGTTCGGGCTTCAACTTCAACAGTGACGGCCACATTGACAAAACACAGAGTATGTTTTTAATTACCTGGATTTTTTAATGTTGTTGTCATCTCGGAGAAAGTACTGCTCTTGTTTTGATGTTCCTATTATGTTCTCATTTGAATGCCTGCTCACCACAGGAAGTCCAACCCCCCCCCCACATCATTTCCACCAAGCCTCCAGTGTTCACCATTTCTAGTTTTTCATTATGCCTAATTGCATTAAGAGACATATCATAGTGGAGCGAGAGAGAGAAAGAGAGAGAGTAAGACGAGGTGTCATCACTTTCTAAAACACAATTAGGTAACACCTCATCAGGGGTTCTGTCTGCCTGTGGTTGACAGGTGTGTGAATGTTAGCAGCGACGGTGTTGGCGGTGCACGGGCTATTGTGAGTGCTTGACAACTGCTCATCAAATGGAGTGACAGGCGCTTCTCCGAGAGCACATTCGCCCGTCCCCTGCCACATCCCGATCAGCGCTAACAGTCAGCAATCGCCACAATCAATACTCAATGAGGTGTGGCAAATGTACCTGGTGTTTGCATGCGTGTGGGTGGTGGTTTAGGAGGGGGTCTGTAACGATAATGAAGCTGTTCCATGTGTGTCTCTTCTCCCTGTTTACTTCCACGTCCTCATCTCACTAAATGAAATAGTTGCTTGTTAATTTGAGAAACAACATTCAGCAACTTTTATCAAAATGGAGATGATGTGAAGCAGTGGTGCAGAAGTCTAGGTTTTTTTTTCATTCGGTCAAAAATTACAGCTATTCAGGAGACATTGTGAACGTTTTTATTTCACCTAAAACGATGATGAGGAGGATGATGATTAATGGGGACGATGACAGTGATTACACACGTACAGGAAGAGTGTTTAGAATGTCAGCCATCTGCCTGATCTTTATCATAGTAGCCCCTCATTCTGCCAGAAAAAAAATTGATGAAAACGATAATAAAAAAATAAATGCCCCGGTTTAGGCATCGTGTTTAAATTGACGCCTTTAGAAGAATTATGTGCCCGGTTCATTATAAAGCTATTGAGCATTATGCTTTATATTTGCTTAGTGTTTTGCTTTGAATGCAGTATTGGATATTGCACCTTAGAGCTGACACATGGAGACAAAGCCTGGAGAGAAAAAGTAATGATCACATATAAATATCAATATGAAAAAAGAGTCAGTGCTAAATAAGACGTATAGCTATTGATGTCTGAAGAACGGTAATGTCAGGCGACGGAGAAGAGAGAGAGAGAGACGAAAAATTAGGAGAGATAATATAATGCCTTCGTTTTTCACAAGGACAAAAAAGACAGAAAATGGTTAATCGAAAACACTCCAGAGGCATAAGAATCAAGCTGAGGCCGAGATAAAAACATAACGTTCGCTGTGCCTTCTGAACAAAACCGTAAATAAATATATAATCAGTTAGTATTATGCAGGTTTGCTCGGAGAGGCATTATCTCTCTGCCGTTGCCTTCTCAAGTCAAAGAACATTTGACAGTGCAAGTCCCTGATGAAAAAAGGAGAGAGAAAAGTTATGACTTCAAAAGTGTTTACTCACCATGTTTTTTAATTTGTCTGGGCATATGCAGTTTATTTGCATTTCAAATACGCATATTTGAAGCAGGTGGTTTAAATGCCAAGATGCGAATTGATGACAATCACCTCTACCATAAGCGTCAAGGGAGCTGTACTCGCAGCTGACATTAAAACTAAACGAACAACAGCTAAACAAACACGTCGAAATAGAACTCTGTTACCAGCTACCCCGCGCCACCCCACCCCCTTCCCGCATCCTCTTATTTTAATATTCACGTACATTTAAATATCAGCCCATATAGCGAGATAGCTGCGTTGCTTGACAGAATCGAGCGAGGGAGAGAGACAGAAAGAAAGTAAATACCTCACATTTGGGTGCATATAAATCTATTCATCCGTGAACGGCGTCAAATGCCTCCCCCTTTCTCCCCCTTCCTGGCCGTCGGTTCCATCGCTTCCATATTCATTTTTGTAATTTACAGCAAATCCAATAGCTGTCAATCACAAATTAAAAACTCCAAATTTACAACAGGGAGGAAACAGCTGCTTCTACATTTACAGCAAGACCACTCTAAAATATTAAAGACATGTCACCCAGCTCTGTGCAGCCCTACATCTGCGGCCATCTGTTTTCTATTAAAACATTACACCAAAAAACGCTGCTATTTTCATGCTTTTAGATCAGCACAGGAAAGCAAGACTGACAGCGTATAACCGCCCGACGTGCTGAGCTTTTATCAGCGACCCTTTCCAACGTGTCAGAATAAAAGGCTTTGAGTGGCGCATGATGTGTTTGCATAAGTCATAGATGGACACGTTTTAGGACGCTCAATGATGAGGACATTGAGAGGTGCAAGCTGGGATATCTATAAACTAATCTGCTGCTTTCCTCGTTGTCTCCACACTCGCTTGACTCTTTCTTTTGTGATGCAAGAAGTGGGTGTTGAAATGAAATACGTTCGGAGTGATTTGATGACATTTCAGGCATCAGTGTTGGAGAGAGAGCTTTCGAAAAGCGATGCTGAAATGCGCCGTTACAGCGGAGCAAAGAAGAATTACGGTCAGTGTCAAAGGTAAACAATTACAACATTCTGAGTCACTTTTTGGAGTCTGGGCAAAAGAGGATCATTGCTCCCACTCTAATAGGTAATTTCCTTTGTCTTCAGAGCAGTATTTCACATGTTGCCTTCCACGGGGTGGTCCCCTCTGCAAAAAAAAAAAAAAGAAAAAAGACAGAGCGAAAGAAAGCAAGCAAGCAAGAATGAAAGAAAGGAACGTGTGCTTGGCGCACGCATGAAAATTTTAGATGAGACGTTTTGTTCACCATCTCGAACTGCCAACACAGAACAGTTTGTTGGTGGTATGTGGAAAGCAAGCCTGTTTGGCGGATTTCTGCCAGACAAGAGTGGAAAGTTTTCCGTAAACTTCAAACCGCTTGTAGAATGAGATGGATGTTGTTGTCTGAAAGAAAGAAAGAAAGAAAGAAAGAACGTGAAAGGGCATTTCATTTAAGTTCGAATGCATGATGAGCAGGGGCCCTCAAGTTATACAGTATCTGCTGTTCGAGTTGTTAGAATATCTGTGTTCACCCCATGACAGAAACTCCATGATTAACAAGCTCGCTGTTTTTCTCTCACCCTCCATTTAAAAACAAAAAACACTGAGCTCCTGCTGCTCGCAATGACATTTCTCCCCTCGCCGCCTCATCTCGACTCTCCCTCTCTTCCTTCCTCTCCTCCTCTCATCGTCTATGGCAGGAGTCACAGGTGTGTGACAATAATTACACATACACTCAGAAAAATAATGTCATTTCTCTCCATTTAATAAGTTAGCAGTAAAATGCAGAGGGGAGCGCACGGGGAGAGCAGGCTTAAATCTTATCTGATACCCGGGCCCCTAACTCAATCATATGGCTCTTAAGAACAGGACACGGGCAGCTGGGGCTCACTAATATGCATGCAATATGTGTGTAAAACGATACGCTTTAATTTTGAGCCCACTTTAAGAAGCAACAAAATCTGTTTATACGTGAGACATTTAAAAAGAGGGAGGAAAAAAATAAAGCCATTTAACTCCCTCGTTCCCGCCAAGCTGTGACATCTGTTTAGTCTTTTCTTCATCCCTCTGCTCCAAACGCTCAATCCCAGGAAGACAGAGTTTTTAAAAACCCACTTTTCCTGCCTGCTGTTTATGCTAAAGCTCAGTGCTTTCAATCTACGGAAATACAAGTTCAGAAAATGATGATTGCACGTCTTTCCTTTATTTAAGATGAACTTTGCTTCTTTTGGATTGGGTTTCCACTGGCAGACAAACAGAATGATCTGAACTCTTAAACATAAAGGTGCTTCACAATGCCATTTGGTTAAATGGTTTCATAAAGAACCATTTAACATTTAAAGAACCTTTCTGTTCCTCAAAAGATTTTTTTAAAAACTATAAAAATGTGAGAAATGGTAAAGAACCTTTGACTGAATGGTTCACAATGTAATCGCTGTGAATCTTTTAAGAAGCCTCATTTTTAAGAGTGTATTTACTTTTAAAATGATCTTTGTCTAAAATATATAGAACACTCTTAACAATTTTCTGAACAATTTTACATAATATGTTTTTGTTATGACCAAGCGCACTGTAAAAAAATGTTTTTCTAGTTTTCTTTTTTACTTATTTACTTATAAAATTAATCACAGTCCAGGTGCACCAATTGCAAGATTTTTTTCTCCTGTGGAAAATGTTTCTCCTGCTTTCATCTGTATGTTCTCAGCATTCCATTTTTCCTTTCATTTGCACAACAGGAAACAACATAATACTTTATTGTACGTACACTCTTGAAACATGGTGCAACATTTTTTGCAAAAATAATTTTTGGCTGTGTGGTTCCATAAAGAATCTTAAACATTTGAAGAACCTTTGCTGTTTAACAAAATGTTATTTTATAGTTTAGAAAGGTTCTTTGAAAAAATAAGAAAGAATGGTAAAAAAGGTAAGAAAATGTACTGTTTCGTGGTGGAACCAAAAAATGGTTCTTCTATGGAAGTTGTTCTAAACAGCGCCCCCCATCCATTATCGGGTCCCTTACAACCCCAACCAAAAAATAATCTAAATATCTTTGCTAAATATATACTAATTTACATTATTATTTAATAATAATAATAATATGCATGCCGTTATTTTTATTAATAATAATATTACATAAAGCATGTCACCTAGGGCGCACTCACACTGTCCAAACCAAACCATGCCCGAGCGTGATTGTCCCCCCTCCCTACGCCCCCAAAGGAACGCATCCACACTTTACTTTTATTGATCTGAGCCCAGGCGTGCTTTGATCATTAGGAGCCAATTTTTTGAAAAAGCAAAGTAAAGTGCTCTCTTAACACTGGAACCCAATGTAATGTTAAGTCTGTGATTTTTATTTGGAGTCGTTTGGTGCACAATGACACACAACCCTCTCACATGCCCTCATATTGCTTGGTTGGTCTGTCGCGGGGGCAGCTCAGACATTCACGTAACCTTGCTGCACGCATCAGATGATTTTTATGAAGGCAGATGAAGGTGAGTACTGTATTTGCACAATTGACATCTCTCTTCTGAATCGCGTTTTAACGCGATTTATGATCACAATGCGCATTTCGCGCCTGAGCCCAAGTGAACCGCACTTGAGCCCACCTCTGCAAGCCAGCCAGGGTGTTATTAACCAAACCCGCACCTGGGCATGGTACAGAGCGATCACACTAGTCAAACAAACCAGGCTTTGGGAGTCACAATGAAACAATTAACAATTGTGAAAAGCGCTATATAAATAAAATTGAATTGAATTGAATGCGCCCAAGCGCGGTTTGGATAGTGTGAGTGCGTCCTTAAAGCCAAGTTACAGATTTGATAAAAAAAAAGTAATATATAAAAAAGGTAAGCTGCTGGAGACTTGCAATTGGCTGTTGTTTTTGAATAAATAATGAGGTGAGTCTAGGATTAGGGGCAATTTTGGCCACTATTTTTATTATAAATATAATTGTTTCATATTATGATGTTTCATTTTACTACACTCAAATATAGATCATTTAGAGAGGCACCCTGTGTCATTTTGTGCCGTGTTTGTAAATCACGTCATGCATTGATTTGACCCAGGACCCATGCCAGTGTTGAGTTTTGAAATCAAACAAAGCTTTCGCGTGATGTGATAAGTTCTAGCGTCTCCTGCTAATTGACGGATTGTATAGAAACGTATAGAAACCCTTGAAACGTCTAACACAGTCTCACCCCATTTCGTCAATATTTGACGACACTTGACCATTCGTCATACAGTATGTTGACGTGAAGGGTATACCTTTCGCCTCATTTTTTGACGAACTGGGGACTTCAATACTATTACGTCCGTTGCATTCTCTTTCCTATTTTATTACCATTTGCGCGTCGGTTTAGGGTTAGATTACGCAAAATTAAATAGTGTACGCGAAATTAAACAGTGTACGCGAAATTAAACAGTTGTCACCTGGCGTTGGGGTTAGAAACAGTTCTCACCTGGCGTTGGGGTTAGAGTTAGGTTTGGGTAGGGATGTCATTATGTAAATCTAACCCTAAACCGACGCGCAAATGGTAATAAAATAGGAAAGAGAATGCAACGGACGTAATAGTATTGAAGTCCCCAGTTCGTCAAAAAATGATGCGAAAGGTATACCCTTCACGTCAACATATGACAAATGGTCAAGTGTCGTCAAATATTGACGAAATGGGGTGAGACTGGGTTGAAACGTCAGCTGGACCCGTAATCGAAAAAAAAAACTTTCTGAAACACTTTGACACTTTGCCTACGTTTAGCATGAGGAAACAACTCTTAAACAGTGTTAATAAGTCAGAATGCATTGAAATACCATTAAACCACCCCTTTAAAGTTTGATATAGTCTTGTCTTGATTTTTGGTGTAAACTTGCAAACGCCCCCCAAAAACACCTAAAGACCCCCCTTTCAAAAGCCCTCTTGCTTCCGTGCCCTCTGAAGCCCCATGGAGGGTGGTATCGCTCCTGTTGAGAAACCCTATGGCATCTCTGCTACATTTTTATCACCTTTATTTATGAGACTGTGGATTTGGAGATACTGGCAACATTCTGATGACATTTTTTTGGCTTTTACTTCCTTTGCCTTTTGTTGCTTATTCTTGTTCTCCTAGTAGTCAGGACACCTGACGCACACCTGAAAATGTATAATATCGTTTTCTCAAAAGTGCACACTAGTTCCATGTCAAGTTGATTACGATCTGGGGCAGACCTACAGTAAGTCACAGACTTAAACATGAAAGAATGATGAACTTCAATCTAGTACTGTACACTTGGCTTAAACAAGAGTTTCCTGTGCAGTGTGCTTTTACGTGAAGCAGTAGGACAGTATTAACCATATGAGAGTCGGTGGGTTGTAATTGGTTGGTTAAGTCTGTCAGTGTATATGTGCATACTGTATGTGTCGCCACTGGGCTCTCCCAGAAAGCAGGAAGTGTAAGAGATTGAGGAAGAGAGGGGGCCTGTGGGGGAAAGGAATACAGGGGAGGAGGAGGAGGAGAAGAGAGAGGAAGGGGGGGGTTAAACATCAAAAAGCCTCTGACACATACTGCCGCTGGCCCTGACCACTCCACAGATGCTTTTGTTCATTGCCTCCCTCTCTCTCTCTTCCTCAGTTACCCCTTAACTCTCATTCCCTGTGTCTTTGGTGATATGCGCTGAGTACAGATATCAAAGTCGCACTGTCTGTTAAGACTTCAAACTGGGGGCCCCGTCCGTCAACCCCAATCATATCTGTGCCCCGCTTACAGACTGGAGTGGAATATTTGATCTGTTCTTTTCAGGAGGATCAACAATCAGAAAGACGGGCAGACATAAGAGACATTGTGGAGGGGGTGTTGTTAGGACTCAGACGCTGGGCGTCGGGGGGTAAAAGCAGCCTACTTCACTGCCCTTCACTCACACTAACTACAAAGAGCCACGAATGCTAACGGGATAAAGAGAGCTTTGCTCTTCGTGAACTCGCAGTGTTGTATTTTACCAGCATTTGACATCTGCTCTCTCTGGCGACGAGACCATAAACTGAGCAGATAAATGCTTTTACTCTATAGAGACATTTACAAAGTTCTTTAGTTGTGATGACCGTAAGCTTTGTGGTTTATTTGTACCTTAAGAAGTCTGCAAGGCAGCTTACTGTGGCATCATCTGACAGCATTATCTCAGGCTGTTGGGTCTGTCCATCTGTGCGTACAGCTATGACCAGGCCGAGACAAAATCTGTGAAGTTTTCACATTTTCTTTGCTGATTTTTGGGAAAAAATCTCAGAAAATCTGTGGATTGGATTGAAGTATGGTAAAATGTGCTAATGGTCCTTCATTTTTATTGGGTGTAATCAGTGGTGGAAATGACCAAGATTCACTGGAGGGACATATTTTATATTTTGAAACATTTTAAAATCTTTTACAATATTTATGTATAAAATTACCATACCATTACATGGATAAAAGAAATATATCCTCTATATTTTGAACTGGAACTTGGTCTCTCCGTTGACTCGATCCCCCAAGTCCCCCCATTTTCAGCCCTGGGTATAATAAATTAAAATTAATTGACTGGACATAATACATGTATTCAAAATACATGTATACAAAACATTTAATAAAAGCACAACGAGTGGGGCATATAGAGCTTTCTGAATGACATGTGTTGCAAATCTATGCAGCTTTCCGCACTGTTCTGTATGCACAGATTCTGTGTGGGCCTGGTTATGACTAATAATAAAGCCAGACATGTGTCACATAGATAGAGGGTAGTATACTTAGCTCTTAAATCCTTTGTCTTAGAGATCAGACTGTATAATTACCTATCACGTTAGAGTAGGAGGCTTCGGTCCTGCATACACACAAGGCCCGGGATAGAAACAGCTGTAGGTGTGCTCCGAGGCAACATGTTTTCAATGAAAGTGTGTATGTGGAAGCCTTAAGTGAGATGTATTGCCTAATCATGCAAACTATTTAACAACCCTTACAGAAAAACCACATGAATTTTACGTTTTCACACGCGTCTTTATGAATCTTATAGGTGCCAAAAAATGTGGCACAGGTGCCTAAAAATTTGCGTGGGATTTGTACGAAACCCACATTTCACACGTGATCACGTGTTTTTGCACATGTGAAATTCATGTGGATTTTCTGTAGGGGAGAATTCCATTCTTTATCCATTTTAATATGAGTAGTAAAATATATAGCATATCTGACCCCTCCAGGATGATGTCATAAAATCCTTGGCGATACCAGCTTGTGATTGGCTCTCTGTCAATCAGCAGAGACGTTCCTGCATCGTGCACGTGTACGAGGGTTGAGTTTCTTCCTCTCTTGTTGTGTGGCAGAGGGCAATGAGTGCACTAGGAATCTGTCCATCCACACTAACTCTTTTTCCGTTCCTAATCATCCCCATTTAAAGCCAGAGATGAGAGGCCTTTCTGACTCACACATATGCACCTGCTCTAATCATCACTATAAGCTTTAGTGCATGTGTCTGTGTATGTGTGTTTTTTTTTTTACTGAAGATCCCTTATTTGTCTGCGTGTGGTCAGTTGGTATCAGCATTTGGTGGTGTTCACTGCACGTCACATCCTCTTTCTAAACAACAGCTTCACATTCAACAGATTAATGAAAGGATACATTTATCTCCGCGTGTGCATTTTGGCAAAACTTTTAAAATCTATACTTTTACAGCCTTAATATTATTTTTACATATTAATACATGTTAACATATTCTATATTAATACAGCTGACATTAAGTAGCAATTCATGTTAATTTATTTATGAATTAACATGAATCAATATTAATAAATGCAGTAAAAATATTGTTCGGTATTCGTATGTGATATCTAATGCATGAAGTAATGTTTATGTGTAGAATAACACTGTGTTAATTATTAAGTGTTAACAGTTTAGGTGTTAACAACTTTATTTGATCCATTCCTTAATATTTTCCAACCAACTAAATGTATGTAGAGTATGCAGTGATATGATTACCTGAATTCCAATTAGAAGTCCAGTCTGTGCCGGAAAACACACTCCCTGATGAGCATCTATTTATTTCACTATATAGACTTTGATCAAGACACCTAATTAACACAGGGATGTGTGTGGACACGTGCAGTCATCCTCTCTCTGAAGGGGTGAGAGAGATTGAGATAGGAAGCACACATACAGCCACACAACGCTCGTCTGGAGGTCGCACCTTGTTTTTGGGCAGTGGTATAGAGCGCAAAAAAAGAGGAGAATCTGGGCCAGTTATCTTCCGATTTCTCCCCAAGCCCTGCGACGCGGCTAAGTGAGCCTCAACTGACCAGAAATGATTTGCCTCTGTCTGTTAAACACGTAATGGAGTCATTTAACTAGTCAAATTAGAAGCTGCAGAGATGCCGCATGCTTCATTACTGGGTTCCAATGGGCACCATTTTACATTTACGTCAGGAATGATTTCAGGGCAAATTAATGTTTTTATTGTCTAACACAAATACGCCCTCAACACATAAAAGAGCAGCTCCCCCTACAGGTCATTGACCAAAACTGACTAAAGCCACAGTGAGGGGACATGTATAGAGTGGTCAACATGAAAATAAATCTTATTCTTTTTGCATACATTTCCACTTTGCATTTTGCTAACAGTTCAGATTGCTTAACATCACCATGAGCAGATGTAATGAAAACAAAGTGTGCATTAACCGTAGTTTGATGTGGCTGGATTTCATTTAGTAAAATTGGACATTTCTGATTACAGACGAGACACAGGCCCGCTCTGCCCTGCCCCACACTGTTGTTTGATGCATGTGGAGTCCTGTTCAATATTTGTCTTCCTGTGCATGAAGGCGGGTGGTGGGTGTCGCCACAGAGTCATTTGTCCAGTACTGACACACTGTTTAAAATGGCTTTTGTGCTATTTTCTTCTTTTTTGCCTTTTGATTATTTTCGATATGTTATTTCGGCATGGTCTTGCTATCCGGACTTTATATAACAAATACAAACATACAGTGACTGTTTATCTTCATCAAGAACAAAGCAGTTTTGTATATCGCAACTAGATTCGTTTTCATAGCATGTGCAGGGTGAGTAATAGTTTTTCTTCATCCATGTCCCAGTGCCGAAAGAGCTATAATCGAATTGTAATAAAATGGTGCTTTGTCATCTACGCGACTCACTTGATAGCCATCCTGTTTCTTCTGCCCCTTTCCGTCTGTCCATCTCAGCCTTCAGAACTATTAGATATTGACACACATAGACACACATGGCTGACACACATAGACATGGCTTTTTCTGAAGAGAGAGAGAGGATGAGAGAGCAAAATAAAAAGACAGTGGATGCCCCTCCTTACCCTGTTGTGCTTGACACACTGTCGATAACGTTTCACCCAAACACACTGTTTGATCATCTCTATAGGCTGGCAGACTTTGAGGCAAAAGCTGCTGTTTGCTCTGTGATACACAGCCATGCAAGCATCACAACAGCTGCATTGCTCAATGTGATAACCCCACCGTGAACCCCACTTTCTATCACTGCACTTTATATTGCGCCGGTATTCCTTTCTCACGCATTTGCATTCGATCTGCTACAAAGCTAACATTAGAAGATGCTTTTTAACATCTGATAATAGATCGTATATTAACTACCATTAAATTATGTGGGCTAACACAGTGAAGAGTATGCCCGGGTCAGGTCCAATTGTGTTATTTGTACTGCATAACAAATATTCAGAGGCTAAAACACCACAGCATCTGTTGTGATGGTCACATTGCAGATATTGTACGAGACCCTTGCTTTTCTTAACATGTGAACATTTGAATAAGTACACAGTAAAAAATATGCAGCATTTTTGTCTAATCAACATATTTTTATGTTACTTTTGAGAATAATTTCAACTTGATTTTAAAAGTTATGTCAACTTTTTAAAGCCAAAACTTAAAAAAGTAGGTTGAATTGACTTGCAAAACCAAATTGTTTTAACTTCATGATGCATATTTTTTACAGTGTAAGAGACTTTGTTGAACACAAAGTGTATTCCTAACTACAATTTTGTTTTTTTCCTAAACATTTTATTTGTGTAGATGTAAGTAGAATGATTAAATTATGCTTTTGACAAAGCCAGTTCATTTAGATTAGCAGTTTACCTTACAAAACATTATTTACAGTGTTTATCATTTTTTACTATTAAAACCAGACAAATAGAAGTCATCTAACCCTTCATCTTTCTGTCTGCCTTCGTGTCATTATTTTTTCTTTTTTCGTCTTTCTTTTTTTTGCCGCCTGCTATTTATTTATTGATTGTCAGAAAGGCTGGTTATCTTTGCATGGTGGGCAGTTATAGATGAATGCACAAAGCATTTTCATCTGAACAAGAGATCATTGTATATTGTGGTCCTCCCACGTTCTTTGGCGTCGTGACAGGGAAGAGGGGTCGAAATCGGAACAAACGCTGCCATTTCCTGTCATCTCCGAGCTCTGGCCATTGAGTGGCTACGAAAACAAACGTGGGAGTCTTACTGATAACATAAAAACATTATCCTGCTCCTGTTTTCATCCGATATAGTACTTTTGAGAATAGCTATTAGTGTGGAGACAGTGTGTCTTGATTGTGACTATAGATCAGGTGATGATGTACAGTAAAGAGAGTTTATACCCTGGTTAGACACATAACTAGGGCAAGGCTTTGATTTCTGACTTGATAAAGACACAAACAAACACTTGTCTTTGAGTTCTCAAGACTTCTCGGGTTCCTTGCTCTGGTTATCAGTGTGTTATCTGAAGCCAAGCAGTGTTCAATATCATAAGATGACAGTGACCTGTTTATAACATTATTTTATGTCTTTAACTTTTAGTAGAGAATACGCATGAATGTATTGTGGGGTGTCACGCTACCCTCTACTGAAATTTGAGACATCAAAACATGTCTCAAAATTACCTGTTGTTAGTTTTTTATTCATGACTTTCTAAATAAATGAGTAACATTGTATTTGTTAACAGTGCTTAACGGATAAGCTATCATGAATCAACAATAAACAATACTTCTACATCATTTATTAATATTAATTAATTTAGGTTTTATATTTATTATTATGATTTTTTTCTTTAATCCAAAATTGTAATGGCTAACATTATTTAATGCACAACTACCTTACATTACATTAATAAATAAATGTTTCATTAATAAAAAATTGAAAATTACATTAGATTGTTAGTTCATATTAACTAATGCAACTTTATTTTAATGTGTTACCAAGAAATCAAAGATAACCCCTGGAATGTACTTTATTTAAATGCATTTCATTCGATTTTATAATGGCATTACATTATAACTTAAAACCAGCTATCCCCTGTAGTGATAATAGGTCAGTACAATTCAAACATGCATAAAAATTAAGAAAAAAACATATACAAAGTAAATTAACAGTAATTTTAATTTTTGATTATGTTGACCTATGATAAACAAGAATAAAATAAACATTAATTAAATTAAACATTAGTTAACTACATTAGTTAACATGAACTAATAATGAACTGCACTTTACAGCATTTATTAATATTTGTTAATGTTAATTTTACCAATCACTAGTACTTTATTTAAATCTTGTTAACATTAGTTAACGCACTTGTGAACTAACATGAACAAACAATTTAAAGCTTTATTTCAATTATTTAACATGATCAAAGATTAATAATACTGCAACAAATGTATTGCTCGTGGTTTGTTTACTGTATGTTAGTTAATACATTAACTAATGAACCTTATTGTAAAGTGTTACCGAAAAATCTTCTGAGAAGTCCGAACACAGGTTGCATAGATTATTCAAATAATTGCATATAAAAAAAGAATTTAGCTTGTTTTGTCCCAGTGTTTACGAATCACTGCCCTTAAAGTGCCTTGTGATTCATTTAATAAGAAGAATAAATATTGATGTGGTGTTAGTAGCGCTGTATATTCTCAGACATTGTGTTGTTAAGGTGAAGTCTCTGACAGATTGTGTGGCGGAGTGAGCCATGTCAGCAGGAAGGGTTGCAGCCTGGACACACCGACACATCCAGAAGGTTCTCCACAGGATTCTGACGGACCGCAAATGCTGGAATAGCTTTCCAGGGTTCCAGCGGACCTCAGAGATCAAACGAAGCAGCAGGAGTGTGAGAGAACGAGAGATGGCTGAGAGGAGGGGGGAGAGGATCGTGAAAGACTAGGGAGAAGGAGAGATAGAGGGGTAATGACATTTCTGTGACAGGGGTGCGGAGTGAAATTTTGAGTTGTTTCTCTCATCCAGTTGCTAGGAGTGGGTGGGTCCAGGGCCAAACCCAACGGTTCCCACAATCCAGCTTTCTGAAAAGATTCATAATTACTCTTAAGAAGGTAATAGTGTCAAATGAATGCCTGAAGGAACAAAGGATCTTATTATGCTTGCTTGTCAGCGTGTATGTGTGTGCGTGCGAATGTTCTTGTGTATATCGGTCATCTGTTGCGATTTCTTCGGGACGGGTAGCGTGCACTAGACTATGTGAAAGGAAGAAGATGGAGAAGGAAACACAAGTACAGTTTTAACCAGCCTTCAAAGGTCTCGTGTGTTTATTTAGGAGCTCTCGGCAATTGTTTTTAACTTTATTCCCTTTTGGAGTTCACAATAGCTGAGCAAGAGTACATCTCTCTCACGCAGAAAAACACGCACGTCTGAGAGCAGAGAGAAGTCTTCTTATTGGAAAATCTTTCAATAAATCAATGTGACTTTAAACACATTTCCCCCATGACACCGCTGACCTGATAAGAACTCCACTAATCTCTTTTGAGGCTGTCAGAGTGCTTTGAACAAAATCTAGTTCGCATCTATCAGCAAGGTTATTTGTCAATGACTTATAATCCTAGGTAAATTTCACTGGTTTTATATTAAAGGCGGCTAATGGTTCTCATGTCTGAAGTTTCTCAGGCTTGGGAAAAGGAGGAGGCCGAAGTGAAACAAAAAAAAAGAATGTTATGGATCCGCCTGCCAAAAACAATGGGAGCAAGGAAAAGTGAGGAAAAGCGGATAATTGTACTGAAATTTAAAACAGAACGAAGCCTCCTTCCTCGTCCGCTTCGGTTGGTTTTACTTGATATAGTTTTATTATTTTTATTTACATATTTGTCATCGCTGTTTTCACTCGCCCGCCTTTATGTGCACGCTAAAATGATTTGGCTCCTGAGAAAACTCGGCATGTTTCGTTCCAGAGAAGGAAAAGAGCAATCTGCAGTGAGTCGAGGCCTACTGGGTAATTTATGAAGTCTCAATTAGACAAGCACACAAAGTAATGATTCTCAAAAGCGCTTTGTCCAGCACATGGCGTATTAGACGCTGTCCACGCTTATTAGACCTGCCTCCCGAACTTCATAAACAGCATTCTCCCATGAATTATTAATAACACATTTGAGAGACTTACTGTTCCTTGACTGCCCGTGCAAGCTGCTATTTAGGTCGAAAATCGAGTAAAAAGCATTTGTAATTGATACAATTATTATAACGGAACAGAAAAGGTCCTTAAAGAGTGTGAAGAGGATTTCTAGCAATGAATGTACTGCCTTTATTCCTGGTATTGACTCTAAATAGGCCTTTTCTTGTTTCCATGGGAAAGTGCTTTCATATCTACCAACTCATGTTTAGTCTTTATTGAAGACGTTTGATGTTTTGTTGTTTACAGGTTGTGTCAAAAACTAAAAAGCCTTGCCTTAAGTGTTTACACTGCGCATAAATAGTTTGACGTTTCATATTCAACAGTGCTTTACTCGTGCTGGTAAATAAATAAAAGGTAAACAAAGGATACATTTCTGCTGCGTGCATAACCTTGAATTTCGACACTTGTACTCATATTTTGTCACTGTGTTTATGAGTTTTGAAAATCTCAGGTGTATTCTTTCATTGAATTCCCATGATTGTCTGTCTATTAGATGGAACAATAACTGGCTTTTATGTCATTATGATGTCACTCTTGTTTGTTTCTTCTAATGGCATCATTAGGTTGGCATGATTAGGCACTTGTGTTAGGGAAATACATTACTGTTTATTGGTTACACGAGTGGTCTGTCGAAACCAAGACACTCCATTTTACACTCTCACTGTTTTGGCTTTTTTAAAGTGCGAGATTACTGCAAATATTTTTGCACTTAGTAATGTGTGATTGAAATGCATATGTTTCACATAATTTCTCACATAATGTAACTAAATTTAAGCAGGGAAGCACTTAAATCCAGGGTTGCATGCCACCTAGGCTGGGATTAATGACGTCCAAAACCTTACTACACTAGACCTATAAATAAAAAGCGCTACAAAGAAAGTCCACAGGTGCTAGACAAGCTAAAGCAATGGATGCATTATTTATGTATTTGCACACTATGATATTTATTGTCTTTGTCCTGTCAAGTCTTCTGAAAAATCAATATTTCCCAGCATGGTCATTTTCTTTGGCAGACATATTGGAATATATAACCGTGATTGACCATATAAATCCATATATTGTATGCAGCATGCCTGGAACCAATTGAGACTTCCAAATGTGTAAAATATGCATGGTAAACACACATGGTATGTGTCTGCATCTAGTAACATGAGAGTTTGCCTATTTTTGACATTCATCCAAACAAAACCCACCAAAAAGCTTTAAACCACTAGCAAACAGGTTAGTTACAGCAATATCTTACATTAAACAGTTTAATACAGAAACAAAAATGAATAGGTTTAATGACCTTTCTTAACATGGGAAAAATCTTTCAGGCCAACAATTAGACTGCCATATATTACAATCACCTGAGAGCTGACAATGAAGCTGCAAATCTTCCCGAATATCTTTCTCTTTAACGTATGCTGTATGCTTTTCAACCTCTCGGCCTCCCCGAAGAAACATCTGCGTGGAGCAAGGGGCAAAGGGGCTGTTTTGGCCGCTGTTCCCGCACATATGCAGAAAAATAGAAATGTAAATAAGAGCAGATTCATAAATACTGCTGTCTTAATTGAGACCCAGTAAGAGTAAGTAGCAGATGTTAGAGCGGGAACTGTTGAATCATCAGAGACCAGTGGGGAAGCAGGCGAAATCATATTAAAAGAGAAAAAAAACTCTGCCAGGTGCTTGCGATTTTCCCGCACTGCAATCCGTGAAATGTGTGCCCGTAGATGCCTCGCGTATGTGCGTCGTGTATGGATTAGGAATCATTTCCTTTCTCTTTATCAAAAACAAACATAAAGGCTGACAAATGTAGAGAGAAATAGAAACGCCAGTGACTCCGGAGGTGCCTGGAGTCACAAGTCTGATCTGTGTGCGAGAATAAAGGCCTGTTAAGAGTGAACTATCATCGTTTAAGCTGTGACACATTGGCTTTTTCTTATCTCAGTCCAAACTCTAAAATGAACACAGGGAGACGCAAACCTAGTTTCTATCACATGTCACAACCAGCAAAAGCCTGTCAGCCTACATTCCCACTTAAAACATCCAAATCTCTCCCTCTCGTTTTCCCTTTCTTCTCTTACGAGAGATTCTTGCTTGATCTAAGGAGAGTATGTAGTAGCTGTTCGCTTGTGTGGGACCACTCTCATGATTTCCTTCCCCCCTGGAAAACGCGGTGTGTGAATGTCAGGTTCCCTCTGATATCTGCTGTGTTGGGACTGCTGAGGGGAACCGGTGAGAAGGTGGCACTGACAGGTCCCGCCGAGCGGGATAAAAGGAGTTCTTGTGTTTCTACATTCTCTCTCACCCGCTCACGTCTTTTCTCTTTTCGTTCTCTCTGTTTCACAACATATGAAGTGACTGACAGCGTGGCACTAAAGGGACGTCGTCTGACTGACTCAGACACGGCGTTCCGTGGTACGTTCCCTCGGCTGAGAGCTGCGACGCTACACAAAATTAGTAAGCGAGTGAGACGAGGTGCGCGATGCTCGTGCGAATAATAGCAGCGGTAGCTCTGGGGACACCGACTCTTTCAGATTAGGGCTCACAATTAATACAACACATACACGAGACACCGAGAGACTGAACACAAGCAACGCTCCTTAAGATCCTATAGGAACAACTCAGACGCCGAGTGTTTATGAATGAGGCTGCGTCTGGTGGTATGTTTTGTGATGAGCCTAACTTTTCAATTTTCTTAGTTCCCAATAAATGGTCTGTTTTGCTGTTTGTTTTGTTGTAGTCATTATTTTCTGCACGTTACATAAGGAGCAAAAAAAACAAAACAAAGGTTTGCACTGAAAAGTAGAACACTGCTATGCTTAGAATAGAAAAATCACAAAGAAAGTCTCTTTGATATCTCAATTGTTTCACTCAGACCACAATGAGATTAGATGAAGAGCAAATGGAGACTGTTTATCAGATTTTACTTTTTCTCCTTAGAAACAGGCCGCTGACACGTTTTGTCTAGAGTTTAAGATTGCAACACGATCTCAAAGTGTGCTCGGTTGTGCACAGGCTGCTATGAAATCTTAAAGATTTCAATACGTGGTAACGCTTTAGATTACAGCCCGGAAAGTACTACGTAAGTACAGCGAATTTACAGCGTATGTTTCTGTAATTATAGTTTACTTATGAAGTACGTACGTGTAATTATAAGGGAACAATTTATAATATTTGGGGAATAAAGGGGCAACAACCAGGAAAAATACAAATAATATATGCAGTGAAGTACTGCGTAAGTATAGCGAATTTACAGCGTATGTTTCTGTAATTATAGTATACTTATGAAGTACGTATGTGTAATTACAAGGGAACAATTTATAATATTTGGGGAACAAAGGGGTAACAACCAGGAAAAATATAAATAATATTTGCAGTAAGTATTTTAGATTACTAAACAAAACTTAAAATTCAGTTAATGTGTTTATGCTATTTATTAGTACGATACAATTTATTTAGAATTTTCAATAAAGGTTACTTACCTTAAGAAAGAAAAAGAGTACAGGAATTTGTTGGGTCATCAAGCAAAATTAAAAATAGGCAAGGCAACTTTGGTGAAAACAAAGCAAGCAAAACTAGAACTACACTCTTAGAACAAATGTGTTAAAAACAACACATTAGTGTTGATTCTGAGACGACACACTAAATGCGTTGTTCCAAAATCCACCCATCTCTGTGTTATTATGGAAACAACAAATTTTGTGTTATATTTTAACACAACTTGTGTTATATTTTAACACAAAATCAACACAAAATGATATATAATGTGTTAAAATTACACATAATGTGTTAAAAACTTAACACACAAAGATGTGTAAAAAATTAACACATCCTTTCTAAGAGTGTATTTTCTGTAGTTACTGTTTTGTGTTGTTACAGTCTAAGTCGAAATGTTTTACCCCCTTGTTTCACGTAGTTACAGAGTAAGTACAGAATCTGCGGGCTGTAAATTAAAGTGGCACTTGTTACCCCCTTGTTTCACGTAGTTAAAGAGTAAATACAACATCTGCGGGCTGTAAATTAAAGTGGCACTTGTTACCCCTTTGTTCCGAAAATATTATTAATTGTTCCCTTAAAATTACATGTATGTACTGTATAAGTACACTATAATTACAGAAATGTATGCTATAAATTCGCTGAACTTACGCAGTACTTTACTGCATATATTATTTGTATTTTTCCTGGTTGTTACCCCTTTATTCCCCAAATATTATAAATTGTTCCCTTATAATTACACGTACCTACTTCATAAGTAAACTATAATTACAGAAACATACGCTGTAAATTCGCTGTACTTACCCAGTACTTTCCGGGCTGTAATCTAAAGCGTTACCCAATACGTTTCTCATCCAGTTTGTTTAAGACTAAGAAAACATCCACATGAAGCCAGAAGTTTCCCAATCCGTTCGTATCTTTTTTTATTCATTTTAAAAAAATTCTGTAAACACGCTGTTATCTCAAGAAATATTGGCATACACACGAAACCACTGACACTGACTCAGATCGATGTAGTACACATGCCAGGCCAGTATGTGGCCCTGTAATTCTGCCAAAAGATACATTAAAACAGAGACTTTGAGCATGCGCATAAACCTTGTTGTTGTCCATAATCATTTGTTGCTCACTGTAGTAACAAATGAGCAGATGTAGCTTTAGTAAAGCTAATAGGCTCATACCGTACGTTCTGCAGCACGAACGAGACATGGGTTGATGACATCATTGTTTCACAAAATATAATAAATTGGCTGTACACATGAATGTCTTTTATAGATTTATTCAATCTGGGACCTAGTTTTAAAAAATAGTGGTTTCAGGCTCTCAAAACGCCTGATCCGTCTGGCCGAAACATTTAAAAATTTTACGTATAGATGGTTTCATCAGACGCATGTGTGGTGAAGCGATTACGCATCTGGTAAGATCTTTACTTTCAGTTTTAAAGTTGGTAAACTGAACAAATACCTCGTCAAAAATAACAAATATTTTGGTTGTCTAGGTAATCTAGGTGTTGTTTATTTTGCTTGTTATATAAATAAACTACTTTTTGTTATTTATTCTTAGCGGAGTTTACCGGAATTTACGTGTTGACCACGAAAGCCGCTTTTTTTGTTATTACTGCTAAAACCGTCTATAGAGCTTAATGTGTCTCCGTGTGGACGGGCTTTAAAAGCAACCTAAGTGCAATACAGTTTGCTTTGCATACACTGTAAAAAAAAATTACAGAAAGTTTTTTTCAGTAATTTTACATTAATACTGTAAAAAAATCATAAAAACCTGTTAAAAATTTTCCATAATACAAAAATATGTTTTTTTCCAGGAATTTTACATTGATACTGTAAAAAATCCGTAAAAAACTGTAAAATTCCGGCAGCTGTGGAGCTAGAAAATACCGTAAAATAACGGTCTCAATAAATGACAGAAATTTTCCATAATACAAAAATTATTTTTTTCTGTAATTTTTCATTAATACTGTAAAAAAACTGCTTACGGCTAAAACCGCTAAAACTTGTTACTGCTAAAACCGTCTATAGAGCTAAACGTGTCTCCGTGTGCACGGGCTCTAAAAGAACCTTAGTGCAATACAGTTTGCTTTGCATACACTGTAAAAAAAATCTGTAAAATAAATGTAAATAAATTACAGAAATTTTCCATAATACAAAAATTTTTTTTTTCTGTAATTTTACATTAAGATTCCGGCAGCTGGGGTGCTGGAAAAATGCCGTAAAATAATGGGCACAACAAATTACAGAAATTTTCTGTAATTTTACATTAAGGGTAACTTCACAATCATCTGTGTGTATGTGTGTATGTATGCATGCATGAGTTTGTGTGTACGAGTGTGTGTTTGGCCCAATTAAGCAACTCGTTCTCACCCCATGTCGAGTCCAGCAAAATAAAAGGCATGATTCATTCTCAAATAGTCCTGATGAACCAAAAATGACCTCATGTCTTCCTGTTGTCAAACAAAAGGATCTTTTAAAAAAAGTAAAGCAGGCAGGAAGCAGATAGGATGGGAAAAAGTCTGAGCAATACAGGCCAAATCTCATCAGAGAGAAATCCGACACACATCAATTTAAGAGAAACAGACAATATCAACTTTTACCAGCGGCCTGGACTCGACCTTGTTAGCAGGGCACATTGGTAATCTGCGTCTAATGATTTTTTCTCTTTTCTCCCTCGCCCTCCCTTCACCTCTCGCCCGTTCTTCCTCCTCTTCCTCTCTTACATTAGACCACAGCTTGTGCCTGAACCGCAGAGTGTCACAGTCATTTAAGACGCAGCCCTTAAGATTTTTTCCTCCACACATTCCAATGCCATTATGTTACATTGTTGCAGAATAAAGAGTGGTATTATGTTCCAGCAGTACAGGGCACAAGTGGACTGAGTTTTTATCTGCTGAACGAATCAATCAGGATTATGTCAGTTGAAAAGAATCACAGACCGCAGTCGCCAGCGGACCAGGCCTGTGAATGTGTATGCCGGTTTTTAGGAACGTATGAGAGAAATACTTTAGTACTGTAAAGGTTGTTGAGTGAAGTGAATCTCTGTTTTATTTTACACTGTTCATTTACAGTGAGAGGATTCTGAGGACACTAATTATCATTTCAGCAGAAATGATTAGAAGATCAAATGGAGATCGAATGCCATTTCCTTCCATTAATGCGAGGGGTTTAGTGCGGCTGTCATGCCGCGGCCATCGCCGGGCCTGTGGGAAAACAGCAAGTGAAAAATGGGGAGAGGCTTAGAGAGGAGACCAGGGCGGGGTTTGGCTCAGGGGTGCAGAGGATATTCCTAACAATAGCTTGCAGAAACTGAGATTAAGATGCAGATGACTTGATTGAAAGATTTCTTCGCGAAGATGTATAGCAAGAAATCGGAGACGGAAAAGTCAAAGTTGAAAATGGACATGCTTTTCAGGCTCATAAACATGTCTCGTCATTTATTTAGCGGTTTTGCTGGTGTATGTCTGTTTTCAGTGGCTCACGTGCCGGGGTGAAGGTCATGGCCTGAGGGTCTCACCCTCTGGTGCCCTTACAACCTGCTAGTGAATAAGCACACAAGTGTGAATAGACATTAGTAATGTGCGCTGCATGAAAAGACCACATTTGTTTCTGGCTCTATCCGACAAATTGTTCCTTTGAATTCACGGCACCAAGTGTTTTTCTCTCTCACTTTTCTTTTAGTAGCTTTGAAACATCTGAACGAGCATAGAGATTTTTATTGTAATGGTGCAAATTTTTAGATATTGCTTAAATAGCTTCTCTTTGGTTTGCTTGAAGCGGGTGATGGAAAAATTCAAAGTGCTGCATAGCCATTTGTATTGTATTTATGTATTGCAAAAAAAGGTAATAGATCAAGCACATTCCATTATCCCCTTATAAGATCATTAGCAAATATAATTAGATATGAAAAGAAAGTAATTTGGGTTAGAGAGGGAGAAAAGCGCTATCAGGCACAGAAGACAGATTGCAACATCAGTGTTTGGCTTTAAATTGCTCAGTGGAGGTAGTATCAGTGTACGAATCTCTGTCCCAGAAATAGAAAGAGTCAGAGAGCAAGACTTCACATTCGAGACCTTCCTTTTCTCTACAAGACCGGAATTGTGAGCTTCTCATTTCCTCTTCTTGATCCGGTTTGCGTCTGGATGTATAGCTGTCCTTTGGATCGCTCTGCGTTTTTCTTCTTCTTAGTGAAATGTGCAAGACGCGCAGCTCTTCTGTCAAAATTGATATTCTGCTAACCTCTGTTGACTAAAGCAGGTTTACCCGAAGAATAACAGATACACACTATTTGTTTTACCTTTCTAAGCACACTAAAAGCAAAGGACTTTCAAGTGTGCCACATGCACCAGTTTGTCTGTTTTTTTTTGTGCTCCTCCTTACAACCGTTTGCTTATCTGAAGGCAATCTGAACCCACACAACCACCAAACATACAATTCTGCTGTTTCCTGCAGAAACATTGGGTTTCTTTTACCTTTCCAGGGCAAAAGGGGGTTGTGTGCAAGGATTCTTCTAGTCTTTGTGAATCACTACAAATGGTATTCATAAACATCCTGTATTCATTAAAACCGTCTAAAAATATGATTTGGTTGCACTTCCTTGTGTTCAGCCCGAATATATGTGCGTCTGTGTGTGCGCGTTCGCACACTGACTCGTATTTACATATTTATAAATACTGGGCTGTACAATGAGGTCTACCTTTGCCAAAAACAACTCTTTTCCAGCAGCACCGGATGCCTGGGAGAGAACAAAGCCACCCTCCGTGGCAGAGTGTGCTGTGTGTGTTGTGTTTGTGTTCAGCAGAAGATGGTGAACCACATCACTTACATCTACACTTCATTCATATCGAAAAGCAGACTTTGAGACGAGCGAAAACATCTGAAGTCGTTTTTTAAACAGAGGATATTACAAATGGACAAACCACTTAGGAAGTACATAATGTGGTAAAAGTATCAGTCAAACCATCCGGAGACCATGTGCTAAATAAATGTTCCCTGTTCATTTCCATAATATGTATTCTGCTTTATCTGATCGCTTAAACATCTTTTCAAAAGTTAAGCCTTGCATTTTCCTCCAATTAAACGACCCCTTGTTTGAAGAGAAACCTAAAACGAACGGACCTTTGAACACAAATATGCACTAAGTAGATTTCATGGTAAAAATAGAATACCTGAGGGAGGCCAGGGTATAAAGTGGTACTGTTTTTAACATGGAGCCGCTCTCCGTCCTAACTTTGTGGTTTGGGAATAATAAGCAGCAGTTTGGAAATGTCAGAACCTTGACTCCAGACGGCCCCGCTTTTCCCCGAGTGTGCTGGCCCCTGTTAACTGAGCTTGCTCCCAGCCTTGTGCTGGGCTATTGTTCTGTCTGCCTTTTCATTTAGCCATTCTGTTAAGCATGACACATGTATTAACATAAGATGGATCCTGGAGCTATGTGTCCTCTTACCATATGTCTTGTATTACTTTCCAGGGCTCCTCTCTTGTCTTACAGTAAGAGTGCATTATCAGACTTGAACAGTAGAGGGCGCCATATTCTTTTTCCACTATATGATTCAGTAGTGCAAGGTGTTTCAGTGCTATTACAGCATATAAAGATTTAAATATAGTTTGGTTACACTTTACAATGAGATTGTATTTCTTAACATTAGTAAACGCATGAGCTAACAATAAGCAATGTAGTTTTACGGGATTTATTAATCGAATTAGTTTATGTTAGTTCATTGACTTATGTTGACAATTACAGTTTTTGATTTAAAAAAAATGTATTAGTAAATACTGAAAAAATTACATGAACTAAGATTTATAAATGCTGTAGAAGTATTATTTGTCAGCTAATGCATTAACTAATATTAACAAATACAACCTTATTGTAAACCCTTACGAATATTAATTAACCCTGGTTTTATCGTGGTAAAAATGTAATGTTTCAGCAAAACCATGGTTTTACTACACTTACCATAGTTTAACTATGGTTTTAAAAACCATGGTTGTCAAAACCATGGTTATTTTGTGGTTACCATGGTTTTACTACAATAACCATGCTTTTTTGGTTTTAACTGTAGTAAAACCATGGTTAATTTTCATAAGGGAAGTGTTATTTGTAGTTTTTACTTCTGCAACCTGATAAATAATGTTGTTCAAGCAAAAATTATATATTTTTCTAGTTGGTCGGAAATAATAGCATGGAAAATAAATGTTTGTGCAAACAAATAAACATGATTTAAACTATGACATGAGATGAGAGAGGCAATAGAATGATAACAACATAATTTGACAGGCTTGAGTATGATGATTTCTAATATGGCAACCGCTCCACACATGCAAAGCAAGAATGCAAAAATAATCGAACAAAATTGGGGAGGAAAAAGTTGTGAGGATCATAAAGTTTGTGTGTTAGTCTCCAGATCGCAGTGGCAGTTGTTTAGGGAAAAGAAATGGCATCCTTAAATAATAACATTCCAGGTGGCTTAGTTAATGAAGAGTGAAAACCAAATATGGGGCGGAATCTGTAACTCATTACCAAAACTTTCTTTAAGAGGAAGTCACGAAGAGCAGCGGCCCCTGGGAGACCAGCCGTTTTTAAAACTTGAGAACATAATTTATTATCATTATGGTTATGATTATCTTAATTTCCTCACGGACACCAAAAATGCGAGCAGACAGCTGTAGAGCCGTGACTGCGGCATATTTCTTAAAAACACTGCCAATCACTTCATATTTGATCAATAACAACCACTTCATCTGTGGATGAACATGAAACATCAGCAGGTTAAAGGAAAATGACATTGAGAAACAAGCTTTGATTTTTAACACGAGTCTGGTTAATTTGGTGGCTTATACTGCCATCTTGTGGAAAACGTATGAACTGCATCTTTCGGTTTGAAGCGTTTGTGTGCTCTGTTCTTTTCACATCTTACCATTATGTTTAATTACATTTCTTTCTTTTTCACATTTTATGACAGGGTTATTCGTGAATTCGTACTGCGTGACTTTAATTTATTTATGAATTTAAGCAAGGGTATTTTAAGTATAAAATAGTGTCATTTCTCACTAGAGTTCTGTTTGTTAGTGAGCATTTCCCTTCACATCATATGATTTAATATCAGCATTCGAGCAGGCGAAAGTGGTTTAATTTTTCGTCTTAATCTCTATCAGCGCTTTCATATGCATGACATGCGAGTTGAAAATGCGTGCGTTTGAAAGAGCGCGTCTCGAGATAGCGCGCGCATAACGCAATGCGAGGAGGCGTCAGCGATATTGCTCGATGTTTTATTTCGTTATTAGTGGCGAACTGACTCCTCGTTTCATTTCCAGCAAGAGCACACTCAAATAAATGCATGTTTTAATTTCATTTTGTCATTTTCATAGAGGCACTTTAAAAGAACACGACTTGGAAACGCACTCTGTAGATTTTATTGCCAAATAATTTTCTTAGGGGTTGTAGAGGGAATTAAACAACATTTATATTATTTAGTTCAAGCGGCGATGGCGCATAAATGGGACAAAAGCAGTAAGCATTTTTACCGGATTCAAACTTCAGCAGTAATTGCACAAGTGCAATGTTCCCAGAGTTATTGTCTTGATATTAGAAAACTTTATATATTTATATCTCGGTATTGGAGGTGGTAGATGTATTCAAACAGCCTCCTTCCATATCTAATAGCTTATCTAATAATTCACAAGATATGTTTTCCATTGTGTCATTAGAGGTTAACCATACATCTAAAATGAGATGAAGTTAATAGTCACTATTTAAACACACACACACTTTCTGATGGAGGCATTATCATCTGCAATGCAATCGTTTGTTTCTTTTCAGATACCTCACCTAATACAGTTATAATATTGCTCATAACTGTTGCATCGAAATCCTATTTTAAGTGATCAGATACAAAAATGTGTGCGTGTGCGTGTTTAAATCACTGTCATTCATTCTCTTTTTCTTTTTATAATAAAGGATGGCAATAAAGGATGCACATTTTGGTAACACTTGAGCCACTGATATTAGTTAACCAAATTAGGTTTACAATAATTTATAGGTTATTTCTTTATTATACTTCCCTAATAGAAATGAAAAACACCACTAGTCAGTTTAGTCACTTTTATAGGAAAATACTATCTTGCTATATTTGTTTGTGAACTGAAAACCATTTCTATGTGTTTTTATCAAGAAATTGTTTCATGTTTAATTACTGTAGATGTATTTTAAATAACTTTATATCGATATATGCTATAGAAAGTCACATTACAGAATAGAACGTTGCATATCTAGTGAACACAATTTCTTTTTTTATATAAAAGGGGCATTTTGTGATTTACTATTTTCTACATAAAAATATAACCATGATCTATATACAGTAATATTGACAGACATGTCAAAGATTGAAATTAAAGTAAACTTTGATGCTCCTAATCTTATTAGATTGTGAGACTTTAGCCTGGATTTCACATACAAATTGTAAGAGTCAAAAAAATTTTTATACATTGCTGCACGAAGGCAACACAAATTTTAATAAACTTAAAAATATATATTTTTAAATACATTAAAACAGAAAATTGATTGTCAGTGACAAATGAACAAATTTTTGCAACATTTCCAAAATATTAAGAAAATATATTTCATGTATTTAAAATAAAAACAGAACAAACTGAGAATGAATTCTATGAATTATTTTTTTAGGTGTTACCAAAATCTGAGCTTCCAACTTTGATTGTAAATTAAAAGACAATTTTTTAAATATTTTTATTGTTATTATTTTCTGTAAATAATGTTTGATCAAAAACTGTATGCATTTCTGAATATTTGCATGTAAGAGAGAGAGAAATAGAGAGAGAGAGCAGGATGGCGGACACAGGCAGTGGTGTTAATCTGCGTTTGTTCTCTTAACTGTAGTTCATCTGTGGGCGGAGGAAGAGGCTTCCCGAAGGTTTGGCTCTGCTCTTACCCCTGAACATAGCCTAACTGACACAGAGATGCAGGACTAATCAGAAACTAACATCACCCCACTACCGGACTGAACGACCAAGAGCAGGTGACGGATAAAAGAGGAAGAGGATGATGATGACGAAGAAGAACATTGTTATTAAAAGCATTATTTAACATTTAAAGACTTCAAGAGAGAATAATTTAGATGGTGAAAATATGGACAGCTCAGATGGTTTGCTACACAAGCGTTCTCGCTGGATGAAGAAGAAAATCTGTTGATGAGCTGGAAATGAGGAAAAAAAGATTTTTGCTTCCTGTGTTTTATGTGTCTTGAATCCTCCCTTGTGTAGCTGATAAATACTTTGTGTTTTTAATTGCTTTTTTGACTTTGACATAGTGAGGAAACTTTTTAGTGATTGTCCCTCAGTGCAACACATTCCTTAAACCAAGATGGCGGCCAGATGCGGTTGCCAGAACCGACTCTCTTGGACAAAACATGAAATGGATCTCTATCAGTGTTTCTCACTGCCCACTGAAACTTCAACAATGTTATTTCTCTGAGACTCCCTAAACCGTTCTGCCAGGGCTTTATCTCTTGGCTTTTGGACCAACACATCACGCGTTTGGAGACCAAGCACACTCTTATTAAAACTCATTTGTAATTCGCACACACTCAGCAGTCAGTGCCTGGACGTCAGCACGGATGAATGACAATCCAGAACTTTCAAAAAATGAGAACGTGGCCCTCCGTAAAAAACCTACAGCATCTAAAAAAAGGGAAGCAAAGTGTACTGTGGCTTTATTCTTTGAAACCTGGCTCCATGATTTCGTGTTCATGTTTTGTTCTCCTGATGTGTGTGAACGACTGGCGCGCAGACGCTCGTGGCTGAACTCCCGAAAAAAAAAGAGTAGGAGAGACGAAACCAGCCGAGGTGACAGGAAGAGCTAGTTTACACCGAGTGGTGTGTCTGATGAAACGACACGAGCCAAGGAGACTGCACAAGTAAAGCCTGCGGAAATCAAACAGAATCGAGACCCTAAGACCCTACATGCTTTGATCTCACTTCAAGTACTCTGGTTACGAGATTGTGTTTGTAAAATACTGCCACCGATCAGTGTTGCAAAGTGTTACGGACTACTGAAATGGTTTGATGTCTACAATTATTAAATAAAAAAAGAAAAGAAAAAAGAAACATGCAAACAAGAAACAAATATTGTCTAGCCATAGATACAGTCATGCGTTGTTGCATTTACAAAGCTAGCTGTTTTAGAGTGTAGGTATTAGATTGGAGCTTTCTTCTCTAGTACTGTAAGTTTTGCCTTTCACCTTTGTAAAATACGAATAACATTAAAAGAAAAGAAAAAAGAAAGATTGACAATCTTCTTCAGTTGCTGCAAGCATATACAGTAAATCCATACCGTATATATACACACCCATGCCTCATGCAAGCAAATTTAAACCGAGTTTCCCCCTTGAAGTATTTTGCACTGTGATAGTAAATGAAAAACCAGTCTATACAGTACACAGATTGCTAATCGAAACAAACTGAAGGTGCGTGCGTGTGCGTGTTTGTGCGTCCCTTGACATTGTGAAATGATATTCTCTCTTTTTGTGAACTTTGCTGATTTGGTCTGTGTAGTTCAGTCTCATTCTACGATGGTCATCTCTGTTGCTTTGAGAATGATGTCAATGAACTCTTTCCCATAAGTCGTCGTGTATGGATTCCACAATGTGGCATTGCAGTCAACTCCAGTCTGTTCTATTCAAATATTTAAATATATTCTTTAGTTCTTCTCTTCTCTGCAAAACAAATATCTGACAATTCAATTTTCTTTCAGTCTCCGTTCAAGTTTACATTCTCTTGTAAATGCTACAGTTTAAAAAAAATAAATGTGTCAGAGTGAAACTAGTTGAGGAAAACTAGTAAAGGCTATGTACGGTAAAGGAATATAAGAGGGAGGGTCAGTGATAGGAGATGTATTGACCAATCCCTATATACACTGGTTATAGATGAGCACACCTCTGGCTCCCTCCTTTGTGTAGTATAAATAATCATCTATCTCTCTTTCAGTGGTTCTGGACTAATGTATGAACATTCCACATCTCTGAGCTGTCTTGTGGACTGTATGACTTTCATTTGGTTGCTGTACCCTCATGGCAGATGCTTTGTTTTGTAACTACTGAACTGTACTTATAATGAGAAATAAAATGTATTCAAACTATGAAACATAAGTGTGAGCAACTGAGCTTTTTTTAATTTGGTTTTCAAAAATATGAAAATGTGTAAGGTACTAACTTTAAATTTAAGGCCTATTCAGGACTTTGTCTCATTTTACAGTAAAAACACCAAAATATCTTGAGTTTAATCAAGGATTAAATAAGATAAGACTTGTTTTTCAATAATCTGTCTTTTAGAATTTGTCTCAAAAAGTGTGTTTTATATTGTTTCATAGACAGAATATTTTTCACTTAAAGGGACACTCCACTTTTTTGAAAATAAATATAGTAATTTTTCAGCTCCCCTTGAGTGAAACATTTGATTTTTACCTTTTTGGAATCCATTCAGCTGATTTCCGGGTCTGGCGGGACCACTTTTAGCATAGCTTAGCATAATCCATTGAATCTGATTAGACCATTAGCATTGTGCTATAAAGATAACCAAAGAGTTTCAATATTTTTCCTATTTAAAACTTCTGTACATTGTGTACTAAGACTGACAGAAATGCAGCGGACTATTTTCGGGCACTGCGTAATATCATTGCACCTCCTGCAACCATGTTACGGCAGCAAAGTCCTTGATTATTATGCCAAAATAATCTGCCTAGAAAATTGCAACTTTTAATTTTCCATCTGTCTTAGTACACAATGTAACTACAGAAAAGTCAAGTTTTTAAATATCGAAACTCTGTTTTTTCCTCGATGCTAATGGTCTAATCAGATTCAATGGATTGTGCTAAGCTATGCTAAAAGTGGTAGTGCCAGACCCGGAGATCAGCTGAATGGATTCCAAAACGGTAAAAATCAAATGTGTAACTCTAGGGGAGCTGAAAATTGACTATATTTTCAAAAAAAGTGGAGTGTCGCTTTAAAGGGAGGGCCAGTGTGTAAATATTTAGTGGCATCCTGTGGTGAGATTGTGAATTGTAACCAATGGCTCAGTGCACCACTCATCCCTTTTGAAACGCATATTGAAGCTACGGTAGCTGGTACATGACAAACACATCATTGTCTGAGACAACATACTAACAAAACATAATCTATTAAACAGTTTGTATGTTTATGTTTCCTACGGCACAAAATGGCTACTTACATGTAAGGAGATCCACGGCATGTGTAGATAAAAATGGCTCATTCTAGGGTAATAAAACTATAAAGTTCACTATGTAAGGTCTTTATACACCACTGATAATATAGTTATATATATTATCCCCTTAGCATTCCTGAAAAAGGACTAAAAAGGACACTTATTGTTCCTGCTGTGTTTATTGTATCTTAATGGTTTACATCATTCTGATCACAAGAATCTCAGCTTTCTAAAGATATGTGACATGTTAAGCTTTTTTTGTTTTTTGTTGTACGTAAGTTTTCTGTTAGACAATACAATGTTCCTCTCACGGTACATTGGAACTTTGCATTTCTGTCGAGAGATGCACCTTTAAGTGAAGTTTAATGCCTATACAACATGACAAAACACACTTATATCCAAGACACATCCCCACTAAACAAGTCAAAGCCATTTAAATTTAGTTTCCTAAGTAAATCTTGTTTCAAGTATGTTGACTTGTTGATGGAAAAAAGGCAAATATAATCATTCCGAACAGGATTGTTTGCTGTATAAAAGACTTATGTAAATTTAAACCATGTGAGATTTCAGTAAATAATTGCAAACCAAACACTCACATGTAGAATCACAAGCACACACAAAGGCAGCATTTAAACACACTGTTGTAAGATCGACGTTTAAAATGATAAATCTCTCTCTTTTTCTGTTTCTCTCCACCCCTGACTTCAGTGTTAAGTGTAGTACATGGTGTTAGCTGCAGGGCTACAGGCCTGTGTGTTTCTGGTGTGTGTATGTCTGACACAGGAGCAGTATGGATTATGACAGCTTGCATTACCAGCTGTGTTCCTGTTAACCGTGGCTCTCTACCCTTGGGCTAGAGCCATGTTAATTTTCTAAACCTGTAAAAGCCTGAAAACAGTTTGGAAATTTGAACGCTTATTCTCTTTTTATTTTTTCTCTGGCTTCAGTCGTGGCGGTATATTCAATAGCCTATGTGATCATTCCATTCAGTGTATTGAAGTCATTACACGTGGCAGTTTAGGACCTCTTTGACTTTCTAAGGCAGTCATGCGATACCAATACAATAAGCAGATATGACTGCTGTTTCTATGATGTCATTTATCGGATCTGAGCAACACGCATATAAGCGAAAGAGACGCCTCTCAAGGACGTTCCCGTCTCTATGGCTTTTCTCAGAGACTGATTTTCCCGTCACTCTTATTGTAGACCAAGTGCTAACTGACACCCGTTGGCATAAGGGTCCATTACAGTATGTCAATTCTTTGGAAAAATAAGACCCCACTCTCCAAACACACAAAGACGGCCCATTCAAGTGCAAATCACAGACGCACATAAGTTCTTGCACAACCATTCCACTGTAGACTGAGTGATTTCAGTTCTTCGTGTTTTTCTTTAATCTTTTCCTGTGAGTTAGTATGGTCTCGGCAGGGGGAAACCCGATCTCCTTTAGTCTGATGAGATCCATATTTGTGTTAACCTGCCGTCAGGACCCCAGTGAGGGAAGGTGTCTGAGGTCAACGCCTGACTAATTTTTAAACGGATCAGCTACACTATACCAGATGGGGAAGGGACTGGACCTAATAAAACTCACATCCTGAAAAAGTAACCGTTTCATTTTCGTGCCCCCCACCCTTGTCTGCCCTGTCTGGAGAAGTTGAGCAATGTGGAGCTCTGTTAACCCAAACCAAAGTCAACCAAAATGTTTCCTTTTTTAAAAGAAAGTAATTTGGGAATTTAAAACAACTGTGGGAAATTCTATCCGGTATGCTCAAATTACATCCATATATTTGTTTAGCAAAATTAAACCAAACTAACATTCACTCGGATTAACTATGCAAAAGCCAGGCTAAGCTGTTGTACACAGGCTATATTTTGTTATAAATCTGTAGGGTTATGAATATTTATTAACCAAAACAGCAGTTTGTTACTTTTTTAACTTTTCTATTATGTTTTAAGATCATCATTGATAAACTACAAAAGAAAAAAAAAGTGTACCTCTGTAATATTTAGTAGGTTAACTTATTATCAAAATAGCATGGTGTGAATAGGTTAGCGTTATGTTATAATGCATATGTTTGTGTGTGTGTGTTATGGACAGTAGGCTACACAAAAATGCAGGTGCTACAAAATCTACAAAAAAAAAGGTTCTAAATGGAACCATACATCCAAAATAGGTTCTTCTGTGACATTATGTAGCCCCTTTATTTTTAGGATGTATGCAGCTTTTCCTATTGTCGACAGACTTTTAACACATTGCTGTCTGCCATCTCGTCCTCCTTTACTGGCATCATATTGTGTGAGTGTGTATATGTAGCTGTTGTGTTTAAGAAAGCTGCATGGCTGGGTTGCTGTGTGCCAGCACTTGTAGCCAGGCAGATGGTGACCTGCGTTTGAACCTCTTTTCTCTCTCATTTGTTCAGCTGGCTTTCATTTGGCCTGCAAGCTGAAGGGAGATTTTAGTAGGGAAGTCACAATTCTTTATTTCTACCGCCAGATGGCGCTATAAACCAACTAATAGCACCATTAGCTGTGGGAAATGGAGGCATCCGATACTTTGTAATCTTTGTATGCCAACACATGACGACAAACGATTATAATTAGGAAAGGGAAATTATACTAGGAAATGATGTGGAAGTTTCTGACATGTTTTGAAACCACAGTTCAAACTTAAAGTCTGTTATTTACTTGCTCTTAAACTGCATGATTTTTTACATGTTAAAAAACTAGATGTTATTTTTTCACAGAGGTGGCACTACTTGAGTATTTTAAGTCAATTTTTCAAACTTCTGTGCTTTATCAGAGTGTTTGTCTTGGGGAAAAAATACTTTACTTTACTACAAAATGTTCACTACATTTTAAAGCATAGAATCATACTGTATATTCCTTTTATATTAAAATTGATTTAATACCTAATTACATAAAAATTGTGTACTTTTAATTTTCTTGGGTAAAGGTACCAAAGTACTTGTTACTTAAGTAAAAGTAAAAAAAATACTAGATGTTTAATGTACTTAAATATTAAATATAAACCAAAAACTTGAAATTATGAAATGTAGTGGAGTAAAAATTATGAGCTTTGCAAAAACACTGATAAAATACGAATACTTAAAATATTACTTAAAGTAAAAATACTTAAGTAGTGTCCGCCTAAGTTTTTTATACAACCAAAAGTGAATTGGGACTAGAAGTAGCAATTGTGACATCTGGCTTTCACTTTTGTTCAAAAATGTAGTTTAGATAGTCCTCTAGATAACTCTTTTGTGCTTTAAAAGGGTTTAAAACAACACGAGGGTGAATAAATGATGACAATATTTTCATTTCTTTTGAGTGAACTAGCCCTTAATACTCTAGACCTTATAAAAGTAGCTTATTCCGCCTTTGAGTCGCATGGGTGATATTAAACACGTTTAGTCTGTTCATATGAAATCTTATCATTAGATGCAACTAAACAATATCAGAGCGAGAAAGACGTTGTCTCCAGAGAGAATTGCACTTTCTTTCCTTTTTCAGTCTGTAGTCAATTCGTAATCAATCTTATCAGTCGTTCTTTGACAGCCTTTTCACATTTCTACACATTTTTTGCACACTCTTCCTCTCTCATTTACACACACACAGACAACACTCATCTGTCACCATTCGAGAGCTCTGTGTGAATACCCGGCGCCTGGATACAACGTGTCATAATGTTCATCATCAGCGTGCGCATGCAGTCTCACACACATGCACACGCAGCTTAACAGGAATGCGTGTGTGTTTGTGTTTCTGTGTGTGTGTGTGTGTGTGTGTGTTTGCTCAGCTCTCAGGCAGGGTCTTATGAATCGATGATCATGTGATATAAGAGAGATAGATGACTCCAAGCTCTATCATGTCTTCTCTAATTGTAAAATATTAGTTACATTAGAGTGTGTTGGGTGATTAATGGAACTTATTTGGAGGTGGCCCGTCTTGTCCCTCCCCCCGCCAAAGCTTTTTCTACTGACTCCTTCCAACTGAAGGGATTTCTCTTATGGCAGACAAATAGGTCCTGGAGAGAAAGAGAAATAGAAGGTAGGGATGAGAAATAAGCATGGATAGAAGTTGAGAGGGGAAATTCGAGAAACGGGGAAGAGTTGTGTGGAAAACAGGCACGGAGAAAGCGCATAATATTCTAATTGATTTTGTAGCAAAATGACTGCCAGAGACCACAAAACCAATTGTGTTTGCAGTTATTGCATGACTTTTCATATGATCCATGAATACAATAAAGGTAAACAATCGTATTTCATTTAGTTAATATTAAATTAAATTTATAATAAAATGGCATGGTGGAAGGACAAAGAAATGTCACTGGAGTGACTTAAGCGGCTGTTTATCTCTACATAACATTTATGCATTTGGCAGACGCTTTTATTTTACAATGCATTCAAGCTATACATTTGATCAGAATGTGTGTGCCCTAAGAATCAAACCCAGGCCCTTTTGTGCTGCTAATGCAGTGAGCTACACGAACATCTGAATTTATAGTGTACAGTATGAGTACACCTATAACAAACAAACTGTCCTTTGGAACACTTTAAAGAAATTTGATCTAATTGTTTATCCATCTATGCCCCTTTTACACATAAGCGGGCTCACATAATACATCTACATATAGAGGTCATCAATAAATCTATGCCTACATGGAAATAGAGCAGATATCGGTGTGGGAAAGGGATGCTTTCCTATCAGAGACTGACTGGAAATGGCAAGGCTTGTTACCTGAGAGGAGGAGGACTTTGCTCTGTTGGAGATCCAGTATTAAAGCTCTCTTTTCAACCAGGCATTAGAAAACACGGATCACGGAAGTCTTTGTCTTGAGGAAAAGCATTTATACCTTAGCATTTCTGCATTTATGTAGTCTTATCTGATGAAGTACCTTATCTTACCATGTACACTTGCGCATGACATATTATGCATTTGGCAGACACTTCTTACAGTGATATAGTTTTATCAATGTATCATTGTGTACCCAGAGATCGAACCCATGACCTTTGTGCTGCTATCACAAATAAGCTACAGTATAGGAACATGCAATAATATAAATAGCATAATATATGCAAAACATTTAAATAAACATTCTAAAAACAAATACACGTTAAAAAAGAATGAAGGTAGTCTGTAGCGTATATTATTTAAATGGAGAATAGAGTCATGTCTTTTATGTAATACAGTGTTCTGGCTATTTCCCGGTCATGGTTCTGTTCCACTTGTTGTCCTTTTCTTATGACAGGACCTGACATACCTTGCAACCCGGTTTAAGCAATATATTGAGTTTTCTCCCAGTATGTATGGTACTTTGTCCTTTTGATAAATCTGGTTAAAGTCTTTGTGGTGGTTTGTATATTGGGTGAAAAGTGTTTCTTTAATTTGTGGATTATTCGGGCATGATGTTAAAAAGTGCAGTTCTGTTTCTACTTCATTTAATGTGCCGTGACTTCTTTCGGTAAGCAGGTTTGTCTGTGGCTGCCTGTCTCTATAGCAGAGGTGACCAAACTAGGGCCAAATGTGGCCCGCCAGGCACTTTAATCCGGCCCCCAAGGCAGTTTACAATTATATATTTGATGCAATACCATCAACGTCCAAAAGATGTCGCTAGCGCTGGAAATGTCAACTGGAAAATGAGCGCGCTGAGTGTAACAAAATAAAAAAATAAACATTGATGGGTGGTTTCCCAGACTGGGATTAGCTTAAACCAGGACTAGGCCTTAGTTTAACAAGGAAATATAACTAGTTTTAGCAAACATGACTTGCTACAAACATAACTGGTGTCCATTTTGAGGCAAAACAAAGGACACTGATGTATTTTAAAAATGTCAGTGCAAGTTGTTTTCAGTTTGGACAGCTCTTATATTTATTTTAGTCTAGGACTAGTCTTATCCCTGTCCGGAAAACCACCCCTTAGGGCCAAATGTTGCATGTTTAAAACAGAATGGACAGCAAAATACTACACCAACATCAGACAGAAGCGGTATGTGTTATTTGCAAAGTATTGTCATTTTTAACAACCAAAAACTTTTTAACAATATGATAAGTAAAAATGATCTATCAAAGAACATGAAATTATTATTTGCCCTTAAGAAAATGAAGCATGCTTTAACTAGGGCTGTCACAATGATTAAATATTCGTCTGTGGTCAAACAATCGCGATGATTTCAGATCACCGCAATGATTGCACATCTCTCAAAAAACACAAGGGGGAGCTCTGGTGCTTGTATAAATATATATATATACTTGAGACGGTATCAGATGGCGTACCTTAACTGACAGTGTAATGCAATATATTGCAAAGCCATTTTATACAGTTCGAAAAACAGCATTTAAAGAAATGCTGCAAAACTTTGATAAGCAAATGAATTATTATCATTAAATAATTAATTTTAAATATGTGTTATGTGTATTAATATTCACTGCCAGGTAAACCATGCAAAATATTTAATTTAAATAATCACCACAATGTGTGAAAATTATTTCATTAAATGTCAAAGCAATAAAACAGACAATTAATTGTCATAATCATCACAATTTATTAAGCAATTCACTGTCAGCCAAATTTCATAATCGTGACAGCCCTAGCTTTTACTACATTAAGCATATTTTTCATTTGTTGTAACCACAAATTTACTATGGCCTCACCATGGTATTTTCTTTGTAGTAAAACAGTGGTAATTCAAACCAATAACTATAATTACTCTTCCTTATGATGATAAGATTTTTTTATGTGAAAGTAGTGAAAAGTGTTCAGAAATGTAGGGTGAAGATGAAAGTCTACACAGTATACAGAACAGTAGTATCTTAGTGTTGATTTGGAATAAATAAAGCTACATTTGTTATTCATAGTATGCGACCCTTCGATGTGGCCCTCAAGTAAGAAAGTTTGTCCACACCTGCTCTATATCGAGGTTATGATCATTCAGTCTGTACATGGTCAGGACTTCTTTTTAGTTAGGATCTTTTACTGTCGTTAGGTATTATACTAATTTATATTAGCTCTTCCTCCTCTCTCTTATGCTCCTCTCTCTCAAACTCACTCACACACACGCACACACACCGTGCACTCACACTCATAGACATTTATTATGTGTCTGCAGTGACAGCTCAGCACTAGAATGTGCAGCAATATGCTCTATAGGGAGAGAAAGAAGTGAGCTGAACAGCAGATGAGTACTCATGAACTCTTCCTCCCTTGGCCACACAGATACCCACACACAGACATACAGTCCTGCTGAGACTGCCTGACACATCGCTCTCATCACATGATGTATATACTGCCTTTTACCCATGAGCCTTTCTAACTCTTGACCAATCACAGGCCTCCGTGTAGGCCCTTGCCAGCACCTCTCGTGCAGTGTCAGTGAAGGTATTGGTATATTATCCCAAGAACCTTTCCCTAAAACTTTCTTCAGGCAGTTATTCAGTCATGTCCGTGCGGACAAACAAAACCAAACGTTCTGGAACACTTCACAGATATCCATTTGTTCAGAAAAGAATGAAATGAAGCCAGCTAAGGAAGATTGAGTACAGAGATAGACATTTTGGGAAATGCACTGTACAGTAGAGAAGACGACACTGTATACTTAAATTGTAAGTTTAAGAGAGCTATTAGTAACTAGTTCAGTGTTTAACGTGGGAGCAGTTTTAGGCACACAATTGCACACTGACAATTCCCAGATCTTTTGTGTTGTTTGTGTGTTGTTGTTTTTTGAGTGTTGAGTCCACTATGGCATTAGTTTTGTGGCACAATTTTCATTAGATCTGCATTTAACGCTTAGACATATTCACTGTGGTTGACTGCTGAGAGGCCCAAATATCCAAATTCAATTTTTCTTCGTACAGAAAGTTCGTAATGATAAACCGTGTCTAAGACAGAATTCATAACAAAGTCAGTTGGTGTCGTTGCGCAGTGCAGGTTTATATAAGGCTGCGTAAAGATGTTTAGCTTAGTGCTGATTTATTGAAACTGTGTCTTTGCTTCATTGTGTTTACCAAAACAGAGGAAGTGGATTTGAAGGTGTGATGTGGGTTTTAGTGTGGTTTCTTCTTCAGCAGGGTTTTGGGAGCAGGTGGGGAGAGATAGTGCGTGGCACACTAACGTTGCGGAGGGATTTGGGTGTTTGGAAGCTCTCTTTGCTGAGTAATCTCCCAGCCTTTACAACACGCAGGTTATTACTGGCCGACAGATGGTACATCACTTTTTACTGCTCACACCTTCTGTGGCTTGCGTGCTCCCCAGACACACACTCACACACTCTCTCTGTTTTTTCTTTATCTTTTCTTTCTTTTCCATATAGGTGACAGTCTCACACACACACAGACACACACACCGAGAGGAAAAGTTTCCACTCAAATACTGTATAAGCTCATGGATATACTGCACATGCTGTGTGAGTGCTCTCGTACTGTGCATGGGGTTTTCTCTCAGGACAAAACATACCCAAGAAAAAAACCCCGCAACACACATATGGCACTTTTTGGGCAGATTCATTAGATATTGTTTAAAATACCAAAATGGTTAAAAGAAGCTTATTTTTTTCACTAAAAGAATTTTTTTTTAGATGAGCTGGTCAAAAACATTTGAAGTACAGAAATCAATATACCATCAGTCAGACACAGGTGATCTCACAGAAGACTGAATTTCAACAAAGATGTGTACAACTACTCGCATAAGATGGACAAAAAACAAGCGATATCCTTCAAATATCTCAATTTCAAAAGATTATCTGATTTTTATCCTAAGAAACAAACCTCATGTTTCTTTTATAAGCAGTCTCAACGTCCCACACTGTGCTGAAGGTTGCAGATTTTTTTTTTATAAAAAGTTACCAAGATCACATTTTATAGCAGTATTTCAACATGATCTCACGGAAAGTCATGTTATAGTCATGAAAAATTTTATTAATTTATTTGTGTCCATGACATGAAATTCAGCTTTGAATTTACCTTGAGCTTGAATGTCTTTTTCGTGTCACTCGCACAAATTTCTATAAATAGTTTTCCGTGGTCGTGGCACGACTTCCTTTTTCATGTCTTTTTATGTATTGTTTTTTCATTTTTTTTTTTTTTTTAAATCATTGTTGCTTGGGGTTCGGGTTAGATTTGGGGTTTGGGTTAGGATGTACTTTTATGTATTGGTTCCTACATGTTTTTCTTCTACATGTTTTTCACAGTCCCACACTGTGCTGAAGGTTGCAGATTTTTTAATAAAAAGTTACCAAGATAACAAAATTTTATAGCAGTATTTCAACATGATCTCACGGAAAGTCATGTTATAGTCACGAAAAATTTGATTAATTTATTTGTGTCCGTGACACAAAATGCAGCTTTTTTTCGTGCCTTGAGCTTGAATGTCTTTTTTGTGTCACTCGCACAAATTTCTATAAATAATTTTCTGTGCTCGTGGCACGACTTTCTTTTTCATGTCTTTAATGTATTGTTTTTTTTTTCTTTTTTTACTATTCCTGCTGTAAAATGAAACGAAAAGAAAGTTGTGCAAAGGACATGAAAAACTATTTATAGAAATTTGACATGAAAAAGAAAGAGTGACACAAAAAAGACATTCATGCTCAAGGCACGATAAAAGTTGAATTTCATGCCATGGACACAAATAAATGAATATTTTTTTTTTCGTGAATATAACACGACATCAGTCTGCAGTATTTATGTACTGTACATCAACAATTGTAACATTTCTCAGCCAGATTTTTAAAAGAAACAACAGTTGACAAAGTTGCAACGCGCATGAAACTTTACTCAGTAAAAGTAAGCAATGAGCAGCGTCTGAGCAATAAAACCTTCTTGTGGGAAACATGTGTACCAAAACATATGCCATGTTAAACGTGACCCCTGACACGAAGCGGAAGTATTTAACCCGGATCAGTGCTGAATCATGTGACCTTATTCATACCTGTAGTGTTTAAACCCCTAATAACTCATAGAACGGAAATCTCTCTCTCCTTCAGTATTCCTATCTCGCTCGTTCTTAAGCTAGAGTTACTCACGGTGAGCATATGAAAGTCATTAGAGGCTCTGCAGCCTGTCAGGTAACAGCATCACACATACATAAACACACAGATGCATACAAGCACCCCAATGTGCTATACCATACATACTGTACAGTATGTTCACAAACCCCCACACACATGCAGAAAAGAAATTCATGACATGCTCATAAGCTATTATTTCTTAAAGACATGCCACACATACACAGGGACACATGCACGAGTGTGTAAACACACACGCACGCACACACACACTAAAAGTGCTGAAGCCCTGCAGGTTCATTCTGCTGCATGGGGCAGGGGGATTTGTCATGTGCTGATGAGCTGTTATAATAATATATGAGCAAATCACAAGCAAACTGCAAATGAATCATTTTTCCTTCTCAACACCCTTCTCTCTCTGTGTCACACACAAGCTCTTTGTTGCTGATCGTCGGAGAGGTTGACTTCTCACAGACAGACAGAGGTGAGAGGCAGTTCTCTCTCACAGATGGTAGCTCTGGCATCAGATGGAATTTATATAAGAGTGATTTTGATTACATGCCAAAGCACCTTCGTGTCGGCATGCGCGTGTGCACGTGTGTTTTAGCATGCGTCTGCTTGCTTACATACCACAACGTGCAGTCGCATTGTTCGGACGCATCTTGATGTTTTGTATGTGCATTTTTTAGACTGTTTGTGTGAAGATGAGATTATGAGAAAAGAATAGACGCGATAGAAGAAGGGGATGCGAGACGGCAATAGCAGAAAGCACCTCAAGAGGGAGCATTTGACACGTTTTAAGAGATGATAAAGGTTTAAATACAAAGTGTAAATGCAGACAAGATATAAGGATTTTAAGATGGGTGGTATGTGGATAATTTTTTATTTAGATTTTTTGGTGTACAAACAGTGATGGAGTGATGTTTGCAGGAAGTGGGTGGTGCCATCGGTTCTCCCTCCTCCTTTCCTTCGCCCTCTGATCTCCACATATGAGGCCTTCAGGGGTTAATTAGCCAGGCGTGATAATGGCACACTGCGGAAAATAATAGAAGTCTTTCTCTCTTCTCGTATCTCTATTTTGAGACTAGGTTAGAAAATTATGGGAAGAAAGAAAAAGGAAAGAAATGTCATGGGTTATTTTTAAAAACCTTGTATGTGCAAAGGCAAATGTAAAGTGTTCTTGTGTGGTTTTTGGACACAAAACATTCAAAGATTTATTAGTCATCTGTAACAAGCACGTTGGAATTTTTACTCACACAGGACTTGGTGTTTCGGGAAAAGGAGTAAGAAAAAATGCAGGAAGAATTGATACATGCTAAACAGAAAAAGAGAAAGTTCTAAAATTCTTCAGTTCGTGTCACTTGGCACCGATTTACTTGATTCATTGGAGAGCTTTAAATAAAAGAATAAGAGAGAAATAAACAAAAGAGGAAAAGAAGAGATTTCTAACGTTACTGTCAACATTGTTACACATTTGTACTTTCCCATTGAAAACTATAAATGAGACTTTAATTATATCTCTTAGACCTGAGGCGTCATGCCCATTCAAACTGGGGGGGGCACGTGCCCCCTTGGTTTTTTTGAGCCAAATGGATTTTGCATGCAACCTCAAAATTAAAGAAGCGTCCATTAATCTGTTATTTTGACTTGTAATCTGTTTAATATGCACAATATTATCAATTCTGTCTTGCATCCTTGTCACTTTTCTGAGATTTTCTGAGTTTTTGATCGTGTTGCATTAGGCTACTTTATTCTGGTGGCAGTCAGCTCAATCGCAAACGTCATTAACGTCTGAGCACGCTCATAGACTCTTTGCTGTTGCATTTTGCTATCTGAGGAATTAAAACATGTAAGAAACGCTCACAACATTTTCAAACCCCAGTACGGTAATGTGCAGTTAACTCCTCTGTTTAGAAAATATATGGTAATAAATGTGACCGTCTCGACGTTATAATAGTAGATTTCTAGATTCATCTTGGTACAACGCCAAAGCTCACAAGAGTTCATGGGGGCGCGTGTCACACATGTTTACATATGAGGTGAAATTTGATGCAAAATGCGTTCCTCTAATAATTTTATTTACAATTAAAAAAAAAAAAAATCATTATTGAAAATTTAAATAAATCACGTGGCTATAGCTTATGTCATTTTCGTTGTGTATATACTTTATGGATTTAAAATTACATTAATTTTATAGGATAATGCAGTTGTTGTGCAAATGCATTATTGACACAATTAACAAGTCATTGATTAAAACGTAAATAACTAAAACATGCCGTTTCAGATGTAAATATTCAATTCAATATTCAATTCAATTTGATTTATATAGCGCTTTTTACAATTGTTAATTTGTTAAATATGATACAAATATTTCATTATTCTGATTAAATTGTATTTGATATGAAAGTTAGTCAACACTTTATTTTTTATTTTTTGCATGAAAGCATGGGTGTTCAGATTGTTAGTAATGTAAGTGCCATGGAAAAGACTGAACGCTCTATAATATTTCATTTGATGTCTTTGTATGCACAAATCTCTGTGAGCTGTGCACACTGTGCCCCCTTAAAAAGATTGGTGCATGACGCCCCTGTCTTAAACTGTAGTAAGATCAAATATCCTCATAGTTTGATTTTTCTTATCTGACAAAGATTGCAATGATTGTCAGTTATTGCATTGCATTACTACATAAGAGATCTAAACAATGTCCCAAACTATTTTCATCAAAATACCAAATTAAAAGCAAGAGCTTTTGTTATGTATTCAAATATTGTATTCAAACACCCTTTAGTGCACTAGCATAGCACACGTGCTACATCACACTGTAATCTTTGTGCATAACATATTCAGCTCTGCTCCTTTCTCTTGTCATTTAACAGGTAGCAAGAAAACTAGCCGAAATTGCCCCAATTAGTTTTTTCGAGACAACTATTATTGGGAACATTTTGAGAGGGGGTTCAACATGTATATTTATCTGATATAAGAAAAATGTGTTCTGTCACCGAACACCCCTTGAAATATGATTCATTGTTACCAATTATTTTGACCACCAAATAGGCACCCTTAAGGTGCAGTATTATCTGACTTTGAAAAGCGAGCTGCGAGATTTCCGAAAGAATATGGAGCCGTGACAGAGGTTCCATATCAATAGGCTTTTCTTTTGTGTCTTTCTGAGAACTGTTAATCATTTACCTGCGGTCCTGTCAGAGCCACGGTGAGCGCGACACCCTCCTCTTTCTCATTCATCCTGTCTGGCCAGGTTCATCCCACACACACAATATGATTCCTTTTAAATGGGATTGGAAATCGCTCTGAGCTCAATTGGACGTCCTCCTCCTATGAAAACTTCCAGTTCCCTTTGCATTTCCCAAACAGCCATCCCTTCATGAAAATAGACAACATATAGAAGAACAAGAAATATGACTTAAAGTCGGTGACAATGCCTTACTATTCGTATAAAGAGAAATGCGGATATTCTACCTCTCAGGCTTTGCGCAATGTAAGGGAGTGTGAAATTAAAATGCGTATGAATGAAGCGGCGCTGCTAGCTTGCTTATCAGACAGCTGGAACATCCAAAGCTCTAAAACTTGTAGCAATCCTCTTTGTACTGAGGCCTCAACAGACACTGTAGTATTCAAACCCGCTGAGACTCCAAAGCCAAACATAAAGTGCTTATAAATCCTTCTTTTTGCCGCCACACACACAGATACACCGGGGACGCATAGATTTTTTTAACATTACGCCGAGGCTCCACCTTTAATACAGCCGTTTTACATTCTCCACACCAACACGGCTGCTATTTTAAACCAGCATGTTAATTTGATTTAGTGCTTTTCAAATTGAATTGAGAAAAATGGAGAGCCAATGTACTGTTATTAATGTTCTAAAGTAGTGCGTAGCTGAAAGTGCCTGGCTTTGCTCTAAGTGAATGGGTCTGATAAGAGAGGCAGATATGATAGGCACGTAATCTGCATTCCTCGAACGGACTTGCGTGGCCTATTAAGAGCCATTGTGTACAATGCGCCGATGATCAGATCCAATCTCTTAAACAGTTGTACTTGCTCCGAGCTGAAAAGCACACTTTGAAAGTTCTTGGGGATAGCAAACAAAGAAAACATTTTTGTCTAAACAACCCATAATGTTCACACTTTCAAAAAGATTGAGAAGAAACACGTGATGCATACTGATGAACCAAAAGATCAAACTTTTGAATTAGTTTAGGAACTAACCTGTATAAACTGTTAGATTCTTTTTTCCAGCTGTCACTGGTGTGGTACTGTTTCAAAAAGTACACCTTTCTACCTACAGAGTATATAATCGTATCTCAGAGGTACATATTGGTACCAAAAAGTGCATAATATAACCTTAAATGTACTTATTGGTACCCAATGTATACATATCTGTACCAAAATGGTTCATATAAGGAACCTTTTAAGGGTAGGGGAGAGCGGGGCCCAACCTAATGCTTTTTGGTTTTGGCTCAATCATTCAAAAAATATTTGAGTTTGATTAATTATATTTTTACACAACCAACACACACATCTCTGCAACAAATGAACATTTGAAGTTTGTTTCTAGTACTTACCATTCTTGAACAATTACACCAAACGTGACAGAAAACAGTGCAACAGTGCAAACGTTACAACTTACTCCATAGATGGGGTTAATTGTAACAGGCAGGGGGTTAGTCAGAACACTTGCTAAAAATTAAGTTTGCAGGCAAATATTTCAATACTATTTTGTCTATATACTTGAACTGGATATTGTTTTTAAATCTGTCTATAATAGAAAGGTATTTACACTATTCATTCCTCATAGTTCAATTACAAATGGATACAAATGTCTAAATATGTGGGGAAAAGCAGCACAATTATGACAAGATTTTTTTTAATATGTGACCCTATCTGTAAAAACCATACTAAAGTCTCAAAATAAAATTCTGAGTTAATGAAAATCAAAGTCTGATTTTAGCCATTCATTTCATCATAATTTCAATCTTTGACGTGACTTTATTCAATCAATATTAAAGACATGAACAAAAATAATCTTAGACACACAATTTTTGATAAGACAGGAACATTTATTTTGTTGGCAGACAGCAATCATTAGTGTGTAGTCTATTTAAAACAACGGCAAGAATAACGCTAACGTTAGCTGTTTTCATATTGTACAGTAAGTGCTGAAGGGTTCGTTGTAACACATCGTTACAATTAACCCCGCTGGGTGAAAATATTTTTAAGCCTACTAAAAAAGTTGCTAAGCAGATATATTTCAAAATGATGCTATGTTTTAGTCAACAAGACACTGATTAATATGACATAACATTGGTTTTGGTATCTTACACAACCAAATCAGAAAGCGGAAAAAAAAAAACATATGATGAAAGATTGAAAACATTTACTTACATGCCACCAAAACACCCTTTCATCAGTAACTCTTTGCACAAACATTATACCTTTCTATACATTTGTGAGACACTATCAGAAAAAAAGTCACTCAACCCTGTGCAACTATGTAAATTGTCCGTGTTGCAATTAACCCCACGTTAGATGGTGCCCCATGTACCTCTACTGCCCCATGACAGCTAGGAACCAATTATTTCTGACTGAGTATTCTGTAAGTGTAAAACATTTTTACACAATACACAGAGCTGGTGTGTTTATAATGATGTTGCTTTTTCTTACACTCACAGGTCATGGAGGTCAGAGGCCATTCCAGTGCCGGTATTGCCCATACAGCGCCTCTCAAAAAGGCAACCTGAAGACTCATGTTTTGTGTGTGCACCGTATGCCCTTTGACAACAGCCAGTACCCAGATCGACGCTTCAAACGTTCCCGCATAGACTCTGATGTTACTGTGAACTCAGAGGACGGGAATCCTCCCTCTTCTGGACAGGGAACCACAGGAGAAGGTATTTCTGGTGATATTCCTCACTCTCTAGAGTGAAACAACATAAAGCTTAATCCAGGATTCTCTACGGACCTACAGGGGTTTGAAGTTATGTGTGTGACAACTTACTAGACACCACATCCATGGCAGTGCTTCATGCTAAAACAAACATACATATGAAGAATTGCCTTATACAAAAACTACAATGACTATTATTCTATACTGCGTGATTCAAACCCCCGAATCAACTCACTACGGCCTCACTAGGTGTTTCGTGAAGCACAGGGCTGAGATGACAAAGCTGAGAAACCCGAATCCTTAGTCTGAAACTAAATACACTGCTTTTATTGGAACTGCCTAAAATGAGCGCAGAAGGGACATTGCTGAAGAAAGAAAAAAAAATGACAATGTAAAAAAAACACTGTCATTAAATTCCTCCGAGTGACTTTTGTCCCAAAAATAACGCTTTTATCAGAAAAACGATCCGCGCCAATGATTCCTCGACAGTTAGAAGGAAAAGAAAGATGGAGGGGAGATGTTGAGCGCACCCTTCACGAACATGACACCACCAGTGGCCATTTGCCCAGCGCCACTGACGCACAGGGATGGAGCGAGCGGACGGAGGGATGCAGATCGTGAAATGGGGGGCGGGGATGGGGGGAGACTTGGTGCCAGCCTGACTGGAGCTGTCATCACAGAGGAAATCAATTCAACCCCCCTCCCACCCTGCTTCCATTCAACCCCCCCTCCTCATTTCGCCTCTCCTCACTCTTTCACAACACGTCAAGAGAAACCTTAGTCGTCCGTACAGCCGGGAGGCTGAAGGGTCAGCCTCAAAACTGTTTGATGACTAGTAGCACTTCCTGTCAGCCTCCATCATTCCTATTCTCTCTTTCTCCTGTAACAAAAAAAATCAATGGTGGCCAATAACGTTGCAAAAAAATAGTTTTCTTTTTGGGTTTTTATTGTTGTGCAGTTTTGGATGTAATTTGGGGCGACAACAAAGTGGGAAAACACATTAAATGTGTTTAATTTCCATTCAACACTTTTCTTAATGACAAAAAAGTTTGTTGGAAAGTCGGTGCTGCTTTCATTTTCATCTGACTGGTGGACATTAGGTAAAATGTACAGATGTACAGGGAAGGGCCAGTATAGACCATGTATAAATATTTAGCAAGAGGCTGAATATGTTATTTGTTAAGTTTAACTTAAAAATAATATGAAGGAACTGTAGCGCTTTGTGGGGTTTATTTACTACCTTCTTTATAGAGCTCTTGAGAAGCGGCATTATGAAGGCAAACTGTAGATATGAAGTATATAGATAATCACTTTTACTGCTACCTGTCTGTAATCTAAACTTCGGGCATTTATTGGTTTGTTGTTGTTGTACTCTACTTTTTAATACTTGATTTTGTACAACTTCGACTTTTGGTTTCTTTTTATGTTTTGTGATGAACATGGCCCCATTTTTGTGTACTTGTTGTCCTAAATGTTCCTCTACTAAGGAGATTAACAACACGGGCAGTTTGGATGGTATGAAATCAAGCCTCTTAAAGAGCAAAATAAAGTGTATCAACTTTCATTGTACTTCCTTTTGATGAAGCAAAGCAGGGGTTAGGAGGTAAATAAGTATGGTGCGTTTTTCTTTCCCATGAAGGGGGTTAGAGATGCATGGGTGGGGTGGGGGGTGGATATTAATGTTTTGTGATAAACAGAAATGATCCGGACTTTAAAAAAAGTCAATATCTTCCTGCTCAGCACAGGGAAGCTCAGCACTTAAACCCCAGGGCCTTACGGCAGCTCTATTCATGCCAGAGGGAGTTTAGGGAACTCACAAATACCCATCTCACTACACAGTAAATAAAAACATAAACCCTTATCAGAGCCCTAGGACCACAACATCTCAAGAAAAAAAGATAGAGAGTAAAATATTTAAGTAAAAAACAAATGATAGCAGTAATCTAGAGAATTTAGACAAACTCTAGATGCTCAGTTTTTTTTATTTACCACAACACAAAAATACCCAGAATGATTGTAATTTTTAGTCTATATTTGTTTTTTTCTTTTAGGATAGTTCTCACTGCCTTAAATAGAGTCAATAAATTTTAAATGCAACTATTTGTATAAGCTGTATGGGTGGGGGGGGTAACATCTCAAATAAAAAAACATAATTTGTGACTGCATTCAGCTTTAGAAGTTTCAACGCACTGTGTTTCTAGTGCCTGTCAGTCGCTTGCTTTTTTGTGTGTATGTAAGTGTGTGCACCCTAAACTAAGTATATAATAGTGAATAAAAAAAGAAAAAAATCAAAAAAGCATTCCATTCACTGCACTTTTGCTTCTGCTTTTCAGTTTCTTTTTTGTTATATTGGATCATTTTGAAGCTCTGAGACAGGCAATAATTCTGTTATTGACACTGGAAAGTTTTACAAATATATATTTCTATTTTATTTTTTTGTATTGTGGTTGTTCATCCCATAAGTTCAGGTGCTAATGTATTTACTGTACGTTACCTCCCCATAAAAAATATTAAAAATAAATAAAAAACAACATCAGTAGCCAGATAATTTCCATTGAAACTGTCACTTGCATATTCTTGAGTTCTACAATATTGTACAATATTGTGATTCTTGGAAAAACAAAATAAAAAAAAATCATGTCAGTTTTATTTCTCTCTATAATATTCTATAGTATGTGATCATGAATTGTCCAACTGTATACTGTCAAACATTCCTAAATGAAGAGTATTTCTATATCAGAGATGGTGCAGAGGAGGCTAGAGGATTATATTGCTTCTTTTATGCTTTTAACAAGTAGATGACTTATTGTATTGAAGGATTATTCCTGGTCTTTATTTATTATCAAAGATCTGAAAATATTCTGAATATCAAATCACTTTTTTTCAGCTAAATCTGTTTACTTTTTGCTGTTTAGAAGTTCTAATGTCTTTAAAGCAGTACAGTTTGATTCAGTGTTTTACGCAATAAAACCTCTACCTCTAAAACAACGACTTTGCTTCGTTCATCAAAATTTTTGTTTGTTTGTATGTTTCTTAATTAATAATAATACTAGTAGTATTAACACTAATTAATATGAATAATTTCTATTTTGTTTGGGTGCAAGGTTATTATATAAAGTAAAAAAAAAATTTGGTTGCTATACTTTTTATGTTTTTTATGCATTTCCTCTAAGTAATGTAAAGGTTATTTGAATCATGTTTATACAGTATTCACATGCACACACCGGTGCATACATTGAAATACATACAACTCAACACACTAGCAGAAAACCACAGATCTTTGTCTAAAAGTGTGTGTAGCCATTTAAACTCCTCCACAGCTGCTGCCCATAGCATTTACTGATAGTGAAACTGAAAAAAAGTCTGATGATGCGCGGTACCAAAGAGAGCTTTGAACAGCACTAAATGAAATCAAATGGCTTTCATAAACCGTAATGAGCACCACCTGTAATACTGAGACCCACAAAGTCATCAACACGAGTCGCATACAAACATATGATCGTTAAAATTTAACACTGACATGCAGCAAATATGAAATGATCTTCCTCTTACCATCTCTCTCTCTCTCTCTGTATGTGTATATTTCTCCTATATTTCTCATTTACAGGATGCTTTCAGAACAAAGAAAGCAATAGAAATAACCGAGCTGAAAATGAGAAGAAAAGCATGAGAAAACACAACACACAGCCCTGAATCTAAACGTCCCCAATGCTCTTATACTGTTAATGGAGAAATACAGTGTGTGGCATGTTTAATAGGCTTTATTTTTATTATACAACACTGAATAATTAACTCTGAGGCAGAGTGTCACATAGATTTATCTTTTAATTAAAATTGCGTGGTTCACGCATATTTGAGTGGTAGTCCAAATAAACGCAATATCCAAATTTATGTTTTGTTTATCCTCCTGTTAATTATCGAGAGATTGTTCGCTCTATAACCCTTCATATTTTCCCTCTGCTCGCACAAAGTTGGGAGGTCTGTATCACAACTAATAAAACCTTCCGGAAATATTTTATTAATTTATAGGTCATTTCGAAAACAAGGAGGAAAGGTGAATATTATGATCCTGCCTCATCGAAATTTCATAGTGAGTGAAGTCAGAAATAGAAATGATTGGTTTCTTGATGCCGCGCTTGACATAAGAAGCCAAACAACATTTATGGAGCTTTTGTCTTTTAATCTTTTCTGTCTCTAGTTTTATTATTTGTAATATACAGTCTATCGCATTCACTGCGGTTTGTAATGACCTCATGTATCTGTATTAAACCCACCACTGTGAGTTTATACAGGTGATCTGTGATGCTAGCGTTGGTTGCCGTGGCGTGGTGTATGGGTCAGGTCTCTCATTGCTCTAATCCTCCTCTGCTGTTCAGAGATCAGCCCCTGCAGGCCCCTCCTGAGCTGCCGAGCTCTTAATTATGGCTGTTTTGTCAGGAGGTGGCAAAGGCTGTCATTTAAGCCTGCGGTCGGCCAATTATATTCTTTTTTTACGAATTGCAAGCAAAAACGGCCATTTTCCGTATCCACGCTCCTTTGTCATTACTAAAACTTTCTCGGCAAGAGAGGGTGGCGTTACCAGCCTGTTTAATTACCGCTCGTGTTCATTAAGGCGCCTTAGTCTTATAGGTAGACTTTTATCAGCTTGCCATAATTAGTGCCAGTTGGTTCCCAAACGGGTTTGTTCATATGGAAGACATCACGAATCTTAATATGTCGGGTGTGGCTGCAAGGATAATGGTGGAGCTATTGAGGTGTTAGTGTGATAACCTTCACTTGAATCAGATGTGGATTTGTGTCTATGCATAAATAATCATTGCATTATAATTAATTACAATAAGTTTTTGTGTCTGCTGATGTACAGATGGCTTTGTGTCTAAATTCAGTGTTTCCCTGCTTATTTTCCACATCTAGTGAAGTTCTCTGCTAATTCTGTGCTGAAAATCGTATCACACGTCTAGCAGCATTCATTGTGGGAAGCGCTTACTGAGCATGCTTAGATTACACTGGTGAGAGACAACAGAAAGCCGGCTGGCTCGCCCTACTGAGAAGACTCATTGACTCTTGATACTGATCCAGAAGCAGTATTTTCAGTCACTACACTGATCTATCACTGACCCTTTTTTATCATATTAATTTGCAATGCATTAAGTAACCAGCCATGTGAAGTTAAGCTAAAACTGTATATAATGATAAATAATTATTCTGTCCTCAGCATTTCCTGTTTTCCCAGAGTTTCCCAAAGTTTTGCTCCTGTAGACCATGTGCTCCGAATCCCACAAACAACAGCATAATTAAAGAAAACACTGCATTTTCTCTTTTTTTCCATCCATTTTCTTTCCAGCCGAATGTCTGGCGTACAAACAGTTAACTCTGCGAGATAAAATATAAGATCTGTTTGGCCTGCAGATATCCATTAAAGGACAGAATGCTCTTTTCTATCACAGCACAGACGCCAGATGTTCTCCTCCATTTCTAATCATTGCAGATGTAATGGGGTAGAATGCTGCAGTTTGTGGCTTCACTGGAATGCAGTCTGTATACTGCACATGGGAACGCCAGTCTGAGATTTATAATTATACCCCATTAATACGCTAGCATTCCACGCCCGCAATAAAAAAACAAAGCCTAATAAACCTAGCCGTGTGTCTTGCCGTTTCGGGAGTGTGTGTATCACAGGCATGCGGGAGATTAAATGCAAAAGCATTGTTAGTACAGTGTTACGAGAGGGTCTTTATAGAAGCGGTTGAGTTGTGACTGTATAGATGTGTTTACTCCGTTTCTTTTTCCACATCGACCAGCTTGTGTGAAATTGTGCAGGTGTCCATCATTAAAGCTCTGTTTGGGGTGTGTGGACGGTGCTGAAGGGCTCCAATCACTTAAAGAGTCAACAGACAATTCCACCTGTCATCTGTCTGATGGGTTATTGACCAGAAAGAGGAAGAGATGGAAAGAGAACAAGAGAGTGTTTGTGAGAGAAAGAAGATCAATCATGGCCCATCTGTCGCAGTTCTGCTTGCCCTTATGTTTATTGCATGCTAAATGTTTGTTTATCACACACAGAAAAATGATATATTCTATGATTTTCACAATGATACGATTCAGGAACAAAACATGATTTCATACGAACTCAAACTCATGCCATTGCTTTCTATAGGATAAATGGTCAGGAGCAATCAAAATCATAATTATGGGTACAGAATGGCTCAGAGACTTGAAAAATGTGTCCGGGGTGAGCTACATTCATCTATTCATTTTTATTGAGGTCTCAGTGTGAGCAGCTACCAAAATTGATTTATATCCCGTGCTTTTCAAAGTCCACGACCAAGACTTCTCCAAATGAGGCCTGTTAAGAATTTCAAATGTGCTTTTAATACGTCCTCCTTTTATTGACGTTTCGGTGCAAATCTGTCGGTTTTATTTTGGCCATTTCACTTGCCACCACAGATGTTTGTTTGAGGGTGTCGACACATTTGTGTGCGTACGTGTTTGGAGATTTTAAGCGTTTATTTTCCTATCGGGCATCCGGAAGCCAGTAAGTGAACATGGTAATGTAATGATTTTTTTCTATTTTCGGTCATTTGTGGGTCAGCTTTGATGTCAGCGTATTGAAGAGGGTAAGACTGATCTGAGCACTGGATATGTTAGAGCTCATGTTCTGTCCTCTTTTTACCACCCATCTCATTTTGATTAATGACCCCAACATGTGAATAAAAAACGATCAAAAAACTTATTTGAAAGTGCACTGTAAAAAAAAAATCAGGAGAAATTGCAGCTGGGTTGCCGGTAATTTACCGTAGATTTAAATTTATGTTATTTACTGGCAAAATTTTGTTCAAAGTTGAATTAACATTTAACATTTACAAGTCTTTGTCTTTCCAGAGTAAAATAAAAAAACAGCATCAAGTAAAACGTTCTGGGAAACAAAATCTGAAGCAAAAGACAGAAAAAGGTTGATGATATTTCTGGTTCCCAGAATGCTTTGCATGAGACTGTCATTGTATAGTTTTATTCTGTAAAGATAAAGACTTGTTAATATTTAAAATTTATTTAACTTTGAACAAACTCTTGCCAGTAAATAACATAAATTTAAATCTACGGTAAATTACCGGCAACCCAGCTGCAATAACATTGTAATTTCTACGGATTTTTTTACAGTGTGAGACAAAATAATGGCAGCTCAAGGACGATTTGTCTTCGCATAACAGCTTAAATTCTATTTTGTATAAAATATATAAGCGTCCTTGATTGGACACTAGTGTACATTGAAGAGGTGTTTTTGTGTTTTGAACATTACTAGCCCCTGAAGAAGTTTCATAGCGAAACATCAGAATTCACAACAAAGTGTAAAACATGTCATTGTCTGTTGGCAGTATGCTATAACTATACTGTAACTGAATATTTTATGGGAAATATGTTGGTTATGTCTGTTAGGTTTGATTTCCAGAAAATATGCATCACATCTTTCATTCTTTGATTTATGTGCTTATTTATAAAAAAAAAAGTTTCATTTTGGTTCCTACAGTGTAGACTATTAGTAAGGATTTGACATATTCAGCATATTCTATTTTTTCCTAATATAAACAAAGACACTAGAGAGACTATCATCCCTCTTTGGGCAGACACAAGAGATGGAGAATGTGTCACCTCTAAGCAGCTGTCTGAATACAAGGCGAGGGTGTGTGCGCGCGCATGTGTGTGATGGTTGGTGTCATTCTTCAGAGCTGTGGATTTTGGAAAGAGTGTAAGGCCAAAGTAGCATCACCTGACAGTACAGCCTGCTAATTGACATTTTCATTAACACTGAATTTATATACCTATTTCTGTCTGTGATAATGACCATTTCTTGGAGAAGCAGGAAGACTGTTGACGGGCATGTGATTGGGGAGAAACTCACATAATTACAGCAAAGCCCTTTGTTGGCCCATGACACACACCGACGTTGAACAGTTTTCTTTGGCCCTTGTTGGTAGAGCGCGCAACTAAGAAGTTGTATAGTAAAAAAAAAAAATCTTTAGTCTTTTTTAAGTAAATTAATTTGCTATGGAATGCTAGGTGTCTTGCTAATCAGGAATAAACTCTCAGTAGACAGGAAGCGACTCCCATTTGCATACAGTGCGGGAAAAATCTGCTATCATATGATTAGCCAAGGTAATTAAAACAGATGTAACTTAAACACGTGCTTAAGTACCGCTAATTAATATGTAATTATGCACTCATTTAGACACAAGTTAACACATTTAACAGAAACAGACGTCTGCAGCTATACTCATTGTCATTATCGAAAAAAAGCTTTTCAATTGAGAGATAAAAACAAAGATTGGGTCTAATGACGAAAGATACAGATGCTTGATAGTTTTCACTTGAGTAGTTTGATTATGTGTGCAGATCTTAAGCACATAAAAATGATGGGTGTTTAGCTATTTTCATGACCCAAGGCAAAAGGTCAAAGGTCATGCATATGTTTGTGGTACTCCATTGCTCAGAATTTACCAAAAGTTCCCTTTGTGCACACAGAGATGTTAACTAATGTGACATTTTCAATTTGGAGCTTTATGTAGCTACGGATAAATCTTTAACGACTTTCGTGAGATGAAACAAACAAACTAAGTCCATACTTTGGGATAACACAACTCTTCTTCTTTCCAACTAAAAAGTACTTTATGTTAAAAGATCAAGTATGTTTCGCCAGTCCTAGCTTATTGCATACAAACATAAATAAGATATTTATAAGTGGTTTGGAGTGGTACCCAAGTGTCTGGCCAATTAAAGATGAACGAAATGTTTAGGAAACAGTATTTTGCCATTTGGTGTCACACATTAGACAGTCTGTTATTAGACAATCACTAAGCTGAATGAACTAATACGGTCCCACTCATTTCTCATCATATCACAGTATTATGAGAGTGAGTGTCCATCTGTCCTACCGAGAAATATAGACTCTTTCTTTCTAAGATTTGAATGGCAGTGTTAGACTGGAACCCTGTGGTGAGGTGGGGATACGCAGCGGGCGTCTGTCGCTCGTAAAAGAAGAGATCACCTTGGGCAGGCACGTCGGTCCGCTCCTCCATCGTTAACAGTAACGTGCGGCTGATCAGCAGCATTCCTGACAACTCCATTCAGCCACCACCTGCTGGCTGTCAATCACAGAGAGGGGAGGGGGAGAGCCGGGCGTCCTAGGGCTATTGACAAAGCTGTCGACACAGAAATGAGACGTGCCTATCAAAGGGCCGACTCTACCTTTCTCTCTTGCTTTCTCTTTTCTCATTCTGCCGTCTGTGACATTATACCTCTACAGACCAACAGTAACGATACAAATGCATCTGGACAACTTATATAGCATTCTATGACATCAATGTTCCTGTCACTTGCGAACGCATTTGTATTTCCATTCCGTCTTTTGGCGCAGTCGAGCCGAGGTGTTTATATTAACCCTCTGATAACATAATAACATCACCTTTTGACCTGGGCTTGTCAGTCACAGCGAAAGCACAGCTCGTAGATGCTTTTAACACCATTGACCTTGTTGGCATGGTAACACGTGCGTAGCAGTACAGTTTAAGACACTGTAACAAATCGTCTGCTTCAGATTAAGGCTAAATCAATATGTTTGCAGCTGCTGCACTGGTTTCCCCTCACTTACAAAAATGATCCAGTGGCTCCCCACTGGGCAACATTGGTCAAATATTTTTGGTTTTCATGTTGGCTATAAAAGTATGCGGAAATATATTCGTATGGGGTTCGCACATAGCCGAGTTTTTAATCGATAGTTGGGTAGAATTTGGAAAAAGCCCATTGGTTGGATTTAAATTACCCTATGCTGGGTTGTTTCAACCTAAAATGCTGGTTTGTGTCAAATTTTGTTTGAAATTAGATTGTACTGTACAACATTGGTTGGGCTTGTCCATAATTTTTCCAACCTAACATATTTTTAGTGTATGAAGAGTTCAGATGCAAAACCCTCTAATTGTTTGATATGTTTTTTGTATTTTATCAGGCTTGTATGTTTAGGTTCAGTCATTTAACTTTTTTTACAAATGTCACTTTAGACATTTCATTGGTATTTAACAAATGTGACTCTTTCACTGCAAAACCCTCTAAGGGGGTGTGTACACCAAAGCATTAAAGTGCTGACTGAAAACACCATGCAGACGCTGACTGTGGCCACTTGCCAGCGTTTTTTGTTGGTTGGTTGTTGCGATATCTGTCCCACCCTTCTCCACTGTGATTGGACGGCCGCGTGAGAAGTGACATTGATGAGCTGAGCGTTTCACCCAAAGTTAAACATTTTTCAACTCTGGGCGCTGGGTGTGGATAAAATGGCAACCGCAGGCACTCGTCATGTGAAAAAACTGCCAACTGCTGCTGTTTTAAAAAAAGCTGCACTTCCATTGTAAGCAATTGAAAACATACGTCGGCTGACGGTGTAAACGCCTTGGTGTGCACGCCCCCTAAGTGCATGCAAGCTTTTTTGGGTAGAACCTGCACTTTTGAAAAAATTTTTTACAAGACATATAAAACAGCATCAAAATCATTAAAGGTGCAACTAGAAACATTGCAAATGATGAAAGTTAGAATTCAAAATAAAAAACTGAACCATACATTAAGGGAAGCTGTGTTCTTAAAAATATCTATTTTTATATATTCTTGTCTCTTGAATAGAATAATTACAAAAAAAAGAAACAATAAACAAGAAAGAAAAACACAACAGGCTGTCACTTTTGCCATGCTTATTTGACATTTGCACGTAGATGTGAGCACCTTAATCACCCGCTGCTTTAATATGCTTTAAATAATGCACAGGCTCAAAACAGAACACCTGTTGCTCAGATGTGCTGATGCAAATATCAAGGGGATTAATTAAAAGTCAATTATATTAATTTGGCTTTTGAAAGGTGATCGTGCAAGATAAAGAGTGATTCTATGAGCACAGATACTCCAGCTCTTGATTTTTAATGCGGTTTTATCAGAGTCCATTAAAAGAGCTTGCACACAAGTGCCATGTTGTTTAGATGCCATTCTATGTAAATTTAATGAGCATGAGTTTCATCTTTTTAATGTGCATATATCTGTCTTATGCATAATTGAAAAAATGCTAATAACTAAAATGTTTGTTTCCCCAGCCCTGTGTTTTTTCCTAAAGTTATGCTGTGAATCTTGCTCCTATAAAAAGTGGTGTGGTTTGTTTAATATAAGAGCAGGGCGATTTGATGCACTGATTTTTCTGTTAAATCTCACTCCAGTCAATTGAATGCAGAAATAGAAAAAATGAAGCAATAAAATTCTTTAGGACCTAAAAAGAAATTTAAGACGAAAAACGGTGACAAAAAACAAAGACCTTTAATAAAAATGATCAGGGCTAAAGTAACTAACACAAAAGCCCAGAAAAAAAATGATAATAATCTCTTTATGTAACCTCAGACTGTTGTAGGACTCCTTGTTCATACAAAACTTCACTCATTATATGATCAATAAAATATATTTTTTATAAAATATATACAGACTTGTTTATAAAATGTATTTTGTTTATAGTTATAGATTGCTGTATGGATCAACAGGACACTGAAATGACTCGAAAAGCCAATTTGTTTAAACATTTTAAGGGGCCAAAAATTACAGCATATTTATACACTACTGTAAGTTGTATAAGGAGAACTAACCTAACCTAACCTAACCTTTCTAACAGCCTCAGTGGAGAATTTGACCCGAAGTATCCTTTAAAGAGCATTTGCCGTTCATTCCCAGACCAATATATAGAGAACCGTCTGCCAACCCAATCTATCCTCTGCGGTCCGGGAACTTCCCTCATTCCTTCTCTTCTTTCTATCTCTGTCCACCCACAGACTGACCTGTTCCTGCTCCCAGTGGAAATGCTCCTTCCTTACATTGCTTTTAAGAACTATATCTGCATACCCACACATATGTTTGTGGCCCACACATACCTATTACAGATTTGTTAGATTCAGTTTTTTTTGTTGCTCGATCTCTCTTTCTCTCTCTAACAGAAATAGCTGGTATTCAAGGTCAAGTAATATAGCATCAATTTACAACTTATATATCAACTAAGAACCAGATGCAAGAAAAAGCAGGAGTTTATTAAATATTCTTAGTTTTTTGAACAAGGTTATTGCTTTAACTCTGTTCCTATTTGTAAACATAGTTTTGTAGGTCAGACCATCAGTCACCTCTCACATAACACACAAAGAGGTTACTTGTAATAGACTCATATCTTTAGATTCTTTAAACAGTTGTTTATGATTTACCTTTCAGCTTTTATAGAAGAATGGTAAAGTAGACAAACACTGATACTCCACACTCAACACTGACCTGTATAGAAACGCACCAAACATTAATACTGTCCTAGACCAGTGTGCCGCTTTCTCCAGTGAGGACTGTGATGATGAGAGGGGAGGGGCCAAGAGAATGTTTCCTCTTGCCACGACATCATTTTTATTATCCGCTGCCCATCAGAGGTCCTTGAGAAACATGTACTTCCAGCCCGGGCAATCATTCATCTGGGGTCCCGCTCTGAGTGAGAGAGCAAGAGAGGAACAGGGGAATATCGACTGATACCCTTCAGCGGTACAGAGAGAGGAGTAAGCCAGTGAGGGACAGAAACTAACAGACATTTGGAGATAAAGAAGTGCTGACCAACTGTGTAGATGATTACTCTCTGTTAATCTAATATCTGCAGCCAATCATAATTAGACTTCCCCTTAACAGCAGCCAATCAAATGTCATCTCATTGTTTAGATGCGATTAAACCATCAAGCCAAACATCCTTGGCAGTGCCAGGCCGTGTGAGTGTCATGTGTAATGTGAATAAATGTTGTGTATCAAAAAGGAAATACAGGCAAATTACGAACAAGGGATCTAGAATAAGGTCTTTTTCGGGATCAGATGTTCATCCTGATAATGCAGTCTGAGGTTGATACATGTTTCTGGGATGGGTTGTGAGTATAACACCATGAGATATAAAATCTTTTATTCTTCATTTTAGCACTTCTATGATTGATACATCTCACACCAACCAACACTCAACACGCGCACGCATGCACACACAAAAAGATCATCAGCTCAGGTTTTGCTTATGGTGTCATTTGACCAGCAGTGGATGTAGCATTATCGCATACGCATTGGTGATTAGCAAATGTGTGTGACAGTAAAAAAGATTGAAGGGAGAAGTCAAAGGATATGTCTGAGGATGAAAAAACAAAAAATGAGGATGTCCAAAAAATAAAAGAACTTGCATCTCAGTGTTAAATGCCCTCAGGCCACTCCTCCATGTTGTTAGTTGGTGTGTGGTGAAGAAGTAAATCTCATAATGTTATATAGGTGAGAGGGGAGCACAACCTAACACTTTTTGGTTTTGGCTCAATCATTTAAAAAATATTTGAGTTTAATTATATTTTTACACAAGCAACACACACATCTCTGCTACAAATGAACATTTGAAGTTTGTTTCTATTACTTTCCATTCTTGAACAATTACACCAAACGTGACAGAAGTGCAAACGTTACAACTTACCCCATCGGTGGGTTTAATTGTAACAGGCAGGGGGTTAGTTGTAACACTTGCTAAAAATTAAGTTTGCAGGCAAATATTTTAATACTACTGTGTCTATATACTTGAAGTGGATATTGTTTATATATCTGTCTATAATAGACAAGTATCCACACCGTATTCATTCATCCAGCCCTTTTCTAACAATAGTTCAATTATAAATGGATACAAATGTCTAAATATGTGAGAAAAAGCAGCACAATTATGACAATAAAAATTGTATATGTGACCCAGTTTGTAATAACCATACTACAGTTTCAAAATCAAATTCTGAGATAATGAGCATCAAAGTCTGATTTTAGCCATTCATTTCATTATGATTTTAATCTTTGACGTGACTTATTCAATCAATATTAAAGATATTAACAAAAAATAAATTTGACACACCATTTTTGATAAAACAGGAAAATGTATTTTGTTGGCAGCCAGCAATCATTAGTGTGTAGCCTATTTAAAACAACGGCAAGAATTACGCAAACGGTAGCGGTTTTCATATCGTAAATGCTAAGGGGTTAGTTGTAACACAGCGTTACAATTAACCCCGCTGGGTCAAAATATTTTCAAGCCCACCAAAAAAGTTGCTAAGAGCTGCAGACATAGTCAATAACATACTGATTAATATGACATAGCATTGGATTTGGTATCTTACACACCCAACTTAGAAATCGTAAATAAAAACATATGATGAAAAAATGTACTTTCATGCCACCAAAACACTCGTTCATCAATAACTCTTTGGAAAGAAATTATACATTTCCAAGAATTTTGGCAGCGTAAAAAAAATACAGAAAAAAACTAATCGCTCAACCCTGTGAAACAGTTTAAACAGTCAATTATGTTACAACTAACCCCACGTTAGTTTTTGCCCCGCGCCCCCCTACAGAAGTTTGTGTGAACGTATGGATTAACACAGTCTCACCCCATGTCGTCAATATTTGACGACACTTGACCATTCGTCAATATGTGACGCGGAGGGTATACCTTTCGCGTCATTTTTTGACGAACTGGGGACTTCAATACTATTACGTCCGTTGCATTCTCTTCTCCTATTTTCTTACCATTTTCGCGTCGGTTTAGGGTTAGATTACGCAAAATTAAACAGTGTACGCCAAATTAAACAGTGTACGCGAAATTAAACAGTTGTCACCTGGCGTTGGGGTTAGAAACAGTTGTCACCTGGCGTTGGGGTTAGAGTTAGGTTTGGGTAGGGATGTCATTATGTAAATCTAACCCTAAACCGACGCGAAATTGGTAAGAAAATAGGAGAAGAGAATGCAACGGACGTAATAGTATTGAAGTCCCCAGTTCGTCAAAAAATGACGCGAAAGGTATACCCTCCGCGTCACATATTGACGAATGGTCAAGTGTCGTCAAATATTGACGACATGGAAAATCTTCTAGTTTATGCAGTGAAAGTGACACCGTATGTCTGTGTTAAGTATACAGCATTCATAAATAACCTTCAGTCTGTATTTGACCCAAATGGGAAAAACAAAATAAAAAAACTGTAAATAGTCGCTGTAATTAATATGAAAATAACAACACAACATGAAGGCGCATCTGTTTCTTCAGCCTGATTTGAGGCAGTGCAGGACTGTCTAATGATGTAAACTCTCAGTGTGAGGATTTTAAATGTGTCCTGCTTCACTTCCAGCCTGGCTGGAGGTCAGTGTGATTGTTAATCTGATCCTGATCCTAGACCTGCCTGTCTCTTTTACACCAGACAGCTTATTGTCATGATGATGGCCATGACAACCCTTACCCGCACCCTCTCTCTCTCTCTCTTTCTCTCTCTCTTTCTTCAGATTGTCTCATCACTCTGAAGGGAGCTCGTCTCTCACGCAGATACCTGATGGCCGACAGGCCTCAGCTTCCAGTGGGTCTGATAATCAACGTTCTGTCAAGGCTGTCAATATCCAGCAGAAGAAAAAGGGACCGGGGCCGACCCACATATACATACACATCCACACACACAAATACAAATACGTGCACATGCATGTGAATACACGCTTGCAGGCTCTCAATCACAAGCTAAAGAGCCCATACAGTGACATATTCTCATATATCCGCTATCATTATGTTATATTGCATACATACGCACACATACACCTGCTGTAAATCAGCTGTGGCTGTCAGGCCATGCTCTTAGTAAAGGATAGATTAGACAGTGTGCCTGGATCTCTCCTGATGAACGCTGTAGGCTTTATTAATTAGACCTAATAGTGATAAATGCTGGGCCTGTCGTCTACTCGCACTGACAGCAGACAGGGTTCATGTGGCCTGCTGAAGCTCGGCGACGAAAAGAGCGACAAAGCTTTAAACAGAAAGCTGACCTCTGTCGCCATAGCCGTCGTCCTCTCACATAGAGATATCATCAGAATGCATCACTCATTAAATGTGATGACAGAGATGAAAGGACAGATTTCAGTCCACATGAAAGAAAAAAACTGAGATATGGTCATCACATACTAAATAAAATGTAGTTTTCACAGCATAGTTATATGGTAATTTGCATGGTTTTGTACACCTCATTTATACGTCTTTGTGCTTTTCGCCCCTGTGATGTTGGGTTTAGAGGTGGAGCTTCATTATTGTTTTTATAATGGTATGTTTATGTTCAATAAGTTATAGTTAAGCATTCCTTTGAGATCAGGCTTAGTTTTCATTAGTAAGGGAGAACCGAGGTGAAAGTAACGCGGGACGAAAGTAACAAAGTGATTTTCTCTGAGCCCTGAATATTTGCATTCCAAACCATGACAGCATTTTTAGCACGCAACCCTTGACAGATCTGAAAAATATTGCGTTATTTTTTCACTGGTTTGCACATGTAGGTGCAAAAAGATGTTTAGCCATGATAAGTAAATTCCTAAAGCGGTCCTTTTTCTTATAATAAGCCGTGTTTCTGGTTTCATGTGTTCAAATACTGATCAATCTACAGGTTATTTAGTGCTCTAACACACCCTGACTGTCGGGTTGCTTTTGAAACATTTGATAAAACTGAAAGTTAAAATGAAAATGTAATTTTTGTAATTTATTTGCAAAGATGAATTACAAATTATGTTTGCAGTTACATATAAACAAGGTCATAGTCATGTATATTTACTAAAAATTAGGCAAAGGTTGTCTACATACATTGAAGATTATGGAATATCTCACAACATAAGTTGTGACAGAGTGACCTGTCCCTATGCCCGTTGGTCCATGCAGCGCACAAACGCACGCACGCAGTCATCCCATGCATAACTCATCCTCTCCGTTCATAAACCCTATGTAAATTAAAGCAAAATAAAAAAACAGTTAAAGGCGGAGTCCATGATGTTTGAAAGCCAATGTTGATATTTGAAATCACCTAAACAAACACGCCCCTACCCCAATAGAATCTGGACCTTCTGTTGATAGACCCGCCCCACACATACGCAACCCGGTATTTGATTTGATTGGCTATAAGTGTGTTTTGGTAGTCGGCCCGTCTCCTTTTCCAAACCGTTTTTCAAACATCGTGGACTCCGCCTTTAAAACATACCAGTTTTTAAATAAGGTTGTGAATCACCTGTAAATTGAGGTTAAATCTTTAGATGAACTTTCCTACCCCCTACTTGAGTAAAAAAAATACTTATTTATTAATTATTTCATGTCTATGTATGTTTTTTTATTGTTATTATGATTTTTTTATCTCTCGTAACAGAATGTTTGTTCTTATTCAGTGTATAATACTATGTTATCAAATGTTACTGGCATAATGTAAATAAAACAAAAAAATACTCTCCGTTCCTGTTGAGGCGGGCGGGTGCACACGCACGCCGATAGCACGCTGGTCTGGTCACACATGCATACATATCAATTCCGTTTCCATCCCCAATCGTATTCACACGGGCTTTAATACACACACACATTAGCTTTGTCTTCCGTTTGATGTTTTGTCCTGTTGTTGTGTCTATACTTACCTGTTATTAGGGTTTGTCAGCGTCTGTGTTGCCGGTTTTCCGCGTTGCTTCTCCATTATCGGACGGTCAAACCCGAGCATCACCAGCGGCCTGGATAAATAGCGCCGAGTCTGCTGTGAGGGGGCGTGTCGGCGTGAAGCAGCCGGAAAACGGCTCGTCCATTATCCTGTCTGTTACAGGGGTAATAATTAAATTAGATATTTTTATTGTGTGTTTATCATTTTTGTTTATCTTTTGTGTTTGTTACTTTAATCACGTTTTGGTTTCTATAAATATTTCGTTGATATGTTTATGTATAGAATTGTGTTGTGTAAATGTACATACTCACCTGTTTACCTCTTGTGTTAATTATGGTCTTAACTAAAACGTCACAGTTACGTCACTACAGGCTGCGCCCGCAATGTGGTGGCAGAAAAACATAAAAAAAAAATATATATATATATAAAAAACAGAAACAAGTGGCAGAAAACAGTCGAAATGCATTAGACACGAGTGAAATGAGCAAGATATCTCACTAGAAAATGTTTTGTTGTGCTGTTGAGTGTCAGAATAGGAATGCCCAAAAAAGATGAACTTAATTTTTATAGAATACTGTCGTCGAAGACACCATTTGAAGATAAACGTATGTGTTCATGATTGCAATAAGCCCTTAAAATGAGAGACTGGAGTGATGAAATCATTTGGAAATCTTCTAATAATTAGAATAGAAAATAATGTCCGGTGTTCTGTCGAAATCTGATCCCTCTATGTGTTTCTTATAGCGTTTCCATCACATTATATAATTTATAACTAAAAAAGATTTTAGATTTGAATGGATTATAAGGAAAAAGCAATAATATCACCATTTATTAAATATTTCATATTTTTTCCGTTTTTCTATTATTTCTTTTTACCTTATATCTTGTCTTCTTCCTCTTTGTTCTAAAATTATTATGTTCACATACTTTATACATACTTAATAAATATATAAATATAGCACACACAGATGATGTAAAGTGTTATTAATATAAACAAGCCTATGCATATTAATTTGTATTTAAACATAAAAGTTTTATAATAGTTTTAGAGCGAACACGTAGGCTATAAATATAAGGAAGAAATAATAGAAAACAGGAAAATTATTAAATATTCAATAAATGGTATTATATAAAATACATGATAGTATTGCTTAGTTTTTATATGTACTTTAGCGATTCATACTCTTAAATAATTGATTTACCAATAAAGAACATTCACCACCAATTAGGCTCCGCCCATTAAAAACGTCATCTCTGTTTGCAAACACGCAAATGGTCTAAAAGAAGGCGAGAAAGATTTGTGTCAGTTTACCTGGCTAGCGAGCGTGAAAGTGTGGTGCCGTGAGCAATCTCTTTAGCTGTCTTAAAGTATGGGCTTACATTTATATATACTTTTCTTTTGTTTCTTTGTTCTTCTTGTACATAGTGTTGGGTCTGTATTCACCTCTCGTGCACTGTAAAATAAACATCACTTTTACATCTTTGCGAGTATTGCCATCATTTTTTTGGGGGGGGGACCCAGTTACGGCCTGACAGCGGGTCTGCGAAAAGACCTGTTGTCCGACATAAGTCCTATAGATACTTTTGTGTTACTCCATAGTTTTGATGAGTTTGGTATCAGACAAGTTTAACACAAAAATCTATCTTTTTTGTTGTGTTACTTTTGACCCACCTGTCTGTTATTTCGTCCCAGCGGACAGGGTCAAAAGTAACAATGCGCTACCTATGTTCAAAGTGAAATTATTCTGAAGTCATTTCAAATTTCACCTGGTATTGACAGATCACTTGTGAGTTACTGATCACAGCAAAATATATCTCTGTCTAAAACATTATCTTTTAAAATTAAGTTTTTCTGAAAAATTGTACTTTCACCCCTGCTCTATCCTTTTATGGTACTTTTTCATTGTACTTTTAAATTTTATAGGGATGGCCGGGGCTAGATGTCACACTTTTTACATTGACTTACCCTGAGAAATATATTTTTAAAGAGCCCATATTTTCCTTATCATGATTCAAATATATATATTTTTTTGCTGTGTAAGTGTGTGTGTTAGAAAATGTTAACAATCTTCAAATTTTTCAAATCCTGAAGTCTACGAAGACGCGAGTTATCATCTCCAACTAAAATCTAATTTCTTGAAGTTCAATGAATGCAAGAATTTCAGGCAACATTTTATTTCTTTGGCCTGTTGATGTGGACACAATGGACATTATAATAAATTCGCCCGCTTGATGATGCTCAAGAGGTATTCGGCCAATCAAAACGCACTGGAGAGCTGGCCAACCGGTGCACACCGCGCTTTTCAGAAAGATGAGCTTTATAGAAATTGATGTGTTTCAGAAAGGCAGGGCTTTAAGGAATGTCCCCGGCAGTAATAGAAACAAAAATGTGTGTGTGTGTGTATGAAGCCTGTCTGTTCATCCACTGACCCCTGAATCAGTTAAGGAAACAGTCTGACATCGACTGTAATGAGAATAAATGAAATGATTGAGTCTCATCAAGCAACACACATCTCTCTTCATCGCCCTCTTTTACACCCAGCAGCAACAATGAAAAATTAGACCTAATTAGTTGCACAGTACAGGGGAACCTTTGTTGAGGACTTTATGTGAAACACTATCCAGCAAGAATTACACATTTATGTAAATTCCCATACAAATAACAGCTGAACTAATGGGCTATCAGGCAGACTTTACAACATCAGCAGCATGCCTGACACGTGACAGGTGTCCTGAATCCTCCATGATATAATGAGGGTTTTCATCACTCGTTTTCTCTATCACTCTCTCTTGAGTGATTGTATTTCCAAGCAGTCGTGTTAGCAGAGAGGAACCTCACATCAGTTGAGACGGTCCTCCTTAATGATGGCTTCCTGTGAGCTAAGTGCTGCATAGAGTCGCGTCTTCTGATCGCATCAGCAGACTCCTGCACAGCCAGCATGTCAAACACGGACAGACACATCTCCATGTCACTGAGAAATGATTATATACCGTCATCGCAATCCATGTGTTGTCAGGTCCAGCTCAGATCCACAGTGTTATCCAACTACCACCTGCAGTCTTGGTAATGGATGTTCAATAGTTTTGAAAAATAAAAAAAAATGAAACTTAATTTAGTTAAGATTAATTTAGTTTTGATTAAACTTACTTAGCTGAACATGATATGAATGTTTGTGTCTACTCCAAACCAGCTAGCTTGTAAACATGCAAGAGCTATTAGCTAGGTTAGGGTGGCTGTATTGAGATGTTTTAACAAACCAACACTATCTCATGGGTTGGGGTACGAATATTCACCTATGTACGAATTCTCGTGAGATCAGGCTGAATAGCAGCGTTTCCATATAGGAGCATCCAAAAAGCAGGTGCTTGAGTATCACCTGGGGTCAGTCTGTTTTTTAATATGAAGCTTTACAAACACAAAGTTTGATAAAGGCCTTCTTTAAAGAATTACTCAAAGTTGCATCACATTTCAGCCGGATCAAAATAATGTGAACGTTCTGATAAGAAGGAATCAGTAGTGTTTAGTCAAAGATTCAAACATGATTAGCCACAGACAGCACACTTATGGTATATAGCACTACATAGAAATAATGCATTACAAGAAAAAATTATTTGTGGCTATTTACTGCCTCTCTCTCTCTCTCTCTCTCTCTCTCTCTCTCTCTCTCTCTCTCTCTCTCTCTCTCTCTCTCTCTCTCTCTCTCTTTGTTGTGTGCAATGGGCATTCTTCAAAGCACTTCTCCATTTAACAAACCCTGCTGACGGTTTGTTTTTGCTTTCTCTCTGCCTATCTCTCTCCTCTCGTTCTCCTTCTGTCTCAGTGTTAATTAAAGCAGGAGCACGCATGTGACTCCACTTCAGACTAGGAGTGCAGCGGGCTAATTAACCTCGCCTGTCCCTCCGCGCAACTTAGCCCCACAACCACCATTATGGCTTTAATATGCCAAATTAGAAACTGATTTTGAACTGCATCTGCCCTGAAGAGAAATATTGATCCCTACTCTCACTTTTTTCTTTCTCTCTTTCTTCCTCTCTCTCTCTCTATCTCTCTCTTCTTTTTCCTCTTTCTACCCACTGGCCATTTGGTCTTGTGGTTCAGTTCTATTGCCTAAATTAGTTATCCGATTGGTCCTTTTGATTAATGATGGGGGCCCTTGCTTCATTACACATGACAACACAGAATAATCAGAGCACACCAACACACACACACACAAACACAAACACACTCTCACAAACTACTTCTGTTTTGTCAACCTTCCCCTGAAGTGCATTTATAGAATTATTTAGCATATAGTTGGCTATAATTTATTTGTACGACACTTTTCTCGATCAGGAGCCATTGTAGAGTGTCATATATAGATAGGAAAACAAGGTAAACTAGATGTGCAAATCAATGAGTGGAACCCTGGGGAATTTGAGCTGTATAATGAAGATGCAAGACTTGACCCCGCCTGTATTCCAACCTGTCAATGTATGCCAGTAGAAAAGTGATACCACATTTTTAGCCAGAGAATTACTTCAGCATACTCATTCAGATGCACTCGTATGACGCCTTTTATACTGTGGTGGGCTCTGTCCCGCTCTCCCTCTCTTTTACTATTCTCAAAGCGTTTGCTTGTATCACTCAGTATGGGTGTCTTTTTTGTTTATTCTTTTATGATATGTCTTTGTATGGATTTGGTCTCGCTGGCCTTGCGGGAAATGCTGCATTACTTTGTAGTTGGAATGAATGATTAATTTATTTATTTATGTTGATTTGGTGTGTGTTGATGAAATGATCAATGTGATTCAAAACAATAACAGCCAAAAGAAAAAAGCAGGCATTCAGGTTGAATTGCTATTGCAGTTAATTAAGTGGAATTTAATTTAATCTGCTCTTATTGATTATTTGGATTGATGCTTATTGCTGCAATAGGGCCAAAAATACACATTTTTCTTTAAATATTATACATTTAAATCGAATATCTCAAATGTATTTTAACACTACTATGTTGGGTTTTGACATCATTCTGACATTGGGTTTTGGCATCTGGTGGATGTTGGGTTTTGAAGTCAGTATGACATTGGATTTTTGTCAGGCCGATGTGAATTTTGATGTCAGCCTGACATTGGATTTTGACGTCAATATGAAGTTGGGTTTTGATATCAGGCTGACGTTGGATTTTGACTTCAGAATGACGTTGGAATTTGACGTCAGATTGAATTTGGATTTTGATGTCAGACTGACGTCGGGTTTTGACGTCAGGCTGACGTTGGATTTTGATGTAAGGCTGATGTTGGGATTTGACGTCGGATATTGATGTCAGGCTGACATTGGGTTTTGACATCAGAACGACATCAGATTTTAAAGTCAGACTGACTTCGGGTTTTGACGTCAGAATGACGTTGGATTTTGACGTCAGAATAATGTTGGGTTTAGATGTTAGGCTGACGTTGGATTTTGATGTTAGTATGACGTTGGGATTTGACGTCGGATATTGACGTCAGGCTGACATTGGATTTTGACATCAGAATGACGTTGGGTTTAGATGTCAGGCTGACGTTGGGTTTTAAAAAATGTACACTCTAAAAAATGTTTGCTGCCTTTGTTTAATCAAGTCAGGTTTACAAGTCATTTAAACTACTATTATTTATCTTGACAAGAGATAAGTTGCTACAACTTATAAAATGTCTTATTTTAGCTATATCTTACAAGTTATAACATCTCCCCTATAGTCAAGATAAATAATAGTAAGTTAAAATGACCAAGGCAAAGATTATTTCCTTCTCATCTATTCTTTTCAGCATAATGATATTCTCATTTATTACATCATGTATAATTTAACTTAAAATGTTTGCAAATAAACAAGGTTATATAGGCAATAAATAAATAAATATTCACTAACAGACAGAAAACGTATAGAGCAGAGTGCTAACTATGTCTCTGTTTTGCAACTGAGCCTCAGGAAACATTAAGTTATTATTTTCAATAATGTTTACAAGTGTATCCAGGCCTTTGGGAGAGGATGAAAAATGGCAACCTTGGCCACATGGAGCGGAGCTGCTGTTCACCTGTGACGCTCTGTTCATCCAGCCTCTGAAAGCTATCATTAGTTTTGCTTTTTTAAACCTCTGGTGTCCGTGTCTGTGCTTGTGTGTATGAGTAGTTGTAGCGGGACGGCATTCGTCAAACTTTTATGACCCCCTCCCCCACCCGGTGACAGTTGCTATCTGACAGGTCGTTTTTATGACCCTTTGACAGGGGGGCGGGACCATCAATCAAAATCTGTACAAGTTGTCAACTTTAGACAGAAAGTATTTAATGGTTTTATTGCCGGTCATTTAGAGTGATTGTTTTTCCTGAGTGTGTTTTATGTTAAGCGTATGGTGTCATGTTTAATGACGGCTCGTGTTTCGACATTTACTGTTTATTGACATTTGATGTCAGACCTCAACCATCCTCCCACCTTTGCTCGCCCCGTGCGCTTCTCAATACTGACTTTCACACCGCGGGTGTGTTGTTGAATCTAAAGTTTTGCAACAGCATAAGTTTATTTAAAGGCAATCACTAATCATATATATATATATATATTAGATGTACCAGGCTACGCTTAAAGCCGATGTTTTCTATCGAGCTATAGTTTCTGATCAGACACAAAGTCTGAACTAAATAAAATTTTAAACGGTTCACGAAGTCCGGGAATCTTTTCATGACCTGGTCTACAGTTTCACGCGTATTAAAGATCCGGCGGTGTCTGACAAAGCGTCGGGTGATTGTTCATATCTGTCATTTAAAATAAAGTTAATAAATGTAATTCTGTCCACTATGGCAAAATAGGAATTTATTTTAGATTTAGGGGAATCTTTAACCATGTCTCTGATTAAAACTTTTGATTGTAACATCACAAGTTATTTAATGAAATATTCCGTATACGTGTATAGTTTAAGCAATGATCTGAGCCATAACCTTCGGAGCCGGCAATACTATAATCTTTAGACAAAAGTCTAAACTAAATACAATTTTAAACGATTCATGAGTTCCGTGAATCTTTTCATGACCTGCTCTATAGTTTCACGCGTATTAAAGATCCGGCGGTGCCTGACAAAGCGCAGGGTGAGTGTTCATATATGCCGTTTTAAATTAAAGTTAATAAATGTAATTCTGTCCACTATGGCAAAATAGGAGTTTTATTTTAGATTTAGAGGATTCTTTAATCATGGCTATGATTAAGACATGTGTATATGTGCACCGATGGTGACAGAGTCCTTATATCTGACGTTAAGAAACTTTTAAAAGATTAAAGACGTGTTCATCCATCTTAGGAGGTTTTTATTTTTAATTAAATGATTCTTAAAACCATGTGTGAAAAGGTGTATATTATACAAAGAGTCTTACATTGTCTGCTCTGACAAAAATAAAATATTATTTTAGATTTTATGTCAATTGACTGCGTGTATGACAAATATAGTTTGATATATACGATTGTATTGGCAAGAGACTTCTGTAAAGTCACGCAAGAATAAATATTTTAGTTGTAACTGGTTAACCTTAAATGTACTATTATCTATTTAACTATAAGCTATATTTTACTGAACAGCCTCAAAGTTTCTGATGCTGAACTTATGACCGTATGTGATAGATATTTCACAGCAGGGTCAGTTTGTAATCTAGGTAGAGTCTTTTAAAACTGTAATGGTAAAATGTAATATGGACACTCTGTCAAAAATAAAGCATTTGTTTGTAACAAATTATTTAATGAAATATTCAGCAGTGGTATAGCGATGAACAGTGCCAAAACCACCGGGGACACCGATAACACATTCTTTAGACTAAAGGCTATTTATTTTAAACTAAATAAAAGTTTAATCTTTTCAGACATAGTATTCTGATCACACCATTAGATCGCGCTCTGGCGTATATAATAGAGAACATACGCGGATGAGTGTTCATATCCACAGTTAAGAAACTTTTAAACGATTAAAAACACTTTCATATCATTTTCTGAGTTTGTTTTAAATTAATGACATCTTAAAATCAACTGTGAATATGTGTTTATTACACAATAAAATGTAATTCTGTCCGCTCCGGTATAATAGGGGTTTTATTTTAGATTGGGACTTTCTTTAACCAAAGTCTCTGATTAAAACATGTGAATGCGTGTACCAACGTTGCCAGAAAACGTACGCTGATGCGCTCATATATCTGGCGTTAAGCGTTTTAAGACATTTCACCCTATTCTGAGTTTAATTCATTAATGTCATCTAATATCCAAGTGTACATGTCTATTTACGATAAATGTAACACGGTACACATTTGTCAAAATAAAAGGGTTCTTGAACATGTTATTCCAGTGGGTGTTTCTTGTTTTGCGAGTGTTCGACATATTTATTGATGTGGAAAAAGTTTGTTGTTTGGACGAACAGTTTCAGTCTCTCTCTCTCTCTCTCTCTCTCTCTCTCTCTCTCTCTCTCTCTATCACCAGTCCGCTATCAACCAACAGACAATCCCCCCAGATGTCTGGACAGAGGGAGTGTTGGTAAAATAAAAGAAACTCAGCCCCCATTGACAAAAAGTAATAGGTTTATTTTAGATTTTCAGGCTTCATTACTCAGATACAGATTAAAGCATGTTATTTCTTATTCGTAATTTAAAGAAACTTAGAAGTTTTAAGACATTTTATCACACATCCTATGATGACATAAACCCTTGTGTTAGCCCTTAGAGGACAACAAAACGGGTGCAAATATTATTTATCAACGTTTGATGTTGTTATAAACCAGGTTGTCACATACGTGACAACAATCATTGCTTTAAAGACAAAACATTTAACAAATTTGACATTTTGTTAAACATGGTTGTGTGCGTCCATAAACACAACAACAGCTAGGACATGGTTCTACATAATATTAAAATCACGGGCGTACGTTAAATAGGTAAACCTTAATTTTTACTAAATAAAATAAAAATAAACTATTTGAACATATTATCTGATATTAGGTTAGGTTTAAGATCGTAACATCGTAAAACCCCCAGCGGATATCGTGCGTGCGTGTATGTGTGTGTGTGTGTGTGTGTGTGTGTGTGTGTGTGTGTGTGTGTGTGTGTGTGTGTGTGTGTGTGTGTGTGTGTGTGTGCGCAATGGCAGTTATCACGTGGTGCGGACCAAACGACCAACGCTGCGGGGGTTGTGAAGCGAAGAATGTTCTGTATAGATGAGAAGTTTTTCCTTCTGAACACAGAACCTTTACCAAAAAATTAACACATCACAGAACAATTTGAACAACCGTGTCGGATTCGTACACACCAGAGGTCTGTTTTATGTTTTGCAGAAACTGTGGAAACTTTTGATGCTGCCAAGGTGTCCGAATTCACAAACAAACTATCAAACGCAACGCGGCGGAAACAGTGGACACGAGCCTTTTGTTGCTGAGAAGGCGATTGAACTCAGAAACAAACAAGCAAGCAAAGTTGTCTACGAAACTACAGATTCTTGAAAAAGATGGCACAAAGATCATTCGAACGACTACGCAATGGCCAGATGGGGTATGTGTACGGGACCGACCTTTTTAAAGATATGCTTAAAAAGAACTACAAGCGCGAGATGTCCAATCTACTATGTACTGTGATATACAAAGAGGCCAATGTGTGCATGCCTCCAAACTATTGCGAATCTAACGCCGGTCGTGTAACCAGACTCAAGGAAAAAACAGATGGTGTGAAAATTATAGATGGCTCTTTCAATAACATTGTACAGACAGTTGTACAGGCCCAAGAGGAACCCCGTGTGATTATTAGAAAGGCCCTAGAGATATTTTATGAATGTGACGAGGCCGCGTTCTACATCATCAATATCATACTTATGTCGGCCTTTGTAATTGACGTATGCATTGATATCCTTGTAAAGAAACGAGAAATTAATGTGTGTGAAATCATAGAAAATGCCGTAGATTTCATGTTTGAAAAGGGTCTTGGATCATGCATGCACTATCTATGGTATCTAGATAATATCATAACGGTTAATGATGACTAAAAAACCAAACCTGTGAGCCAATGGTATATTTTACGCAAGTTTTACAGTTGTTTTTTAGTTTTCCAAAAGTTTCATTCTGTTTTATTTTTACTCAACATTATGATGGCAAGCCATGTCCGTCAACAATTGTATACTTTAACAAAAACTACGTTCTAGTAGTTTCAATGTATGGTCACTGTTGTTTTTCATCATTGATTTTGTTTACTGCTTATGTTTTCTGTATGTTTTGATGTACCGATTTCATAAAAACAAAAAATATACAAGGATTTTTGGTCTTAATGTCTGTGTTGTTACCATTAGAACATTTAGACATCTTGTTCAGACAACGTGTGACATTGCTCATTCTTCATATGTTTTTGCAAATCCACACAGAGAAATGCGAAAGATTAATAGAAATTACATTGGCTACATCACATGTTTTTTCAGAGGCGTAAAAATAAAAGTCAACAGTGTTAGTATGGGGATCTAAAATATCACATGCACGATATGATCCTAATTTTGTTACCTGACGTCTGTCACATAGCCAAAGATCATCTACTTCATGTCTCTACGAATCCTGACAGAGCTTTAGTTTCATATACACAACACATCAAATGTAAACCACGGTAAACTAAATACATTTGACAGTCAAGATCTCTAATTTTCTGACAAGCCCAAAAAAGATGATGAGGTCATCATCAAACATCGCTCACTTTTAAGGTACCGAAAGGTTTTTTGTTTATTTTAGTATAACTCAACACTGAAATTTTAGTTAAGTACACAGAAATGCACAGATTTTACGTTTTCAGTATACATGTGTACATCACACAGTGATTTCAGTCTCAACTAGATCGATGATCTATCAATATTAGCCACAAATGTTGTTTGTATGCGTGCTCTGATTTCACAAAACATCCATTTACATTCAAAACCTTTTGGATTCAACGCCTTAAAGTCATCAATGTTATTTCGTTCACATCAAACACACCAAAATTTTGAATGTGCAAACTGTTTTACTTCGTTTTAAACATGTTTGTGCGGTTTCGGTCTAGATTTTTATAGAAAACTTCAGAACATGACACCATTTTAACATTTACAAAAGGATGAAACATTTTACTTTTAACTGGATCCCATGAGTATGTGTTGCTGTGACAAATACCTTTGATTGTTTGGAAATTATATGAATGCAGAGAAACAACGCAAAAGTTTTGAACTTTAACATAATTTATATGCGTCCTGATTTTTAAAAACAGTAAGCTGTAATGTTTCTTACACACAGATCTAAACACATCACAAGTCTCAATGTTTAATAACATAAAAACCTGTATGCAAAGGTTTGTTGGCGTATTTTTTAGACACAAGCTGTTTATTTTCATCTTTAAACAAATGTGTATGACAAAAGTTGTTCTGCCTGAACTGACACTAAGGATCGATGCCGAAATGTTAAAACTAAGTATTTGCAAAACAACCTTCACCGTCATATAGATGTTTTCAATCTAATGGTACCTGTTTAAATGTGACCATACTGTTTCAAACATTACCAAGTTGTAGATGGTTGTGACTCAAGTTACAAAGGTTTTAACAAACATTACTGTTTGTCACGGTGTGTTTCATCGCATTGCTGTTGTATGCAACAGACTCTCAAGTTTTATGTTAAAAGGATTACTAAAAATAAAAAACTAAGCATTCTGTATTATGTTGGTGCTGATGATTTTACAAGTTTACAGTTTCAAACATTTTTTGCTATATTCGCTGTGAAAGATTTAGTAAATAAATCTAAAACATAAACAGTGTTGAAGAGTTACCGCAATCTTCTAGCAACAATTTTCAAGAGATTACCAACATGTATGATGTACTAACTGTCAGGGGATCTGTGATATTATTTTCTGAAGTAATTAGCTATCTAATGGCTACTGCACAATAACTTAAGCGATAAAGAGTTTGACAAATGTTACATAAACTATAGAAACGAAACAAGATAAATTACAAAGTCACTGGCATGAGGTTTACACTTAAATAAATCACGCAGATGTTTAAAGTGGTACATTGGAACATCTGCGTGATTTATTTAAGTGTAAACCTCATGCCAGTGACTTTGTAATTTATCTTGTTTCGTTTCTATAGTTTATGTAACATTTGTCAAACTCTTTATCGCTTAAGTTATTGTGCAGTAGCCATTAGATAGCTAATTACTTCAGAAAATAATATCACAGATCCCCTGACAGTTAGTACATCATACATGTTGGTAATCTCTTGAAAATTGTTGCTAGAAGATTGCGGTAACTCTTCAACACTGTTTATGTTTTAGATTTATTTACTAAATCTTTCACAGCGAATATAGCAAAAAATGTTTGAAACTGTAAACTTGTAAAATCATCAGCACCAACATAATACAGAATGCTTAGTTTTTTATTTTTAGTAATCCTTTTAACATAAAACTTGAGAGTCTGTTGCATACAACAGCAATGCGATGAAACACACCGTGACAAACAGTAATGTTTGTTAAAACCTTTGTAACTTGAGTCACAACCATCTACAACTTGGTAATGTTTGAAACAGTATGGTCACATTTAAACAGGTACCATTAGATTGAAAACATCTATATGACGGTGAAGGTTGTTTTGCAAATACTTAGTTTTAACATTTCGGCATCGATCCTTAGTGTCAGTTCAGGCAGAACAACTTTTGTCATACACATTTGTTTAAAGATGAAAATAAACAGCTTGTGTCTAAAAAATACGCCAACAAACCTTTGCATACAGGTTTTTATGTTATTAAACATTGAGACTTGTGATGTGTTTAGATCTGTGTGTAAGAAACATTACAGCTTACTGTTTTTAAAAATCAGGACGCATATAAATTATGTTAAAGTTCAAAACTTTTGCGTTGTTTCTCTGCATTCATATAATTTCCAAACAATCAAAGGTATTTGTCACAGCAACACATACTCATGGGATCCAGTTAAAAGTAAAATGTTTCATCCTTTTGTAAATGTTAAAATGGTGTCATGTTCTGAAGTTTTCTATAAAAATCTAGACCGAAACCGCACAAACATGTTTAAAACGAAGTAAAACAGTTTGCACATTCAAAATTTTGGTGTGTTTGATGTGAACGAAATAACATTGATGACTTTAAGGCGTTGAATCCAAAAGGTTTTGAATGTAAATGGATGTTTTGTGAAATCAGAGCACGCATACAAACAACATTTGTGGCTAATATTGATAGATCATCGATCTAGTTGAGACTGAAATCACTGTGTGATGTACACATGTATACTGAAAACGTAAAATCTGTGCATTTCTGTGTACTTAACTAAAATTTCAGTGTTGAGTTATACTAAAATAAACAAAAAACCTTTCGGTACCTTAAAAGTGAGCGATGTTTGATGATGACCTCATCATCTTTTTTGGGCTTGTCAGAAAATTAGAGATCTTGACTGTCAAATGTATTTAGTTTACCGTGGTTTACATTTGATGTGTTGTGTATATGAAACTAAAGCTCTGTCAGGATTCGTAGAGACATGAAGTAGATGATCTTTGGCTATGTGACAGACGTCAGGTAACAAAATTAGGATCATATCGTGCATGTGATATTTTAGATCCCCATACTAACACTGTTGACTTTTATTTTTACGCCTCTGAAAAAACATGTGATGTAGCCAATGTAATTTCTATTAATCTTTCGCATTTCTCTGTGTGGATTTGCAAAAACATATGAAGAATGAGCAATGTCACACGTTGTCTGAACAAGATGTCTAAATGTTCTAATGGTAACAACACAGACATTAAGACCAAAAATCCTTGTATATTTTTTGTTTTTATGAAATCGGTACATCAAAACATACAGAAAACATAAGCAGTAAACAAAATCAATGATGAAAAACAACAGTGACCATACATTGAAACTACTAGAACGTAGTTTTTGTTAAAGTATACAATTGTTGACGGACATGGCTTGCCATCATAATGTTGAGTAAAAATAAAACAGAATGAAACTTTTGGAAAACTAAAAAACAACTGTAAAACTTGCGTAAAATATACCATTGGCTCACAGGTTTGGTTTTTTAGTCATCATTAACCGTTATGATATTATCTAGATACCATAGATAGTGCATGCATGATCCAAGACCCTTTTCAAACATGAAATCTACGGCATTTTCTATGATTTCACACACATTAATTTCTCGTTTCTTTACAAGGATATCAATGCATACGTCAATTACAAAGGCCGACATAAGTATGATATTGATGATGTAGAACGCGGCCTCGTCACATTCATAAAATATCTCTAGGGCCTTTCTAATAATCACACGGGGTTCCTCTTGGGCCTGTACAACTGTCTGTACAATGTTATTGAAAGAGCCATCTATAATTTTCACACCATCTGTTTTTTCCTTGAGTCTGGTTACACGACCGGCGTTAGATTCGCAATAGTTTGGAGGCATGCACACATTGGCCTCTTTGTATATCACAGTACATAGTAGATTGGACATCTCGCGCTTGTAGTTCTTTTTAAGCATATCTTTAAAAAGGTCGGTCCCGTACACATACCCCATCTGGCCATTGCGTAGTCGTTCGAATGATCTTTGTGCCATCTTTTTCAAGAATCTGTAGTTTCGTAGACAACTTTGCTTGCTTGTTTGTTTCTGAGTTCAATCGCCTTCTCAGCAACAAAAGGCTCGTGTCCACTGTTTCCGCCGCGTTGCGTTTGATAGTTTGTTTGTGAATTCGGACACCTTGGCAGCATCAAAAGTTTCCACAGTTTCTGCAAAACATAAAACAGACCTCTGGTGTGTACGAATCCGACACGGTTGTTCAAATTGTTCTGTGATGTGTTAATTTTTTGGTAAAGGTTCTGTGTTCAGAAGGAAAAACTTCTCATCTATACAGAACATTCTTCGCTTCACAACCCCCGCAGCGTTGGTCGTTTGGTCCGCACCACGTGATAACTGCCATTGCGCACACACACACACACACACACACACACACACACACACACACACACACACACACACACACACACACACACACACACACACACACACATACACGCACGCACGATATCCGCTGGGGGTTTTACGATGTTACGATCTTAAACCTAACCTAATATCAGATAATATGTTCAAATAGTTTATTTTTATTTTATTTAGTAAAAATTAAGGTTTACCTATTTAACGTACGCCCGTGATTTTAATATTATGTAGAACCATGTCCTAGCTGTTGTTGTGTTTATGGACGCACACAACCATGTTTAACAAAATGTCAAATTTGTTAAATGTTTTGTCTTTAAAGCAATGATTGTTGTCACGTATGTGACAACCTGGTTTATAACAACATCAAACGTTGATAAATAATATTTGCACCCGTTTTGTTGTCCTCTAAGGGCTAACACAAGGGTTTATGTCATCATAGGATGTGTGATAAAATGTCTTAAAACTTCTAAGTTTCTTTAAATTACGAATAAGAAATAACATGCTTTAATCTGTATCTGAGTAATGAAGCCTGAAAATCTAAAATAAACCTATTACTTTTTGTCAATGGGGGCTGAGTTTCTTTTATTTTACCAACACTCCCTCTGTCCAGACATCTGGGGGGATTGTCTGTTGGTTGATAGCGGACTGGTGATAGAGAGAGAGAGAGAGAGAGAGAGAGAGAGAGAGAGAGAGAGAGAGACTGAAACTGTTCGTCCAAACAACAAACTTTTTCCACATCAATAAATATGTCGAACACTCGCAAAACAAGAAACACCCACTGGAATAACATGTTCAAGAACCCTTTTATTTTGACAAATGTGTACCGTGTTACATTTATCGTAAATAGACATGTACACTTGGATATTAGATGACATTAATGAATTAAACTCAGAATAGGGTGAAATGTCTTAAAACGCTTAACGCCAGATATATGAGCGCATCAGCGTACGTTTTCTGGCAACGTTGGTACACGCATTCACATGTTTTAATCAGAGACTTTGGTTAAAGAAAGTCCCAATCTAAAATAAAACCCCTATTATACCGGAGCGGACAGAATTACATTTTATTGTGTAATAAACACATATTCACAGTTGATTTTAAGATGTCATTAATTTAAAACAAACTCAGAAAATGATATGAAAGTGTTTTTAATCGTTTAAAAGTTTCTTAACTGTGGATATGAACACTCATCCGCGTATGTTCTCTATTATATACGCCAGAGCGCGATCTAATGGTGTGATCAGAATACTATGTCTGAAAAGATTAAACTTTTATTTAGTTTAAAATAAATAGCCTTTAGTCTAAAGAATGTGTTATCGGTGTCCCCGGTGGTTTTGGCACTGTTCATCGCTATACCACTGCTGAATATTTCATTAAATAATTTGTTACAAACAAATGCTTTATTTTTGACAGAGTGTCCATATTACATTTTACCATTACAGTTTTAAAAGACTCTACCTAGATTACAAACTGACCCTGCTGTGAAATATCTATCACATACGGTCATAAGTTCAGCATCAGAAACTTTGAGGCTGTTCAGTAAAATATAGCTTATAGTTAAATAGATAATAGTACATTTAAGGTTAACCAGTTACAACTAAAATATTTATTCTTGCGTGACTTTACAGAAGTCTCTTGCCAATACAATCGTATATATCAAACTATATTTGTCATACACGCAGTCAATTGACATAAAATCTAAAATAATATTTTATTTTTGTCAGAGCAGACAATGTAAGACTCTTTGTATAATATACACCTTTTCACACATGGTTTTAAGAATCATTTAATTAAAAATAAAAACCTCCTAAGATGGATGAACACGTCTTTAATCTTTTAAAAGTTTCTTAACGTCAGATATAAGGACTCTGTCACCATCGGTGCACATATACACATGTCTTAATCATAGCCATGATTAAAGAATCCTCTAAATCTAAAATAAAACTCCTATTTTGCCATAGTGGACAGAATTACATTTATTAACTTTAATTTAAAACGGCATATATGAACACTCACCCTGCGCTTTGTCAGGCACCGCCGGATCTTTAATACGCGTGAAACTATAGAGCAGGTCATGAAAAGATTCACGGAACTCATGAATCGTTTAAAATTGTATTTAGTTTAGACTTTTGTCTAAAGATTATAGTATTGCCGGCTCCGAAGGTTATGGCTCAGATCATTGCTTAAACTATACACGTATACGGAATATTTCATTAAATAACTTGTGATGTTACAATCAAAAGTTTTAATCAGAGACATGGTTAAAGATTCCCCTAAATCTAAAATAAATTCCTATTTTGCCATAGTGGACAGAATTACATTTATTAACTTTATTTTAAATGACAGATATGAACAATCACCCGACGCTTTGTCAGACACCGCCGGATCTTTAATACGCGTGAAACTGTAGACCAGGTCATGAAAAGATTCCCGGACTTCGTGAACCGTTTAAAATTTTATTTAGTTCAGACTTTGTGTCTGATCAGAAACTATAGCTCGATAGAAAACATCGGCTTTAAGCGTAGCCTGGTACATCTAATATATATATATATATATGATTAGTGATTGCCTTTAAATAAACTTATGCTGTTGCAAAACTTTAGATTCAACAACACACCCGCGGTGTGAAAGTCAGTATTGAGAAGCGCACGGGGCGAGCAAAGGTGGGAGGATGGTTGAGGTCTGACATCAAATGTCAATAAACAGTAAATGTCGAAACACGAGCCGTCATTAAACATGACACCATACGCTTAACATAAAACACACTCAGGAAAAACAATCACTCTAAATGACCGGCAATAAAACCATTAAATACTTTCTGTCTAAAGTTGACAACTTGTACAGATTTTGATTGATGGTCCCGCCCCCCTGTCAAAGGGTCATAAAAACGACCTGTCAGATAGCAACTGTCACCGGGTGGGGGAGGGGGTCATAAAAGTTTGACGAATGCCGTCCCGCTACAACTACTTGTATGCATGGTGAAATCTGTGTAGTAGACTTATTACCTGCAATACTTTCAGGTGTTGCCTGAGCTTTTAATGTATACATGTATGTTTTCGTAAACTTTATTTACTAGAAACAAATTATTTAAACACTAGATATCAAATGCTATAAACAAACTTGCGCTGTGCTCCACTTACTTACCTAGGATCATTTTTCACTGCTATTTCAGGTACCTACTGTAAATCCAATAAGGCAGCATCCTGTATAGTCCAAATTAAACTTCTTTCGCTTTTGACCAAACTTAAATAAGCCACGCCCTATAGGACATTAAACAAGAGTTATTAAGTTAACACTATTCAAATATTGTTGTATGTAGATAGGCTTTGCTTCCAATGTTTAAATTTAAAAAAAAAATGCTGTAATAACCGATAACATCGATTCCCACTAACAACATGTTATTTTTCTACAGACATAGATATCTGTATGCTTATATTCATTTGATAATATATTCACATATACATATTGTATGATATGTTGCATACATGTTTGGCAAATTAATTCACTACTAATGCAATAAATAATTTTAAATATTACATGTGATCAAGTTACAATTTCAAAGTCTTTGCACCCTTTGAACTAGATCCTGTGGAGCTACAATAAATAATTATAAGCATTACAAACAGATAGGCATAGACATTTAGTTGGGAAGATAAGGGGATTGTGGAAAATCAAAGATTAGGAGCCTTAAAAACAAAGTTTCAGGGAAAAAACAATAAGAGACACACACACATAAAGAGTTTAGCATAAATATTAAGGCCCTGAAGGGCAGGATGCTGGAGACACAGTGTCTGCACCTAAAAGACGAGTTAATAAAGTAGAAAATGCTTAACCGATGTGAGCTCTCCCAGAGAGTCCAGGTGTGGCTGCTGTGGCATGTCCATGTTCTCCCTCTTATTTTCAAAGGCTCTCAACACTAAATGTTATTTATAAAGCTATAAACTCGATAAATCCCTTCAGGAAACATACATGCACTATAAAGTCAAGTAATATGATGGAGAGAAAAGGAAATAAGACTAAAGATGTACTAGAAATAGGAGCTAGAGTCTGGATCCTTTTTATGAGAGTTATGAAAGACTGTAATGGGGGAGGACCACCTTGGAAGCGTTCAAATGCTTCCTGCTTGTTGACGTACCTGGCAGAAAAATCCGGAAAACGTCTCTGTGCCAGGAGTCTGGTCTCTCACTCTTTCTTACTGTAGCTTTGATGTTGACAAGTGGCTGGATTTAAAGTACAGCCTCTCGATTTACCAAAAATTTACATGCCCTCTGCAACATATAAATGGACCATCCACACTGGAAATAGAAATCACTGAACCGTCAAAAGTTGTTGCAGGGCGTGCGTGTTTATGTGTGTCTCAAGGCCTTGGGCAACCATCAGAACAGGAAAGAATGAAAGCCAACAAAGCAAGACTGAGAGCAATAGCAGCATATCCTGATTATCTATTCAATCATTTGTAACTTATTTCCTGAGAACACTGGAAATGTCACCATTTAGGTCTAAATCATCCACACTCCTCTAATCAACACCAGCTCTCCAATTCTCTTCTGCTCTCCTTTCTGTCTCCTCACGATATGTCACTACTAATCTCTCTTTTTCTCTTTCCTCTATTTCTCTTTTCTTTTCTGTCTTACTTTCCCTTCTCTAAATCTGATTGGAGAGACAGTTGATTCCATAGTGAGACATGCCAGATGTTTCTACAAGGAGATTTCCTAGATTCATAGCCAAACTGTAACGGGCGTAATTAAGGCGAACCGCTTAACTGAAAAGGGAGAGACCACAATGCCTTTTTTAAAAGTTTTTCTAAAGGTCCAGTTACCCCCTAATTTTTTACTTTGTCTTACATGATCTCTGTTAAGATTCTACATAACATTTTTTTTAACTCTTGCTGGTAAATCTACCATTAGCACTGAGTGAACCCTTTTTAAGAGAAGTAACTGAGATAAAAACAGAATAGTACACAATAACCCTTTGGTTGTCTAAAATGTAATGTGAAATAATTTGCTTAAATCTCTTCATCATAGACAAGGCCGGGGGCATAATACACCTTTTTTTTGTGCGGGAAATATAGCCCCTGGCTCATTTGGTGCTCTAGGCAAGGCAAAATACGTTCAAAGAAAATTTTTATATGCTGAAAACTTTCTATTTTTTTATTCTCAAACTGCAGATGAAGTTGCATAGTGCACTTCCAAGTGCTGGCTCTATGATTGGCAATTACAACTCAGGGGATAGATGTGGTAAATAAAAAAAATTATGTCTGTAAAACATGTGTGTGCTTATATATTCTGTAGTTAGATTAGTTTATTGTATTTTTCATTTTGTGTTCAATGGAAGAAATGAAAGTCAAACGGGTTTTGGAACAACACAAGGGTTAATACATTCTGACAACATTTTCTTTTTGGATAAATGATCTCTTTAAAGGAGAAGAATTTTAACATCAAAACAATTACAACCTGCTTGCACTTTGAAAACATTTAACATTGAACTGTGTGCAAATTTGCGCGGCCTACTGTTGTGCCATCATACAAGTGAAAGCATCGTTGTACATTCCCATACATTCATTTATTTCTCAGTCCGCCACAACATTAAAATTGACCACCACAAATAGATGTAAGACAACGGGTTTATCACTACCTCTGTCTCACATGAGAGTTTCTGTACAAACACCCGTGACGTCAGTCGGGCGCGCTCCGCTGAGCCTCATTTAAGTTGAATTTAAGCATATATGTGTACATGCGCGTCGTGAATGTGCTGCCACAAACTGCAAGTCTGAAAAAAACTGGTATGGTGTTCCTGATTTTTAACCTGTGGATGTTTTCTTCGCTAAAAGCGAGTTTGGGAACTTACAGCAAAGCACAGATGACAGCAAGTTTACTCGAGACAGCGCAAGCTAGAACAAAGGTAACGCTAATCTTTACATTATAGCGATGACGCTAGTAGTGACGATTCTTTCAGACCAATCAGTGATCTACAATGTTTTGGCGTTATGTTTTGGTATCAGCTCGGGTCGCTTGGAACCTCAACCGAGGTGGTACTAAAAAAAGGATCGGGTACTATGTACTGCATCAAGTGGAAAAGACCCCCAAACTGACCCAGCTGCTACTATCCAATGGAGAAGCACCATAAGTGTTTTCCTCTCTCTCATTCCGACATCCCTGACTTGTCCTCTCCATCCACTGCCCTCCTCCATGTTTTGTTTGTTTGTTGAAAAACATTATTGGTGTAGTCTAAAGGGCTGATCCAGATGCTAGCGGTGGGTGAGGCCCTAACACGCTAACACCTGTCTGCTCTCCCTCCTGCCAGTAAACTCTGACAGCTCTGTCTGCTTTGACTAATGATGTGATTGATGGACAAAATAAGAAAAAGCACACAAGCGCACACAGTCCAATATACACTCTCATGTGCGGAAGGTGTGAACGGGCCCTGTGCCTGATGCGGGATATGGTGTCAGTAAGCCCTCATCATGTGGCAGCTGAAGGTGTATTCTTTTGCACGGCTCATTAGTCAGTAATAGTAGAGTATACCCCACACACACACTTCACAGAAAATATGAGAGGAGGGAAAAAGACAGAGGGGGACGGTGCGACTGATTCATGATTGTAGGTGGAAGGCCACTTTATGGACTCAAAGCCCGTCAGTAGTGGCCTATCACTGGGCATGCTCCAGTGGTCTCCTCTTCACCCCTGACCAAGAGAGTTTAGAACAATGATTTCTAACCAGGGGTGCTTGTGGTCCATATAATAGCCAGCATCTGTATGCTCTGGGAGTTTTGATTGTGCTCGATCAAATCTATAAAACAGAAATTTATTATGGTGAGTAATAGTGATTAATCTCAATATTTCTTTCATTTTAACTGGCTTTTCATTTTTAACCCTTTCGTGTATGGTGTTTTTAGCATTTTCATTTAAACCATATTTGTCATGATCGCACGTTTATCGATGTTTTCTTAACAATGCACTAAAGTTTGACCTGTGTTAAAATCTCTTCTATGTCAGAGTTCTGACACCCTGGTGTCAAAAATAATGCTCCTTGGATTTCATCCTTTCTTTATTTATTACTCTTACCACATAATTTAATGAATTATTTAAATGAAGCATCACTTATTAAATGTATTAATTCAATGTAGCATCATTAAACTCTTCCCACTTACTGTGAGTTGTGGTCGTAAGAGCTGTACTCATTTTTACTTGAAATAGTAGACCATCTGGGTATTTTAAGAAAACTTAACAAACTATGATCTGGGACATACTAATTCTGATGTCGAATAGTTTTGGATATATGCACATTTGCAATATATGACACTGGGCGGACATATTCATACCACATTCATATGGTTATCTCTCTCTACTACTGCTGTTCATAACAGCTTCAAAGTCACTATCAGCTTCGAAAATGTATTATGTAATCTGATGAAAACGTATCAATATCTCAGAAAAGTTTTTGTCTAAATCACACTGCATACCCTCATTCGCTATTCCATATAGCACCATTTATAAATGTTTATTTAATAATCATTGATAATGCTCAATGATCATGTATTATATCAGTTAAAGTGAGGCTATGAAAAGGTTGGGAGAAACCAGTTTAGAAAATGAAGATCAAAAGAATTTTCTGTATATTTTTTGTCTAAATGTTATGTAAAACAGTAACAGCAGATTAGAAGAGATTATAACATTGAACATGCCATTTATATCTCACCTGTTGATAAATCAAGCATATCTCCTCTTGCTCACGTTTCAACTCCCTGTCACAATTTTATGCACTTACCAACACGCAAAATTAATAACTTGTTACTTTCTACTTGATTAATACAGTTTTTAAATGTTCACAAGGTTTTACCAGTGGAAGCCGGTTACTTCCCTTCCAAGGGGCGCAAATTAAAAAATATGTTTGGAGTATCATGTGTGTTTCTGTTCAGGTCAAAATATGTGTTTGTCATGTGAACCACCATGTGCATCATTCTTCATCTCAAAATACGTGCCTGCTAATCACATACACATTATATACATATACGCCTCATAGACTGCCGCTGCCTATTGAAACTGACATATCAGCGCGGCCGCCATCTTGGATTGGTCCCCAATGCGCCCCCCCTGCATGTATTTCAACTGAGGAAGGTGTATTCCCAAACACAATAATCATAAATTACAATGTTAGTTACAATGACATAATATTATGTAAAATAAGCAAAATTATTGTTCAGTCTTCCTTGTGAAAGGTAATCCCATGCAATCTGGTATCAATACTGCACCAGTTATTGAAATCTTAAGCTGCACAAAATACAGGCATAGTTGCTCACTCTCTCTCCATTGACTCTGGTGCTAGCGTAGAGTGAGGAGACCCAACCAATATGGCGGAGATGCTGGATTACGTTCAAAAATACTCACAAGACACTAACTTAACTAAACTCTGATTACACATGAGTATCTGGCAAATGTAAGCGTCTTTTTTATCATAAACCCAGACAAAGTGTCTGCAGCAGACACATATTTTGAAATATATTTTACTATACTAACTGTTATTTTTCTGATGAAAAAATGAGTTTAATTTCTTTAAAGGTGCTCTAAGCGAATCTGTGCGACGTCACTTCTTGTTGACATTCAAAGTGTTGTCAAACAAAATGTAGCGTAGCTAACTACTCCCCTTCCCTTCCGTGCTTTCTGAAAGAGTCATGAACGCGCCCACCCCCACTCCCAAATCCTTCTTGTCGTTTATTGGCTGGAACACTTTGTTATGTTTCGTGGTGGTAGGTTTGACCACTTTGTTTTTGTTGCAGTTTGTGGAGCCTGGGCTGTCTACAGAGGCCGTGTTTTTTTACAGTATGAAACAAAAAAGTTTTATGGCCTAAAATGCTTGAATTCACTTAGAGCGCCTTGAAGACTCATTCAACATAAATATCGCAGAGGAAAGTGTATGTTGCTATTTGGCTAATTTATATTTTGAATTCGTACAAAATAAATCATACTAACACCTATGATTACTGAAACTTATCCCTTACCACAATGTCACAGGGTAGAAAGCAAAAACATATGCATGTGGCTGTACAATTTAATATAAATACGCCACCTCTGAAACATTACCCTGAGATTTTATTGGTCATTCCTCATAATATCAATCTGTAGTTCACAAATGTAGGCTGCAGCAACACTGAGTTATAAACATACTAGATTGATGTTCTGAGTCTTCACTTTCTGTAAAATCAAATAAGCATGCATGGTTTGTAGATGTAGTGATGGGCAAGAACAGGGAAAGACCAAGAGTGTTAACATTAATAGATTAATAGAAAAAAAAAACGAAAGAGTAATATTTTGATTAAGAAGTTGTCTCTCAAGAGTCTTTGGCACGGAGTGAAAATGAGATGTTGTTCATTTGCACTAGAGATTTATGTTCTTGAAAAATGTAGAAGTGCAAGCTGAATTATGGCATATTGGCATGCTTTGCTTTCTTAATAGCTGTAATTGCTCTTTTTTTGCAAAGGCCTCAATTCCGTTTCCTTCCAGCACAATGAAAAATACGTCTGCCACGTGTTAAAACATGATTTAACAGAAACATTTCCCCTAAAACAGCCCCATATTCTTAAAAGAGCATAATTTATTTTGACAGAACAAAAATGTGGTAACTTACTGTCGGTAAAGTGGGGCATAATTCTTATCTCCTAGTAATTGGGATTCACTTTAGTTACATCTCGCAGCATAATGTTGTAAATGTTGTAACCATGGATACATTGGTCCCCATGCTGTTTAATTGTCAATTAACTGCGAACTATATGTTTGAATACAATGTTATGCAAATGTGATTGTCATACCGTTTATGACGAACTGTAGAATGGTTTCATGCATTATGTTTCCGGTATTTCAAAAGTATATAAATAATAGTGTGTCTTTTTGGTAAACTCACCCAGCAGAGCTCTGTGACTTTGAGAATGCATTCAGGCACCAAATTTTTGTATGTGTTAAACAATCAACATTTGTATAAATTACATTTGCCAAACATAGAGCTGAACATACAGGTTTTTTAGTTTGTCTATCCAAATGCAGGTCAAGTGTATGGTTTTCACTGTGTATTTACTTCTGCATCCATCAGCTCTAAAGTTCAGTGGTCTAAGGGCGCACTCACATTATCCAAACCATGCCCCAGTGTGATTGCCCCCCCTGGGGGCAGCTCGAACATTCACGTAACCCTCCTTGTGAATTGCGCTTAAGCGCGATTTCGCTCACACTATAGCCTTCTGCGCCTGAGCCCACCTCTGCAAGCCGGCCAGGGCGCGATTAACCAAACGATACAGAACGATCACACTAGTCAAGTGAACTAGGCTTTTATGTGCCCGAGTACGGTTTGGATCATAGACTGTTAATAAAGATGGACGACTTGACGTCGCCTCCCTTCATTGTAATGAATTGAAGCCAAAAATGTACGACCATGGTCGCCGCCATGTTGCGTAAAAACTTTAAAAAAATTCTGAGGCATGCGCATAAGGAATCGTCCATGGAGCCAGAGGCGGAGGCGCTGTATCAAACTCCCGCCCAAACGCTTGCACCCCCAATTCAACCACTCCAAATCATAACGACACACCCAGTTTCTATAGAATCAAATTACTAGCTACAATAAAACGTATCACAAAAAAGAACAATGAACAAATATCAGCAGGATGTCAACTACCTGAAAGGACCAAAACCATCTTTCGGAAACTTTTATTTGAAGTGTAAATATTTTTATTATTTAGAGCAGAGTCCCATTTGTTTGAATGGAGAGGGCGGGGTTTATGACTTGTACTACAGCCAGCCACCAGGGGGCGATCAAAGAGCCAGCGGCTTCACTTTTCAAGACTTATGAGGCACAACTGGTTTGGATAGTGTGAGTGCGCCCTTAATTCTCTACATACAGTACCATAAGAGCAATGCTTTATCCCTCAGTGGATGTTTAAGGTATAAAAAAGCTACAAAGTGGCAGACCACTCTGATCCAGCCCTGACAGGTCTGGATTTTGTTAGTTTCTCTTAAAATTCTGGTCTAAAAGAGAGTCAACGACCAGCAATCCGGTCAGGCACGCACACGACTGTCAGCCCTTCCACCCTCCGGCCTGCACCGCTGTCAGCACTCTCCATCTCCTATTCCTCTCAGGAGAGAACGTCCCCGCCTCTGCCACAAAACAAACAGACTGAGATATCAGAAAACACAATCAAAAAAATAAACCTCAAAGAGACCTGTCACAGTCTATCTATATAGATGTCACGAGAAGCTGTTTTGAATGTATGCCGGTTGCGTACTGCAGACAAAAATCAGAACAAAGAGAAAGGGTGGGGAGTTGGTGGATTGAGTTGAGATAAACAGAGAGAAAGAAAGAGTTAGACAGATGGATGAGTGTTTTGGTTTCAACACTATACTTCTCATCAGAACCCCATTTCTGTCCCTCTCCGCAGGGGACTGGTCTCCCTGTGATGCTCCGCAGAGAGCTGGACGACTGGGACTCTCCTCCCCGCATCAGCGGTCCAATCTGCCGCCAGTACACATCTCCATTTAGCACGCATCTGGATCACACTCTGGATCCGGCTCTCATTAAGTCTTCCTTTATATAATTACCGGCCTGTCTATGCAAGCCGTCATTTCATGAAACTTCTGAGGTCGCACAACATTCAGTGAAAGTTTGACTGTTGTCACCTGTCTCATTGTGTGCATGCCAATAGACCATAGTGTAATTATTAATGTATTATTTATATCACAGCGCTGGTAAAAAGACAAAAATGAGTTTGACTGGTTAATAGACGGTCTGAGGTGTTGATTAATGTTATATATCCACTTGTTTATGGTTTTCTTTCATGTCTGTCGACCACACTAAAATTCCATACAAAAATATGAAAAATGTATTAAAACAAATAGCTTATGGTAACGCTTAGATTATAATTTGCAATGTAACATAATATATAGCACAGCACAGCATAGCATAGCATAGCATATAACATCCTAAGCATGTTCGTCTTGTCATTTATTAAAGAATAATAATAAAAACTACTAGGGGTACTGACCTCACAATTCGATTCAACTACGATTCACCAGGTAACGATTCAATTCCATTCTACGATGCATTGCGATGCATCAGAATTCTACTGTACACAACAAGGCAAATTTTTCATCAGTCATGAGGCAATACAAGCAGTCACTGACACTATTGTAACGGGCACCCAGCAATAAAATTATTCATGCCAGCACACCGTAACCATTAGTAACTTATTACTGAACTTTTTTCAAGTAGTTAACCTGAGATGAGAATTTTACACACAGCGAAAGTATTTTCTAGTTTTTCCATTAACTTCGTAGAATCCGAAATGTGCCCATATGTCCGCTTTCCATGGAAAAGGGTGCGTTTTTATTTATCATCTCTCTCCGCCTCAGCCATCTTGATTGTTGTTGTTATGCCGCCGGAAGTAATTGAAACTTCACAACTTTATTGTCCACTCAAGACCAGAAAATATACAGTGACATAATCGATTATGGCACGTTGCTGCATCGATGCTGAATCGTGCATGTGCGCATTGCAATGCATTGCCTAATCAATTATTGTTGACACCCCTAAAAACTACTGTTGAATAATATAGACGGTTTCAGCAGTAACAACATAAACAAGCGGCTGTCGCGGTCTGCACGTAACTTCCGGTAAACTCCGCTAAGAATAAATATCAACAAAGTACTTTAAACGTAGTTTATTTATATAACAAGCAAAAAAACAACACATAGATTAGATAGGAAACCAAAACATTTCTTATTTTCGACGAGGCATTTGTTCAAGAGATCAGTTTAGCAACTAGTCAGACCATTAAAAAAACGAAACCGGAAGTAAGGTTCGGATCCAGACGTGTATCACGTGCGTCCGATGAAACCGTCTATAGAAAAAATATTCCCTTAAAATATTCCTACAAATAATCCTTATTATTTTGTGCAGAATTTGGAAATCTGTTAAGTTCAAATAATGTATCATACCAAAGTTGCCATAACGTAAAATACCAAACGTTGCAATAATGTAACATACCAAACATTGCCATAACATATCGTACCAAACGTTACCATAACGCATCATACCAAAAATTTCCTTAACGTATCATTCCAAAAATTACCTTAACATATAATAGAAAACGTGGCCATAACGTTTTATACCAAATGTATTATACAAATAGGTACCCTGTAAATTCTGTTGAATTATGCATTACACTTTGCGGGTCGTAATCTAAAGCATGACCTAGGTTCATTATTTGTAGCAATATTGCTGGCTAACATGGCTATGAGCAGGGACATAAACACATTTCCTCTCTTTTTCATAGTCTGTTTAACTAGTTTAAAAGTAACACTTTGGTTGACATGGACTTGGGTGATGCTTTTTTGAATGCAGTAGCACTGACAGCTTAGGTTATTTCCAAGCAAAATGCAAAAATTTCTTACATAACAAATAAGAAGAGCATTTTTAACAATCCCATAAGCAATAAAACATACTCTGGGCTGACAAATTACTGTAAATAATTACATAAAAACATCACGTTTTTTAGTCTTTAAATCTACACGGCACACAAAAATACATTTCTGGGTGTGACTGAAACAAGCGTTGAGATGTATCGCTCTTTCACAGCACCTTCCAAGAGTGCTTGGCGTCAGCAGTTGAAACGAGATGTCTTTGTGATCAGCAGTAATTCTGATAGCGACAGAACCTTGCTGGCTGTATTTCAATATGCAAAGTCCATGTCAAACAAGCAAGGATTGAGAGGCTACCAATTACAGCGACAGCATGAGAGAGATGTTTATCAGCTCGCAGACTTAGTTCATCTCCATGGCCATGGAAGTGCTTTATTGATTGGCAATTGGCTAGCTAATAACATGGGTTATCTACATGCAGCAAGAGACAAGCACTGCACTCTCTGAAGCGGCCGGATGAGTATTTGATATGGTCCTCTGTCCATCTTGGCAAAACAGGAAGGTTGCAGGACTCAGGGGGATGGGGAAGGTTTGGGTGTGTGCAACAAACAATCATTAAGGGCATCTGCCGCTGATTTATTTATTTATGCTATGCAAAAATTTGGTTTCAGTTGGTATTGCTTTCTCTAAGAAATGCAGGTGAAAAGGTCAGTAGGTGTTATATGTGAAGGCTTATTCTCCATTGATATGTTTCATTTATTATCTGTAAATCAAGCAATTGGGATGTAGGAACACATCTTAGCGTCAGCTTTGGTGCACGTATGTTAGCATGTTTATATGGTATGTCACTCACAGGTCATGCATGCTCGCTTGGGCTGAACATGGTCATGAACATGTCAAACCTATATGTGCCAGTTTGTGAGACTTGTCTGTAGACAAGTGTGAGTGTGTGTGAGTGTGTGTGTCCATGCATTAATCACAATGACAGTACAACCCACGTCCTCTGCTGGGCTATGATCCCCCGAGAAATCTCTGTGACCTCTACAACACACATACACACACACTTATACTATACTCATACTTAAACTCTTAGTACCCACAAACATGTCTTTATTATCAACCTCAATCTGTTTTATTGTGCTTTATGTATTTCTTAATGCACACAGGACCAAAAAAAGCTGATGAATGACGGGCCATCAGAATTAAGCAATACATCCATAGTCGGTCGCTGTTTTCAGGGAGAATGGGAGCGGTTTCAAAAAAAGGGGATTACTGAACCGAAGTCCAAGGTTTCTGCAATACTCTTGGGAAGAACCACGTCTCAGCACAAGATTACATTTCAGTCCAGGCTCACGTCAAACCATGCCAGGCGGGACAGGAAATTGTGTCCCTGTCACTGGGACGCTGGAGAAAAATGTAAATACCCTTCCCCGGAAAGGACACCTCATATGCACCCTGGGGTCCCATCTATAGCCCTCCACCTCAGGGTGTCCATCTTGTGTCAAAGCTGCCTTTTTAAAACCATACTTATATTGTCTTTTTTTTCTTTCCTTCGCCAGCTGTCCTGCTCAGTTAGCTGAAGGAATCTACTGTTGCCCAATGCGGTTTGGAGAGGCACGGCGAAAGGGAAAAAAGCGCGGAGAAACTGAGAAAGATGGAGCAGTAACTGTAGGGCTGTGAGTATGAAGGCATGTGTTTAAATCCCCCAGAGAGTAAATACACAGAGCAATTACCATGTAAAAACAATGAAAACGGGAGCTGCCTGTAAAAGCGAGCCTTGCGGAGGAAATGTCACTTTCTCAAAGCACACCTCTCTGTCAGTTGCATTTAAATGCGCAGGTGAAGCAAAAATAAACAGCTGTCCTAAATACAGAAAACTACCCAGATTGTGGAATTTTCCCCCAAGTGCCCTGAAACTTTAAATGTATCTTAGACCTCTGATAGTGTGAACGAGAATTTCAACACCTGCACACAGTATCAGTCCGCAATATTAGTTTTACTCTCAATTTAGTCAATTTCAATGATGCAAACTACCCACCTTTCAGCTAAATGTATCTTATTATTTACCTTATTATTTTTCATTTTGTCATCACAATTATGTAAATGTAAGTCTTATGTGTATGTACAATTATTTTTAATATATGTGTAGTTAGATTACCGCTTTCAGCAAGTTAGCTAGGTATAGGTTTAAAATTTTTTGAATGTCCAGTGATATATGTTTACATTTATGTTTACTTATGAAGCGCCATGGTCCTGCGAGACACGAAATTACGTTCCACTGTATGTTCTCACATGTAGCGGAATGACACAAAAGCTTGACTTGACTTGACAGGTCATATGAACTGAGTATTTAAAAAAAGCTTTAATAGTTTTAAAAAACATAAAAAATATATAATCATTATATTCTAGACAGCAGTTTTATTCTATTTTTATTCAACTTTTTTCTCTCAGTAGTTTGGATTCCTGTATACTGGACATATTGCACACCAGCCCAGTAACACGAAATTACGTACCTAAAGTAATTTCGTGATACTGTCACGAATTTCCGGGGTTTTTTTTCGTGATCGTATCACGAATTTCTGTTGCTGTCATTGTCACGTATTGGTTACTCAACTGTTTTTCCTAATTTCTTACAATTTTCTCTTCGGTTTAGGGTTAGATTTACATAAAATGACATCCTTACCCAAACCCAAACCCAACTCTAACCCTAACGCCAGGCGAAAATGGTTTAAAATTTAGAAAATATAAAATAATAAATCTGAAAAAATAGTATAAACCAATACTTGAAGTGACATCCTAATGCAAACACCAAATCTAACCCTAAACCAAAGCAAAAATGGTTTGAAAATAGCAAAAAGCAGTTGAGTAACCAATACGTGACAATGACACATAAACAGAAATTCGTGATACGATCACAAAAAACCCGGAAATTCATAAAAAATAATAAAAAAATTACGTGACAGTAAGGTACATAATTTTGTGAGACTGGGTAGCATACTCATATAGAGTTGTACACATTTCGGTTAGAAGTGTGATATGATTTACATCTTAAGTGAGCATGTTCAAAACTTTTGTAAAATTACTTTTAATGCACTAGGATCCTATGATCGCACATTCTCACCAAGTTATATCATTAGGTTATAGTAATTTTACCATGGGTAGTAGCTAGGGATGTCCCGATCCCACTTTTTCATTTCCGATCCGATTCCGATACCAGAATTCCATATATCAGCCGATACCGATATCTGCCCGATACTACTGTACTTAAATGTGTATAGTGCTTTCTGCTACATCTACTATCATTTTAAATGTTAAAATCAATCATTTAAAAGATTTACAAGTTACAGGAAACATTAGTAAATATTAATCATGACAGTGTTTAGGAGAACATATAATAGGTACATTTTATCAATAAAGTATGCTAAATATTTTTTTCTTAATTGCGAAAACTGTCATAGTAAAAAAGCTTTAGTGTGCAGATGGTTATTTTGGGAATTATGTGTTTGACCGGACTTTTTATGCACATTTCGGGTGCAGAATTGATGCGCCTATGTCATAACATGCTACGTTCATGGGGTTTCTGGGTGCAGAATTGATGCCCTTGAATCATCCTCTCATGGGAATCCTAGCACCGTAATCTACTTCACCAGTAGATTAACTCATTTTGCGAGTAAGTTACAGTATTTCTGTGATCTTATATATCTTTAAATGTTTGTTTGTTCCTTCACATGAAGCTATTTAGTGTATAAAAAGACTTTGAATATTGTGCATAAAACATTTATGATGCTTTTATAATACGTTGTCCTTTTAATAGCTTGTCAGTAACAACAACGGCTAATGCACATATCGGAATTGGATCGGTCATATTGTCAGTCCTCGATCCGATGTCCGATCCAGCCAAAAAGCCCGGATCGGACCCGATACTGATCCAGCATATCGGATCGGGACATCCCTAGTAGTAGCCCAGCAAGCAGTAGGCATCATTTCACCGTCTATGTCAGAGTTCGTCAAATCTCACCCTGGAGGGCCGGAGCACTACAGAGTTTAGGTCCAACCCTTATCAAACTTACCCACCTGTGATTTTCTAGTGATCATGAAGACCTTGATTAGCTTGCTCAAGTGTGTTTGATCAGGGTTGGAGCTAAACTCTGCAGTGCTCCAGCCCTCCAGGGTAAGATTTGGGGAACCCTGCTCTAGGTTAACTATAGCCTTGATATAGTCCAGCTTTGACTGAGTAACTTAACATAAACTTGAATTTGGTTGTTTTGGTCAAAATAGCTTGTGAGTTGAACTTGCAAAGTGAACAGTGATTACAAGGTGTTTGGTATTATTTTTTTTTTAATTTCATAAATTTTTGCCTATGGTTGGACGTCTATTAGACATCTTTTAAAATTCTTTGCTAGGAGGAGAATTTTAGGCATTGGCTTTATGTCGTTTTTATTGTTTAACTTTTTCTAAAGGCACACAAACATCAAGTGTGTGAGCTATATAAGTGTATCATGTATCTGTTAATGCTGTACATTATGTGTTTAATCACCAGTAGCATATCAGGACTGGCAAACCATTATTTAGTTCCTATCATTTAGCTCTATTACAAATGGCTTATGTTTGGGACATTTTCGAGCGTAGCTTATTTGGACACGACATAGCTGCCCTGGTCAACATGCCCCCAGGTGTGTCTGGTCTCCTGGACTGCACTTTTGACTGAGGTCCTTCCAGTGCTGGACGAGGGGGCCATTTATCAATGCAAACGTAATAACATCCATTTGAATCTAACTAAAAATCAATATTTCATTACCAAATTGTTAGTGGGAATGAAGAGGGATGGCGGAAGTCGGGGCAGGCTCATCGGGTGGGAGGCGTCAGAGGGTTCGATGGGAAGACGAGATGATTCATGGTACTATCAGAGAAGGGAGAGGCGAGAAAGGGGAGGGGTGATGGAGGACGAGCAGAGGGGGAAAACTTGGAGAGGCCCAACTCCCCTATGACCTTGGCGGAGAGGGAAAAATATATATAAGAAAATGAAAGCAACTGTCGACTTCCCACTGACCAGAATCAGCCCATAAATCATAACCAGAAAGATGAGAAGGGGGTGGAGATGGGTGGGAGTGGGAGGGGTCGGGACACATCTCACACCTACAGTAAGCAGATCTCCTTGCACACACTGCCAGAATAGCTTCTGAGGAATTCTTAGACTACTCCTAAGACATTCATGAGCTATGATTACGGTGGAAAAGACTGTTTGTGTGTTTGTTTTGGCAGCCAAAGTAAGCTCAAAAGGTTCTGTGTGTGTGCATGAGGGATCATTAACCTATTGCCCTGATGATTAACAGAGGCAGGATTGAGGGCCGAGCAGTACAAGCGTGGTAAGATCTGATGCAACCCCATACTGCTTAATCAATGGATCATTGAAGGGATTGATTCAAGTCAACAGATGTACTCAAAGTTGTATATGGACTGTGTTGCGATATCTTGCATCACATTCCTGTTCAATCCCCTGAGAGTTGGAGATTTGTTATAGGAATGTTGTTGTGTCCAGTCTGTTTGCGTAGTACAGTACTGCATTACAGTTTTAGATGAGGTTAAGGGTCAGTTGATGTATGTTTAATGTACAGTACAGTAGATTGTGAGAAATTATATTTATTCTTTTATTTTAGTTGAAAGACTTCCAAAGATTGTTTTCTATTTATGGCATTATGTTCAACATCTCTGCCCGCAATCTTGATAGCTTATTATCAATTTATATTTAATTGCTGCACAGATTTCCGAAAGCCAAAAAGCTATAGTGCATGATTCTGTACCTCTTTCAGGATATTTTTCTCATAAAATATGCCATTATGATCTGAGACTATTATTTGCAAAGAAAAATTAGGACTGACAGTGATAAATGAATTGTGTATGCCTCTCAAAATGAAGCATAATTGTCAATTTTACCATAATAGTCATGCTTATTTGTTACACAGGACAGCAGTTTTGAGAGTTTTTTATCAGCAGTTTTTTATCAAGCGTTCCACAATAAAGGATATTGGCATAGTTAATCTTTTTGGTACAGTATATATTGTATTAGTGTAAATAGTTGTGTAACATTTTAAGATGCAGTTATTTTTTTAAAGATAAATATTTTACATAAAGAGATTTAAGCACCTTATATATTTCCGATTCCGATATTTTTTTATTGTAAATCTGTATTGCATACCAGTAAGAGTTTTATATTTTATCTAAAGCATCCCAACACCTCCTCCCTCTCACAAATGAGTGGGATATGAGATCCTTTTTTGACAGGGCTCCAGATTGTAAGCGCATCAGGTGACAATTAAGATGTAACAAAATAAATTGTTTGCTGTCACTTTCACTTACCCCTGCCGTCTCGCCATCCTCCCAATGCCCCACAACAAAGCAGTGGTGTCAAATCTGCCTCCCTGATGTACCCCCAAGGTACCGGAAATGCTTTGTACACACATGCAAACACACACACACACGAACACATGCGCAAACATGCACACATAGACGCAAACGCTTACCGTGAAACCCCTGGAAACCTGAGATATGTATTTATAGGTGGGAGCCATCTGCAAAACTTGGCTGACTTGTTTTGCTTCTTCTCAGAAGAGACGGTGACTTTCTTCACCCTACTTATCATTCCCAATTTCAAACAATCCAAAAATGGCATGCGCACGCTAAATAATTCATCAGTCGCTAACATTAAACAACTGTTAACACGCTCAAATAATTAGTTATGCTTGCTTGACATGTTTGCATCTTTAATAATTGATGCATTTGTCTTAATTACCAACAACAGTATTTTGGCCTTGTTATTCCTTTTCTGCAGAAAAAGGAAAGAGGCAATTATTCCATAAATATTAATTAGATACCCTTATTAAAATGGAGACAAAGGGGCAGGGAGAGTTAAAACTCTCTGAGTATTATCTTTTAGTTTAAACTGAGTTATAAATCTTCTTTCTTACTCCCTGGACAGGTATCTTTACGGAGAGACATTTTTATCGGTGGCTTTGAATAAAATATCGTCACCTTTTAATACGCGCTTGGGTGTGATCGCAATTGGGGAAACATTAATGCTGTCAATGGGCTGTGATGATTAATGCAATTATTATGATAATGATATTAAGCAGAATTATAAATGCATTCGCATTAATCAAAGATCTTCTTCTTTCTGCCACTGTCTGTGAATTCCTTCTCAACTGCTAAAATGTGCCGAGACAAAGAATACAGAAAGAAACAAAGTAGTAGTTGCAGAATTTTATGCATTACTGATAGTGGTGATGCAAAACAATTCCACATCTTTGACAGTTGTGTGGCCATACTGTAATAACTTTCCAGCAGCTCGGCAGCCATTTTGTTCGGCCCACAACATGAACAGGCCTCTATAGAGGCTACTGTATGCTGAAATATTAAAATGTGTCACAAAGAGTTTTCTCCTCAACAACAGCTTTTGGAGGGGTGCCAGTGATGTCACGTTTAAACTTTCATGCGTGCCACTTCTATGTAGTGAAGAAAGGAAGCACTAACTGACAATCAAATACATCTGTCAGCGTGGAAGTGGCTGACTTTGGGAGGACTTTGACGCTTTGGAAGTGCAGAAGGCAAGTCATTTTCCTATTTTTTTTTTGCTGGTAGATTAAAAAGGCAAATGAATGACACCGCTCAACACCCAAATCAGCCTCCGCTATTAATATTTCACACTGATGGCAGCTGTTTATCACAACACAGAAGCATTAAGGAGGTGAAGATGCATGGCAGAGAGAGAGAGAGAGGAAGAAAGGGGGAGGGGAAGAAAGAGATGCCAGGATGTGGCGTGGCCTCAAGTCTTCATTTAATATGCCCACGTTCAAAGTGCGTAGCAAACAACAAAATTTACTGCGACTGAATCCCTCCTTAAAGTTTTGGATTTCATTGGAGATTACCTATTATATTCCGAGTCCTGCACCTGTTTGTTCTGTTATTTAAAAAGCCATTTATCCGAATGCACCTACCTCCGCTCGAATCCTATGAATGCGATTTTCATTAGGCTGTAAATTATGCATGTACGCGAGCGCCAACAAGAATATCGGTATCATAATACTGATCAAAGCCAAATGAAAAACGATTTAGAGATGAAACGGGTGAATCTTAAGGTCAGGAATTAACCTCATCCTTCTTATCAGTGTATTGTGCTGGATAATAGCAGTGAAACACGCAGGCTATCAGTGACACTCTCAATTGGAAATGTCCATATTAGGCAATATGCAAATGCAGTTGATGGGGTATAAATTCCAGGACGAGACAGTAAGCCCGCATGGGGCAATGATTAAAACGGGGCTGTTAAAGATGGAGGGGGGCTGAAAGGGAAAAGGACTGAAGGTGGTTAAACAGATATTATAATGAGTGACTTTAGAAAGCGATGACCATCGACTGAACCAAACCCAGTCAATGGGGTAACAAGTGCATCTTTCCTTTGAACACACTTACAGCCGGCGCAGTAACCCAAATGAGCCAGCCGTATCGATAGCTGTCAGTCTAAAATGACTCTCGCTGTTGGTTTGTGCCTACTACAGCACATTGGACTAGAGTGCATTGACTTTTAAATTTCTGAATCTTCCTTATCACCTACAGTTCTGGTGTTATTATAATATGGCCTTAGCTTAGATTTTTAGTCTGTACCACTAAGAGGACATTCACATTCTTCTGAATGGCCTTAAGATAGGGCAAACCGGATGAACAAACAGTAATAAATAAACAGATAAATAAAACATGTGAAACATTTGAGGCTGGTGAACTGCTGGCAGCATGTCAGGTTTGGAAATGTCACAAAAGCAGATTTATGGCCTGCTTTCGAAGGACATTATTTGATCTTGACAGTCTTAATCATTCACGCTTTCCTCTCCATCTCCCTTCTCTTTTCCCGCTGCCCGTCATGGATTATTGAAATAGAAAAATAACAAGTGAGAAAAGGGCCCAGGAGCTGAATCAAAATGTCAGGTTTGTACTTACAGCCGTATGCGGTGAGACAGGGTCAAGGGTTTCAATTATTTGTATACGGCACGGCCGGGCTCTACACGAAAGGTTATGTCACCCCTTAGCTGTTTACCCCCCGATTTGAATGGGGTTGATATTCAACCGCAGGCCCGGTGCCACTGATATGGAACAGATCTAGCATTTGAGTGGAATGGAGATTGTGGTAGGGAACGCAGAGATTGACAGGAAGGCTTGGGGGAAAGGGGGAAGTATTGCCAGACTCCGTGTCATTGTACTCATATGTGAACAAGATGATTGCCTGGTAATGTGTGGCTGATCCGTGCAAGATTGCTCCATGTTTCAGATCCTCAGGGATAGTGGCGTGACAGTGTAGCCTGAGAGGACCTGTCATTTAAAGAACAATGAAATAATGTGGCGTTAGATCTTATGATGGAGCTTGCTGATTGCTTTCGGAGTTCAACATATTGTTCACTTAACTTTGCAAACAAATGTGCAGTCCATGCCGGAAAGGAAGAAAAAAATGTATGCCAGTTATATGTGCATAGTAGGCTTTTGTTTAGTTAAACCGAGCCATTACAGGTATGGGGTGGCCCATAAGAAAGTAAAACCAAAAACTAAATCGTATTAATATAGTCAGATGTTTGTAAGAGTTTAAAGGAAAACACCACAGTTTTTCAATATTTTACTATATTCTTTCCTCAACTTAGATGAATTAATACATACCTATCTTTTTTCAATGCGTGCACTTTTAATATTTGTACAGCGCTTCGTGAATGTGTTAGCATTTAGCCTAGCCCCATTCAAGTGCATGCATCGCAAAAAGATAGTTATGTATTAATTAGTCTAAGTTGAGATAAGGACAAAAACGGTGGTGTTTTCCTTTAAGAAGAAATTTCCACATTGTCACAAACTGTGCTCAGATTGCAATTAGAAGAATTTAATATGACCTCAAACATTCAATTTCCAAAGCACATTTTGTGAACTATCTATGCCATATTACTTTAACAGCTGTTTATTCGCACTGTATGCCAGCAGTTTTCTCATTTGAGTCTATTTTTTATTTCTCATAAGTTATCTCTGGAGAAACATCAGCAAAGTTCATACTCAAAGTGAAACAATTGAAAGCTTAATTTTTCTGAGCTACTTGATTCAAATTAAATTTATTTATATAATGTTTTTTTACAGTGTTGCAAAGCTTTGCATGAAAAAAACAAAAAAAGAAACATAATACATACTGTATATGAATATACAGAATAGATGATTGCAGGATTTCACATTAAACTTTTCCTTGAATCATCATATGCACCAATTCATTCTAATATTTATCATTAGTGAGTTAGGACCTAATAAAAAGCATAACTATGAAGCCATTTTGGGAGCCGATACCGATAAAACCAGACCTTTTTATACAGATTTGATCAAACGTTATCACCTTTGGACGACATTTTTCTTGCCTACAGCACTTTGAACAGAAGGGTCTGGCAATTGATGTGATGAGGGCTATATCCCAAAAGACAATCATGGTGATCAATTAGATTTAATGCTGACCCAGGTTGGAAATGATTGCAGGTGGAGCGAGTGACATTAATGGCTAGCCATGGATCCTATCTTACCTCATGAAAGTTGCTCCGTGTAAGTGCCCAGTCCTTCTCCGGCCCCACACCCACTGGTCCCTGTAAAAATCTCAGGGTTATTGAGAGTGATATGAAATTTCTAAATGTCGTTAATTGACACCTTTTCCCCCCTGCTCTGTCAGCGGGGAGACAGAAAGGTCACAGCTCACGGGTGAAATATTTATTTATATATTTATATATTTCCAGTCATGTGAATTATGTCTGTCATTAACGAGAGGGAATGGATGGCGGGTCCCACTGAAAGCCTCTATCGATCGAAACTACGAACAAGGACAGCAGTCGCCCAAAATGGGACGGGGTCACCAAAATACCCAGACTAATGTGAAGGGTCTTGTGAAAGGTGAAGAGGGTTAGACTTTCTCTGAGGTAATCTTCGATTTAGCAAAGCACGATTTTTAGAAAAAAGAATTATGTTAATAACCATCACGAACCATCGTTATTCAGCCTCAGTGCAACATAATGTAAAGTATGTGTCGGAACATTTATACCAAAACATATTTTACAAGGTCTGCTACTCATAAATACTATGCCTTCGTGTCAGCCGAAGAATAATAAATTAGCCATGGAACCAGGGGAACATGGTGATCCTGCAGTGATCATAATGCCACAGGCATTACGCACCCGGCTAAACAATGTGCTGTACGCAATGAAAGTTATAAAAACGCCCACTGTCTGATCGCCGTTGTGGCCATGCTGGGTGAACCCCAGCCTCTTATGGTCTCTTTGTTGTGTGACAGCTTTCAGGGCGAGAGGCGTTTAATTTTGGAGTGAATACCACACTACATAACCACATGGCATTTAACTTGAGAAATGGCTTTCTGCTTCAGCTCCCTGTGTTTTCATCATCGGGGCGGGCTGGTGGGTAGAGGACGGGAGGGAGAGGAAATGGCTTTTTTTCAGCTTCCTGATGCCATTAGACATAAGCACACAGCGGGCGCATGCGTCTTCTTGGTATGCGTGTAGTGTGGAGTGTTGCAGAGCATGTTACAACTCCCGAAACACGCCAGGGGAGGGGGAGGTGGTAGTTTAGATGGCTGAGATCTTTATCTGTGGGGAAGAATAATGTATAAATAGGCAGCGGGGAGATGGGGGGGGGGTATTAAAGGTCTGCCTTAAGACAAACCCAGCCCTGATTCAAATTCAGTTCAAATCGAGCCCGAGAGAGGACGGTCCCGCTGAGAATCCACTCCATTATCAGCCCGAGCCACGATCTAAGAGGCCATGTTATACATCAATGCTGAACCACAAACACATGAGTCTGCTATAATTTATCTGTCATAAACTGTTTATAAACAGTGTTTGACAACTAACTCAGTGTTCCCAGGCAGTAATGCGAGTTCACATGATGGAAAACATATTTCAGAAATTCCTCTCGAGTAATGATGTGAAAGCTGAGTTTTGTTACATCAGTAATATGTGTTGCTTTGTATAAAAAATGTAGAGTTTTGATTTAAAGGCATATATGGTTGTTTCGTGGTCTGAAACAACTGTGAAGTAAAGCAGCGACGCAGAGCACTGTTGATGTCCCGTAGGCAGATATCTAATGAGTTCATGATGTGGAGCAATAACTAATTACAGGCTTAGATTAGACATACAGATGGGAGGTTGCCGACAGAGTCAGTCATCGTTTTTTTTCCTTTTAAAGGCCTTGCCAAATGGAGAGAAACCAATCTAAACAACGTTTTATGTAAAACCCTAAATCTCATTAGAGACATGCAGAAGGAGGAGAAAAATGTTTGACAAGGGAAAATGTTGAATCACTTCCTGTACAGTAACGCAGTAACTTTCATGTGGTGCGGAGCCTAATTAAGGGGAACGTTTTTGTAGGAGCTCAAACTGGCATTACAGTACCGAGAAAAAGGGTAAGTCACAAGTCAGACACTGGATCTGAAGCATTAGCCTGTGCCGCGGTCCCAACGGTCCACCTAACGCTGGGTCACAGGCAGAACGCAGCCAACATCATTCTACATTCTACGTGACAGAAATATGGGCAAAGAATATGTACCCTATCAAGGAGATTTAGGACACTTGTTCGGCGGTGGCAGCCTTTGAGCCGCTTCCAATCAAGCTCATGTCGAGTGAGTTTTCAAATATCTGTTCTGTCACAGTCAAACAACTCACTCTGTCGCTCGGTGTTAAATAAAAACACGTATAAGGACATACTAATAAAGTCATAGATATACTGTTGCATGCACTTTTCCTTATCGTCACCAGTTCACATTGAACAGTGCTTATTTGCTTAGATAAAAGAGGCATTCAAATTGCACAATATCTTGTCAGAAATCGGAAAGGTATGATCTCATCAGAGGAAATCAAAGACAGACTCAAAGCAAATCCTCTAGCAGTCATGCAATGTTGGGTCGTTCCAACCTAAAACACTAAAACATGGCACTTAAGAGCTTTGTGCATTCGAAAACAAGGACCTCATTCACTAAAATGTATAGAAAATTGCAAAATGCAGACATGAATTGTGGTTGGCATGATTAAAGAGAAGTTTGATGGTGATTGTGTCATGAAATAATTCAATTTACATTAAGCAATTTAACATACTAAAGTGAAAATGTTGAGAATGTTGAGAAAGACCAGACCAGACATAGTTTTCATTGTTTATACTGTAGTTTATGTATTTATTAGCATTAAAGTTAAGTGTTAATAAAAGAGGTGTGTGTTAAGCTGTGTTTTGAAGGTTCTCTCAGCAGACCAAGTTCAGGTTAAAGCACATCATCACAGAAGAACAGAGTACACGTAATGGAATACACCAAATCACTTTTTCCTCCTGTTGTGTTGAATATCCCAGACTCACAGTCTTATAAACTAACACAAGATTTATTTTTAGTTCATGAGTTTTAAGACAAACAACAATAGACCTACGCATACCTCAAAAGGTATGTGGGGCTTGTGCAGAAAAACTGCTTGGAGTGAATCTTACATTCGGTCCCGCTTGCCTGCGAGTGCGCTAATCAATCGCCGTGCCCTTGTAACACCGAAAGATTTGAGTCGCTTGACCACTGATGAGGAAAGAGTTTAGCGGGGCTGTAGGTTCGGGTGACGTGGACGGTGGAGAGGTAGTGGGGGAAGACAAGTTTTCACCAAGTGACAGTTTTAACTCTTTTCAAAGGTACAGAGTGATTAATGAGGGCCTTTTATGGTGAGCGGGAGCAGGGGTTTGGGTGAGTCACGGGCCTGAGAGTATTGACATCTCCATTATTTACTGAGTGATTGGGGCAGCCGAAGGGCCCCTGATTAGAAAACAATAAATGCTCTTATTGGTGATCTGGGCCTAAGCAGGACACTTCAAATGCATGTCTGAGGTTTTCTAATTACTGTGGCCAACTGCACGCTGGACTGTGATAAACCAAAAGCAATAGAGTAGTCCCCGGGGGGAGTGGGCAGGGCCTGCGGTCTGCATAAGTGTATGTGTGTGTGTGTGTAAATGCATTGTGCATTAGAATACAATGAATGGTCCTGAAATATATGAAAATCCCTGGAGAGCATATTCATTGGAAAGGTTTATTGCATTTACGCTCTTTCTGTTTAACAAGTCTAAATTGTATTTTGACAGTCATTTAGTGTCAGTATCAATAAATAACCACCAACAGCTCATTTTCACCTTTTGTTATTTATTTATTTCACACTGATTCAATTCTGTGGGCTTAGGTGCAAATATAAATTAAAGCTTATATATTAAGAAATTGTTAAGGAGCACTTACAGTAGCCCTAATTGTTATGTTATGTTATGTTATGTTATGTTATGTTATGTTATGTTATGTTATGTTATGTTATGTTATGTTATGTTATGTTATGTTATGTTATGTTATGGTGTTGATAGATTACAGTGTTGTATGACAGAAATGTATATCATATGCATTAAATTCCCTTTTACTATTTTCCCTTTCATATTTTACTTGTTGTGCTATTAATAGCAACTAACAGGAACTCAACTAAACAATAGCTCTATAATTTGTTTGTTTCACAAAACTTTCATAAGAAAAGATTGAAAGTAGAGATGTTACTTTTTGAAAAAAGATGAACAGTGTATTGTATGATAAAGGAAGCATTTCTTTGTTACCATTATGTAGTGGTAGGGTGACCATACGTACCATTCTTCCCAGACGTGCCTGGCCAGGATTTCGAGTTCGTCTAATGAAAGTCGTATTTGTTGACCGCACACGTCATAGAGGATTATTATTATTATTATTATTACAGTAAGCAACCATTACATTTTAAGATAAGAATCAAACTACGATTGTATGTCTTATTATTTAACTAAAATGACGTATGCGATCAACATATACAACTTCCGGAAGACGCACCGAAATCCTGGCCAGGACGCGTCCGGGAAGAATGGCACATATGGTCACCCTATGTAGTGTGGTTTAGTCTAAAGGTAGTATTAGAGAGACCGATATATTGGATACAGGCGAGTCATTCCACTGGCAGCAGTGGTAAAAGTCTTTTTTTATTAAAAGCATATGTGATGAAATTGGCTATAGCTAAATGAATAGCGTCATAAAGTGTATAATTCCTGACCCATTAGCACCACCAGACCAAAGTGCAAAAATAATGACAATATTAAAAGTCTCTTTCAACATGTACTGTTCTTACTGCAATATACTCCTGCTATTGGTTGAGCAAATGTTGTTAGGCCAGATGAACAGGCCATGGCTGGCAATTAAGTAATTAATGTGACTCCTTTAGAAGCAATTAATGTGGCTTTGTTAATTACAATTTTCAAAGTAATTTAGCAGTAATCCACAGTAAGGCCATTTGTTGAACCTACACTAAATATTAACATCTCTTCAGTTTCTGTGATGTTTTATAGTGATCACAGAGCATATACATAGATGTCTGTTCCTAGTGCTGTTACTAATTTTAACTCCATATATAACTCCATATGACCATGATAACTTGACAGAATGTAAAAATAACACTGTAAAGGATTTTCAGTACTATTCATATATTTTAAACAATGATATTCATCACTTTTTAACAATGACATTCATACATCTTTGTGTAGCCTATACTATATGAAAAATACTTTATAGATTGAACTTATTTATCTATATGAAATGTGCATATATATATATTATTAAAAATAAAATTTAAATATTAATAATTGAATTTTTGAATCTATTGTTTTACTTATTTGCAATACAATATATATTTTATATGTTTCAAATAAAGAACATGTTATTTTGAACATTAACTAGAAACATTATGCAATATAATTGTATACATGCAATTCATTTTTAAAACATCTCTTAAAAATAGCTCCATTAAAAATCCATTTTTATATTTAAATCATTCAACCCCTGAGACAAATGTATGATTACTGGACGCAGTCTGCATAGAAACAGAATAGTGTCAGAGCAAACAGAATCATCTTCACACATTTTTCCGGCTGACATTTAGGCTTTGAGAAAAAGCCCACGTTTAATGAGAATCAACCTTTCCATGCGATGAAATATTAAAGTCTAATTTTAAACATTATGATGGCTGACTTTCTGTCTGATTACAATGAAACGTTTAAATTCTCACAAGAGGCAATTTTTCCATATTAAGCGGGTAACATTATTTACAAACTTTTTAAATGAAACTTTTTATATAGCAGTCAGGTTTAGTTTATTGTTTCTGAGTGAAAGTGAAGTAATTTTCTTTTTCTCATGTTATTTTCATTCATACTGTATGTTGTATAATTTGTTGCGGGTATATCTAATTTCTTCTTGGATATAATTATTTTGCAGCAATGATTTCATTTACAACAGCTTTAATAACATATCCACATAGTATGAACCATAAGCAAACACTAGACCTTTTAACCTTTCTTTAATTTTGTATAAGTTAGTTGAATTGTTATTTATACCCTATATATAACATCTAGATATTTATTGGATATCCCAGAAATTAATATCGGACATACATTTTATTCATTATACTGAGTTTTTTTTTTTGACAGTTCTGTCACTGTTTAAGTCTGCAATGGCAAATCTATTGTTGACTTCTAGTTTCTAAGGAAGGCCTGCTGTGTTAAAGTGATGCTTGATAACACCACAAATATCATTGCATATCACAAGTGACATCACAGATGGCAAGACGTATGGCATGTCATCATCAGATGGTGACACAGTTGCCCGAATCCTATCACAATTCTATATTTATTTATTTATTTGTTTAGGAACCCAGCACATTAACCCTGCTTCATGAATAGGGAACTGAATATATAGTCAGAAGAATATATGATTATACTGTAGGAGATAAACCTAATGTACATGAAAAAGTTGCTTTAAAGGTCCTGTTCTTTCTCTGTTTTTGAAGCTTTGATTGTGTTTACAGTGCGCAATATAAAATGTGTTCATGTTTCACGTGTAAAAAAAGCGGTATTTTTCCACACAATTTACTTATCTGTATAGCACTGTCTTAACTGTCTTCAAAACGGGCTGATGTCTTTCTTGTTCTATGAAGTCCCTCCTTCAAAAATACGTATAGAGTTCTGATTGTGTAGTTTGTTTAGTGTGTTGTGATTCGATAGCAGCTTAACTCTTTCACCGCCAGCGTTTTTTAAAAAAGTTGCCAGCCAGCGCCAGCGTTTTTCATGATTTTCACCAAAGTTTAATGCCTTCCAGAAAATGTTCTTCTTTAAATAACTAAACATACAATATACCAAATGAAAGAACAGACCCTCTGCTTTCAAACAAAAAAAAACCGTTTCATCCTACCTTTAGTGGTTCTTTTGCAATCAGCTTTTGAATATGGGTAGGTTTTTGCAAAAACACCATATTTTGAGCAAAAAGCAAAAATAATTCAATTTTTGTGACTGACTTTTCATAGAGATCCCATCCAGAGCGATCTTTAAAACAGACACTGACATCCAGCAGCTTGCCATAGGGCAATACTTCCGGTTTTAAAAAGTTGCGGTTTTAATAATAGCTGGTGGATAATAGCGGTATTGCGGAAAGACGGAAAATCTCGTCATTGGCGTGGGAAGTGTTTTCTCTTAATTGACGAGATATCTCGTCAATGGCGGGGAAAGAGTTAACTTGCCATTAGCTTAGCTACCGACTGACGTATTCCTGTGGGCGGAGTTTAGTAAAAAAACAGTCCTAATGTCATTAAAGCAGGAAGTAGAGGGCTGTAGTCCAAACCGGCCGTTCGCTGTAGGCTTTGAAAGGCGAATTCTGTTAAAGAAAATATATCGCCTGGCAGTGAACTTTGAGCTATATCATTGTACAGGTATTATTTATGCTAATATGGCAACATTATACACTAACTAAAGTTTAAAAAATGGGATCAGAAAGAACGTGATCTTTAAACAAATTAGCCTTAATGTCAATGAAAGTTGTTGTAGGGCCAGCAAGTATCCTTGATGTAAAAAATTAGAAGCATATATTTAATATCAGTAGACATGCATTATTTCCTCAAATAAGTAAACAAGAAAACAAGAATTGTATTAACATTTGCTTAATCATAAGATTGTGTGCTGTAAAGTATGTGTGTGGTGGTGGTGGGCATGTTTTTTTGAAACAGGCATCATAGAGGAACTGTATGTTTGATGGGTAGAAAGGCAGGAGATGGAAGCTTTTCCACACTGGATTTATGTCAAACACAAGCCCTCCGAAATAGCAGTTCTCCACCCTCCCTGGATTTACGTGTCACTTAATGGGCAGAGACAGGCCCGTCCTTGACAAGTACACCTGTCAGCCAGCCGTGAATGACAGGGCCAAGTCATATTCTATCCACAAATTCCCCGTGTCAAAAAAGAAAGAATAACATCCAAATCAAACGTGCAAGCAGGTACTAATCAACTCCCGTATGCCTCACACAAAGACAACATCGAGCGAGTTTATATGAAGAAGAAGCATGAGTGCGTAGGTGTGTGCCGCCCACTGTGTTATATAGGACTGATGGGCTGCTGTAACTCACTAATCTATACAGAGGGAGTGGCCAGTATGATGGATCTTTCCACTAACATCGTTCCTATCGATGCTAAAATTGCAAACTATTGAAAGTGCACAGCTAACATTTATTAGCCATGTAAAAATAGCATTTGACCAAGTGGGTGAGCAGTGCCAGCACAGAGCCAAGAGGCAGGAGAAGTGAAGAGAGTAAATACCCCCATCCTTTCTTTAAAGAGAGCGTCAGACGTTTTAGAGAGCTCTCCAAAGTTATCACATCATGACAGCAACAGCCAGGAGTGTCTCCTCGTTCGACTCTTTAAACAAAATATTGTTGCGCGGTAAAATTGATGACGCTGTTGAGTTGTGTTCGCTTTCTTCTAATATCTTCAAAGGAACGCTGCCTCGCAGTGCAAAAAGGAAAATAGATTTTGACTTGGCTGTTTGTGTGTATGTGTGTATACATGCACTGGAGAGAAACATATACTGTTAGTTATAAATGATTAACTCAAGCCTTCTAAAAAAAAATATTAGTCCGAGCTAGTTCACTTAACAGGTTTCGATGGATGGCCTTTAAACCTAAAGAGCTAAAAATGCACAAAACCTCTCAGGTTAAGAGAAGATCTAAGACCATCAAACCAGTTTAGGCTGGTTTAAGCCATTATTTTCAGCAGGGAACACATAAATCAGACGCTATAAAAGAGACAAACTTTTGTAAAGGGCTCGTAGACTAAAGGCTGTCAGAGAGCAGTATCTCTCATTGTCAAGATTAATGAAATTCAGACAGAGATCAGAAGAAAAGAGGAGTAACCATCAACCCCTGATTTGGAATCAGCCTTTCCTCCATCAGAAAGAGTGTATTTAACCATTATCCGCCGTAAAGCCATTACGGTGACATACTCATCGATGCTCGGCTCCTATCAGCACCCACCAATGTCCTAGATGTCAACAAGACACATTTTTGTGACCTGCCCATTAGAATGATGGCTTCAATATAAAGAGAATCTGCAACTCACAGCCTATTCAAAATACAGTTCCAGTGTGAAATAAGAGAGACAAAGCATAAAGAAGAGTGTGTTGGGGAAGTATCCATGTGTGTATGTGTGTGTGTGTGTGTCTAAAGAAGTGTATAGATGACACATCCTTGGCATCACGCAGCACACAAACTCCTCACAGAACGGCACACCAATTCTGCGGAGGGACAGGATTGACTGTGACACCCGGCAGCCCAGCCCTGCGCTATAAAAAACCTGCATATGCTCTACTCTTGGGTTGAGAAAGAAAGCAAGAGAGAGTGAGTGAGTGAGTGAGTGAGTGAGTGAGTGAGTGAGTAAGAGAGACACTACTGAGTGAGAGGCCGTGTATGTGTGGACCCCACCATCACCACCTTTCCATATGGGGAGGCGGACCCTCACACTGCTGATGGACAGGCGGGCTGAGATGGCCCATCTGCGCCTTTTTGCAGGTGTTTCCAATGATTATATTATTAGCTCTATCCGCTCATCTTTGAGTTTTATGGCATTTTTAGTGTCTGCGGCTTCAGCGTGAGGGGAGAAGAGAAGTAAAATATATCCACCAACACCGCCATCTGTCTCCGGGAAGATGCACATCCCGTCTTCCAAGAAACAGGGTTTTTATTCCAGTTTTATGAGGGCATAGCTTTTGATTTCATTTTTCATTGCTGTGATTGTGTGTACGTTTGTTGTGTGTGTGTGTGTGGGGGGGTGGAAGTAAGCATGTAGCCATATGTTGCACAGGGATAAGCTGGGGAAATGTTTTGACTAGGCAGTGAAGCCATTAGCATGGTAATGCTAAAAATAATGACAAATTAATTAATATCATCATCTGCTGCTCCTTAAGAAACAGTCATCAAAGACTCAAAGCAGGGATCAACAAGCTTCGATCAACAGATTTTTGAGACTCGCACACTCTTTCGCCTTAGGACTCTCGAGATGATTTATTCACCAAATTTTGTTTGATAACTTTAGTCTAGTTGCATGAACGAAGCATGAATCATTAGGCCGGTTCAGCCAGTTCAATGAAAACAACCGTCCGGTTTCCCACACAAAACTATGATGTGACTTTTTAGAAAACTATGTGGAATATGTCACACAAGCTATTTGGATGACTTTATTAGTGCTTTTTGTGTTATGTATTTTTGTAACATTAAGAACTGTCTTATGAGGAACAGATTTTAGATCTCAAAAATGAGATAATGAATGTTGACCGAATGCTCTTGGTACGTATTATATGTTTATTTAAATACATTTGCTTCAAATCTGCTAAATCCCGGCCTCATTCAATTTTAAAATAGAGCTTTATAGGCACAATCTGTAGGGGTGAGCGGGGCACAAACTAACGCGGGGTTAGTTGTAACGCAGCTACTTTACATATTTCTACAGGGCAGAGCAATCTGTGCTTTTGGTCTTTTTCTCTTACAGTCAGAAGATGATCTCCTGTGAATTTGTGAAAAGTTTTGATGTGTTTTGGTTAAGATAATGAACAAAGAATCTTTTGGAGGCATAAAAGTAAAATTTCTTTATCTTTTTTTTTACATAAAAACTTTAAACTTGTTACCTAAAACACCATTTTGAAACATGTCAGCAACTTATAGTAACTGATAGCTGGGATTGAAATCATTTTTACACACAGTGTTACAATAAAGCCTCATGTATACAATGATAATGTAATGAAAACAATATAAATACTATTAATAAAAGTGATAACTGTTAATACAATATGAGGAGAAGTAACTCACAATTATATTTTTTGTGTTAATTTTGCAGCCCTTGTAAAAATTAATTTATATGCATTGATCCATAATACAAGGATTATAAGATGAAGGATCATGTGTGGATATATATCCACACATTCAGCTATTATAGACAGATATATAAACAATATCCAAACTTAGTATATAGACATAATTGTATTTTAGTCAAATTTTCTAGCAGGTGTTACAACAAACCCTCTGTTTGCTACAATTAAGCCCACCAATGGGGTAAGTTGTAACGTTTGCACTCCTGTCACTTTCGGTGTAATTGTATGATACAGTAGGTCCCACAAACAAACTTTAAGTGTTCATTTGTAGCATTTTTTAAATGATATAGCCAAAGTCAAAAAGCGTTGTGCCCCGCTCTCCCCTACGTTTCAGCAAAGTCCTCTAAGTACACGGATGAATTTTATAAAGGACGCCGCACAAAACGACCATAGATCACATTCAAACCTGGGTTCTTTTTGAGTACTTGGACCTGAATATAATCTGAATGTGGCTGTGACATGAGTCACAAAGCCCCCTAATGTGTGGTTTCTTCACTTTTACATTCTGACTTTCAACAATTTGCAATGTTTCTAGTTGCATCATCTTAGTGATTTTGCAACTGTTTACTATGTCTTGTCCAAAGAAGTGGAGGTTTTTGCTAAAAAAGCTTGCATGCACTTAGAGGGTTTTCCAGCAAAATACAGTCACATATGTTAAATAACAATGAAATGACAAAAATTACATAAAAAAACAATTTCCCTTATTGACTAACCTTTTCATTGCCATTAAAGTGAAATCGCTGAACCTAAACATACTGTAGGAGCCTGATAAAAAATGCTGTTTTAAAAGAAAACATACCAGGCACACTTAGACGGTTTTGCATCTAAACTCTTTAAAGGAGACATTTCATTAAAGATGTAAAATAAATATTTGGTGTCCACAAGTGAGTGTATATGTGAAGTTCTAGCTCAAAATAGCATATAGATGATATTTTACAACATGTTAAAATTGCCATTTTAACATGTTAGCTAAAATGTGCCGTTTTTGGGCATGTCCTTTTAACCCTGGAGAACTCACGGGTCAAATTTGGCCAATGTTAATTAATGCTAAGAGAAGGGTTCTTGGCTTCACCAGGGTTAAATGCAAATGAGCTGATCTCTGCACTAAATGGCAGTGGCGTGGTTGGATAGTGCAGATTAAGGAGCGGTATTATCTCCTTCTGACATCACAATTTCATGACCTATTTTTTCACATGGTTTACCAAAACTAAGTTGATATTGGGTTGATATTGTTTTACATTGGTTTACAGAAGCACTGGGGACCCAATTATAGCACTTAAACGTGGAAAAAGTCAGATTTTCATGATATATCCCCTTTAAATATTAATGATATACAGGTTTTGAATGAAATGAGTGTAAGTAAATGATAACAGAATTAGAAAATGCCATAATGTGTCATTGAGAGGTTGTGGTCAACATCACACCTTAACCCTACATGTTGATTTAACGTTTCTTTATGGTCAGACTTCTTTTTTTTTGTGCAAACACACCTTGCGCTCTGTAAAGATGACAGCAGCAACACAAAGCTCTTTATTTCGCAAAGCTAGCTGACACAGTGAAGAACGTATATAATCTGCTGCTAATCTCACCGGATTATAGAAGAAAAGATCCTCTCCCTCTGCAAATTAGACAGAAAGCATCTTTTTGTTCTTTTGTTGCTGCACTCTCCTCTCATCCTGTCTTTATTTCTCTCGCTCTCTCCCTCTTTCTCTATCATATTCGGCAGCCGTTGATTTTGTATTCCTCTTTGTCACGGTTGCTTCTCCATGCTGCAGTGGCGGATGTTTGGTAATGGCCATTTAGACTAATCAATCGGTCCCTTTGAAGTCAGAAGATGAAAGAAGTGTTTGACAGCTAATGTGTGTCTGTCCTATGATGTGAACTGCATGCCAATGTCAGTGCTTTGAAGGCAAAAGGACGGGCACATCACGTTGAATTTATCCTCCTCAGAAAAGATATACCTCGGCTGAGCACTGCCGCAATAACAAGTGTCAGTTCTCTCTCTCTATCTCTCTTTCTCTGTTTTTCTACCGCTCATTCTCTTTCTTTCTCCGTTATATATCTGTCACATACCTATACCTCCTATGCAGCTCGTGCCATCTTCTATTCCACGCTTTTCCGCCGAAATGTGTTCAAGTAAACATTTCACGCTTGCTTATGCTAAGGAGAAGTGGCAGCTTCAGGTAAGTGACAGGCTGAGATCTAACAGAGGTTTAGACCGATATTGATGAAGAGAGTTCTCTTTTTACCTGCTTTATTTCTCTTTACACACTTCTACAGTTTTATTTCCTCAAAGCAGTCTGTACTCCTCCACAATGATGATTAATTTCTTGCATTTACCTTTATGTTCTGTTGAGATTGACTGTGACTGTATATTTGGACAACCCAAAAGGAAAATAATAGCATCTATTTTACATATTGCATAAATTTTATTATGACAAAAAAGCTATAGTTCACCGCAAAAAAGTTCCATGGTGTGAAGAAAGAATAAGTTCGAAAAGATTTGTGTATGAGAAAATGATTTTCCAGGTTTAGGGAAACTGTTCTTTTATTAAAAAACAAAAGACAGATATTATTAAAGAGTGATATTATTAAAAAGATTTTTTTTTATTTGACCCAACAATGGGTTAAAACAACCCAGAATAGGTTAACATACAACCTAGTGGGTTGGGTCCGTCCCTTTTTTGACCCAGCGCTGGGTTAAAATGAACTGTAGTATGAGTGTAGTACTTGTGATTTAGGTTGAGATTGCAAAGCATTGTAGAAACAACTTTGTGTAAGGAGATGTGAAAGTTTATTACACGTGTTAAGGACCCAAATAATGTATTGTTTCCATATTTATAATTCTCATTCTTGAAAATCATGATCAACCTAATACATAACTATTATTATATGTTATTTTAGCAAATAAAAAAGCTTCGAAGTGTCTCAGACCTAAATGGACATTAAGGATTAATTTCAGTAAATAGAAAACATTAAACATAGAAATAATTGACTGCATATACGGATTACTTTGGTATACAGTACTTCGGTAACATCTGTGACAATTAAACAATAGTGAAAAATTTTCCTTATGTCTTATTCCAAAATTAATGCATTTATAATGTCTAACTTTCTAATATTAATCAAAAAAAGTAAAAACATTTAAACCACTGCATCTGCAAGTAAAATCCTTAAGCACAGCTGTTGAGCATTACCACGAGAGACAGTTAGAGGACGCAGTGCACAGCGCCGAGAGGGGGGCAGCACACACCCTGCTCTCTCACAGAAACACATTATTAGCCGTAACTATGCACAGACCGCACACACACCACGGTGGTCCCTGAACCCTGCGCGGGAATTCTGGGAAAGCAGCGGCCTCCTCCTGCAGAGAAACACGAGTGCTGAAGTATGTTAAAGGAAGTGATCTGTGGCTCTCCTACATGGTCGCCCAGCCGGGTGCCTGTAAGGTTTTTATGACATTTAGTGAAGAGAGGTCTGGGTGCTTCTGTAGCACAACACCACATCTCCTCACCACAGCATAGCAGCATTCTCTCTGTCTTTTTTCTCTGTGTCTATCTTTTATTCACTTCTTTACTGCCCCTACAGTAATGTCTGCACACTGCAGTATAACACGCTTTGATAACCCAAACCACATGTAGATCATAAAATGAAAAAGTGTGTATCAATGAAAGAGAAGAAAGATAGACTGCAGACTTTGAGAGTTTTTATCTCGTGTGTATTTTTATACAAATATCAGATAAACATTACATCACCGCGTCTTTGCTTGTCTTAGGGTAATGTCTGTGGATGTTCATAACTATATTAAAATGGAAATGAAAAGGCATTTGTCAGGTTTGCCTGTTGTTTATTGTAAAGTACATGAGTCTGATGATAGGTTTGAATAATTAAAAATGTAAATCAAATTTATTCGTTCCTGGAAATATGTGGGATCTTTCTTTACATAGGGGTGGTTTCCCAAACAGGGCTTATCCTATTCCCAGACTAAAATGCATGTTTGATTTGAAAACACCTCGTACTGACATATATTCACATATCGCAAGATGCACACCACAATTGTTTTTGTAAGGCTTGTTTGTAAAAACTAAATCTTAATGTCCCAATATATAAGGGGAATATATATTGCAAAACTAACTACTACTACTAAGTTCTGAAATATAAAATATTTCTTTTTAATTTTGTGTTGTTAAAAATACACATAAAAAATATAAAAATTTGTTAAGAAACCATTTTCCAAAGAATATGTCATACAACTGCACTATTCCCCTTTAAATGACAATTCCTAGTAGTCATTTTAAACCATTTCAATATTTGGACGGTCATAATAGATTGTCCTGTTTTAATTCTTGCCTCCTTCACACAAAAGAGCTGTAAGTATGTAAGAATGATAAGTCACATTCCTCTCTTTTTCTTAAGCACAGATTCAATCCCAAAACATTTCATCCCTCTTTTACCCTCTTCTATAAGCTTGTCTGAAAATATCCCTGCACTAGTAACATCACAAAGGCGTACTTATCTCGGTATTACCTATTAAAGGTTTAGATCCCTGCGTCTTTGATAAACACTCTCAATAAGGGTTTATCTCCACTGCCTTATCAAGCCCTTGACGCTTCTTCTACCCTCACTAGAGTAATTTGCTTAATTAAAGTGTCATTTCAAAAAGGAAATATGCAGCTCGTCATTCACAGCGAAATACAAAGAATTTTACAAGACGATGTGGGATTGCATGTATGTATGTATGTGCGTATAAGTGTGGGGTTTTTAATATTTTCACCATATTATTATTTTCTGCCTGGCTTAGCATAAGCCCTCCTAGTTTGTTGTGGCCGGTGAGCTTTAAGAGGGACATTTTGGAGATCTCTAAGGAGACGAGAGGAAGAGCGAGAGGAGGAGAGGAGATGAGACACACAATAAATAAAACGGTTGCTTTCTAAACGAGGCCCGCGGAGGATTGGCTTTTAACGCCCGCAGCCTCCGTCAGCACTTTGGGCGATTTGCGTGTGATTTCATTAGGGGTGAAAATAACACTACAATGAAGATGAAAATAGACTATGGAAAGTGTAGCAGGATGGAAAGATGCACTTAGACGTAGACGCTTAGACTTAAACAAAAGCTGCAAATCTACCAAACTGGGGCAGAACATTGTGTTTTACATTTCATTGCAGGCATAAAGAATTCAATTAAGCCACACAATAATTGCTTGAACCATGTAACCTTACAAAATAGATATGTAACCACATAAAACCGATAAAGTGTTGTTACACATGAAGATTTAGTCGAGATGCACATGCATTTCAAAAAGTGTGTGTGAGGCTGGTATTCAGTTAGCGGACATAAAAACTGATTCACCAAATATGTAACCTTACAAAATAGATACACATGAAAATAGATACACATGAAGATTTAGTCAAGATGCACATAATTTTCAAAAAGTATGTGCGAGGCTGTTATTCATTTAGTGGAGATAAAAACTGATTTGCCAAATCGCCTTCCAAGCTACGTCATATCGGAATCAGCTTTAAATAACCACTTTGCCGTTCCATGTTTTTCATTTCCCTTCTGCTTAGTTCTTTCTTCTACCCCTTTTCTTTTTAAGAGACCTAACCCCCGGGTTCCTTGCACCTTAAGCATCTTTGGCCTCATGACAAGGTGCGAGACGAAGAGATTTATGCACTTGGGTGCACAGATGCAGGGGAAAAAGATACGCAAGATCAAATGGAGAGGCATGATAACACATGAAATACGACTCCCTGGTCTCGTAAATTAACAGTCGGGAGAAGGTTGTCATTATTCGGCCTGCATTTAAGACTATGGTATGGAACCCAGATGGTAGGGGAGAGATAGCTGGGGTGAAGTTTGAGTAATTGATGACTTAAAAATAAACCGGAGACTCATCTTGGGAGGGAAGGAAGAAGAATTACCCAACACAACAAACATGTAGCATTGGGGTCAAGAGCCTAGCATGAGCTCCTTGACTCGCTCTCTCTTCAGACAAGAAAGCATTAAAGATTAAAACAGGGACAGAAAAATTGCAGTTTTGGAAAGTAGGAAAAGTTCTGAAACTTTCCTCGGTCTGATGCAATCGCATCCACAAAATACCTCACTGTTCTTGGCAAAAGTTTTTATGGATTTATGAGGGTTTAAAAGATTAGATATTAATTAAGACCGAAATGCAATCATTTTGCAATCAATCATTTATTGAGGGGAAAATGACATCAGGAAATGTACTGTGTATGTAGTGTTTGCATGTACTGAGGAGACCATGAATATTGTTACACCATATGGGACAATTTATTAAAATGAAAAATGCCATTAAACATATGAACTTATATGCCCAATTAAAAAAAAGAAAATGCAAAAAAACATAAAATTTTAACCCGTTAACTGGCGCTGTCCCATGAGCGGGACACCTGGGTTTTCTTCAATATTTTTCATGTAAATGTTAATCTATCACGACAAACTATATATTGTTGGAAAGGTCTAAGAATGTAGTTTTCATATTTCAAAACCTGTTAGCAGTAATAATGTTGCAGTAACTGTAATTTAACTGTAAGAGTACTCAGCAAACCTTACAGCAAACCAACACAAACCTCATTTTTTTGATCATTCTATTTATTAAAAATAATGCTATAGACGGTTTCAGCAGTAACAACATAAACAAGCGGCTGTCGCGGTCCGCACGTAACTTCCGGTAAACTCCGCTAATAATAAATAACAACAAAGTCCTTTAAACTGTAGTTTATTTATATAACAAGCAAAAAAAACATCACAAAGATTACCTAGGAAACCAAAACATTTGTTATTTTCGACGGAGCATTTGTTCAAGAGATCAGTTTAGCAACTAGTCAGACCATAAAAAAACGAAACGGAAGTGAGGTTCGAATCCAGACGTGTATCACGTGCGTCTGATGAAACCGTCTATATAGCATTTTATTACAAATAAATGTGAACTGCTGTAAAAAAATTATATTTTCACATCCAGACACTTCCGTAAAAAAAATTTAAAGTGTCTTTTTTTAAAACAAGACCAACTTTCTAGACCAACAAAATGATATTATTATAAGGTGTAAATCACCTTTTCACCCCCCCCCCCCCCACTCAAAAAGGGCTGCACCAGTTAAAGGGTAAACAAAAAAAGTCTTGAAATTACAAAAACATAGAGGCAACAAAATTAATACACTGTAAAAAATATTTAGCATTTTTGTAAAATCAACATTTGAAGAGTTTCGTTGCAAAACGAAAAAACAGAAATCTGATTTTTTTGGTTGTGCATTCCAATTAATATCAATTCAACTGCAGTTGGTTTGTTTTTATTTACACCTTCATAACTTAAAAACAAAATAATAACATAATAACATAATAATAAACATGTTATCTCGTTTTGCAACGGAACTCTTCAAATATTTTAATGTTACTTAAAAAACTTAAGTTAACAATTTTAACTTGATTTTATAAGTTATGTCAACTTTTCACAAGTCAAAACTTAAACTAGTAGGTTGAATTGACTTCCATGTGAAACCATGTTGTTTAAACTTTTTTACGGTGTAATTTGGGTACATAAGAATAACTTTAAATGTGACAACTTGCCCCAGTTAATATGCAACAGCTTAAACACCTTTCACTGATCTTTTCCTATCAAATAATATTAAGATAGGAAATAGGGCAGCATGATATAGAAGAAAAAATCTGGTTAAAGGAAAGCATTTGTGTCTACCTAAAACTAACTTAGCCTATGCATAATTTAAATCATTCAATTATTGCAAACCATTGCAATATGCATATTGTGATACTATACCGCAAAAATTCAATAATTTCAATATATCTTGCAGCCCTGCCATAGGAAAATATACGATGTGTAAAGTATTCAAATTGCAGTTGTTTTTATCTAAAAGGGAAGGTGAACATAAGTGAAGGTAATGCAGAGGCCAAAAATGTTAAAAGGCAAAAATAGGATAGAATTAGGAGATGTAATGAGGAAAAGACATATGCAATATGCAGTTACTAACGTATAAACTGTCTATCATTTCCTTTTGATTGAATCCCTGTTGGATTGGTGTTTTAAAGCCCTGACATGTTATTAATAATCCAGCCTCTAATAGAAATATCATTCCCTTATTTTTCAATCAGCCATAACATCGCGCTAAATCTGCAATGCGTGACTTTAATTAAAGATTGATGGGATGACCATTCGTCAGAGGCACCGTTGATCCAGTAATTAAAATGACAAAAAAAGATTTATTTATAGAAATTATGTTTAACTCTTTTCACTTCACTGTCAGCCGACCAGGCTCTCTGCTTTAATAAGAAGAGTCAGGAAATGTAATTTTCTCTTTTCCTCTCGGTCAGAACTAGAACATCAACATACAGTACAGTGCTTGTTCATGTTGTATGTGAGACATACAGGCTGCAGACAAGTCACAATAAATAAAGCCTCTTTCTGGAGGGCTGATCATGCATACCACACTTTCCACTTCTCAATCAAACTTTTTACAAAAGTGAAACTTTGGCTTTCATTGACCTTAGTTCAGCAGTAATCATAAAAGAAGAAAGGACTACAAACAAAATAGCTTCGCATTTTTATTTTGGTGAGTAATTATGTAGTCTCTTGGAGTTTGACAAGGCCTCTAATGAGTTCTCCCAGGACCTCTTTTATTTGTTTGTTTGTTATTTTTAAGCTTGATTAAGTCCCATGTATTTAGCTAGCACAATTAAACCGAACGGGGATACAATACGAGCTTAACTTGGTATGTTACATTCGCTTTTGTTTTAAACACAGGTTTAGCCCAGTAAGCTAAATTGTTACTTCTGTGAGAATGGCTTACCTCACTTTTTAATAGTTACTTTTATAGTGTAATTTATAAAAGCATGTGTAGGATTTTGGCTCCGGAAAACAGGACAAACTATAATAACATGTTTGCAATATAATTCACAATAGCTGTACGTATTACAAAAGCATTACATCTACATTGTAAAAGATTCATGTAATAAGGTGTTTAAAAATGCACGGTTGCACTGAACCTAAAGACACAGAAATGTTTTCCAAATCGTTTCTGACACGTTTTGTGATTGAGAAGTAATTTGAACGTATTAAAACTGCCACGGCCTGATGACAGTGAAAGGCACGGCGTGGCTCTTTTGTTCCATGAATCAGTACTCATAAAAATGCATGTTTACGTGGACAGCCACATTCTGACTAAAGACATTTTAAAACTATGAATAAACTATCATTAACTCTCACTTGTGCCACAGACAATGAATCAGTTCAACTGAGTTCCAGCCACAGTGAATTAATGAAACAGATCCACCATCTGTAAATTCCCCACAGACTCTGTAAAACAGGCAGCCATCATTGAACCTCCTTCCTACTGTTCGGTGGCAAACGTCCCGTTCCCATGCTCTCTGTTTTAATGGATCTCCTTTTCACTGTAGATATGTTGTTGGGTTCTGTGTTCTAAGTCCAAGCAAGATAGTAAGAGAGCATGAAAGATGCATTAAATGATAAACGATGACTGATGATATATCAAATGTTTTACCTAAAAAAATGACTTTAATAGCACAGAGTGGTCAAATTGCTTGCAAGGCTGACGGAATTATAAAAACAGAAAGGCTTGAAGGATTTCCTTGCATTTCTCGCCAGTACATCACACCCTCACTAGCCTTTAATATATGAATGTAACAGATTCTCCCGATGTCTGTTTTATTATTTTCTACTATTAAAGCCCTCGGCCCGCAGATCCAGAGTTAATTTCAAGACAGACTTGGCAACAAAGAGTGGGAAAAAGCTTCAGCAGGATTTATAATCTTTTCCTTGCATTTTTTTTTCTTTCTCCTCCTGAAATCAGGATAATACAGGCGAGCAGAACGCCGTGCTGACCAGAGAGGAAATGGAATCGGTGCCCCCCCCCACTTGATAAAAACATAATACGTCTTATGATGAATGTTGTTATAAAGCACACCTGCGATAAGATTCGAGTATTCATATTTTCCATCGTGTTAATGCTGGAAGATAAACCGAGCTAGTCTCGCTACTGTCCACCTCAGTGCTTCTCTCAGGCCTGTGCTTGGTGCCCTTTTTCTGCATTGTCAGGCCTAACGGATGGTCCTGCTTCTGGGTGTAGATGTAAAAAAACGCCTAGACCAGACCAAGGTCCTGCTGAGATAATACAACTATAAAGAGAACATTTAAGGTGGATGCGGTGCAGTTATTTTTTCTTCGGAAAGGTTATTGTAGTGTTTTATATCTTTATATACATTTAAATGCTTATATAAACACTTCCAAATAGATGAAGCACCTTCGAATTATTCGTACAGAAGCATTAGACTAAGTAAGTTTCCTGTTTTCTTCACTCATTTACAACCGCTCTTCCTTTCCGCTTTTACGGGTCCCTAGAAGTGACACAAGCAGCTGTGCGCCATAAACAAAATTCCCTTTTACCCCCTCACCAAATCTCCATGGTCTCAGCAACCCCACCCCTCCATCCATTCAAACTATAGCAAACAAGCCAACCCAAATGCTGGCAGCTGCAGATGTGAGACTGTGTCACCTGTGCCTCGTAATGCCCCCTCATACCCTCCCCACAACGCTCTCATCAACCCCCCTTGTGTGCCCCTCAGACTCGGCTGGCGTCTGGCGTGGTAAGAGGGATGACTCTCTCGGCACATCCCTTCCTCTGCTCACCCCGTCTCCCCATCAGCCCCTTCCCATAATTCCCGGCCTACTGGCATCATGGGCCCAATTAGGATGACACATCCTATCAGGGAGCTTGTTTTGCATAGTCGAATACAAATGACTGTGGAAGTGAAATGTTTTCATAAACTTGGTACAATGAAGACAAAGCCGGCTGTTAGTTTCTGCTCAGGCTGTCATGAAGAGAATGAACATGTCAAACAATGTTTCTGTTCAAGAGATTTGGGCTTCTTTTTTACACGGCACGTTTTATGTGTAAACTGCATTTTGGAGTTGACTAGGGATCTCTTCTTTTCTGTTTTTAGGTTGTAAACCTATATGTTCAAATGAGGACTCAGATGCAAAACCCTCTAAATGCGTCTTACATGTTTTCTTGTAAATGAGCATTTTTATCAGACTCTTAATAGATTCTGCAAACAAAACCAGATTAAGTGGATTTGAAGCTAAAGTAATTGATGAACTTTTTATATGGTTCATATCATAAACTCATTTTTGACGGAGGGGGCGTTTAGTGGCTTTTGCATCTGAGCTCTCCGTACGTTCATTTTTTGGTTCGTTTGTTTTTATCGTTTTAATTATGAATCAAACATTTTAGCTTAAAATTCTTTTCTTCAGAAATTACGCTGTAATGTCTGCATCAATCATCATTATAACAAGATGAATAATTTAATTGCCTCTTCCTCCCCCTCAAAAATCTATATTCCCCACCCAAACGTTTGAGCAATTTTTAGCTTTTATTTGTCCTCTAAAACTGTCTTTAGCTAAATGATACTGACCCTTTGAATCTTTTAACAACGCAATCAATAAAGCATGTTTATGCAAAGCTTGCAGAACCATCAGTTTGGGACTTTTGAAAAAATATGACCCTGGCTGCAGATTGCTAAGTGCAGAGCGCTAGCACTAAATCTCGAGAGTTAAAGTTTTACTGGGGCGTTATGGGTAAAAATGCCTTGTCAGCCATCTGCCACATTCTCTCCCGACGTCCATATTTTCAGAGCCGCTCAACTCCTGAGAGGGACCCGTACCGTCACCGTGGGGCCGAGCTCTACCATAACAGCTCAGCTATTGCTGCACGTGTCCCAAACAGCAACGCACTCCATTAAAAAACCTGTGACAGACAAAGCTGCACTATTGATGCTTCTGTTCTCTTTACTTTTTTTAAAGCTTTAATGAATAGTGATGGCATGTCGGCATGAAAACCTGTCATAATGTATTATAAAAACAAGGGAAATGCTAAAATCTGAATGCAATTTCATATAAAGTCATGAGAGGGCTGGTTCCACACACCATGGCAAATGCGAATCGTGCCTGATTAATCAGGGCTGTAATACAGCGATCCAAAAAGGTTACCTAGTCCACTGTGCAAAATTAGCTGCCCCTCACGTGTCCTGTTAAATTTTAGAATGGCAATCATTGCAAAGAGCACATTTCAAATGCGCACTCTTTCATCTGGCTCTTAAATTAAGGATAATTTTTTGTAAATACTGTTTTGGAAAATTATGACTCACATTACATCTTATTCTCGCTCGCCCTGTCTGTCTCTTTTACACAGTCTTTTCTCTTTCTCTTACGTCTAACTAGTTCTTTGTTTCTTCTTCTGTCTCATCAATAGCTGCTGGACTCCTTCCAGCTCTGCTAAACATGTCTTATCTTCTTAAGCTTCTTGAGTGCTGATCAAAACAATTTGTTGCACTGACATGCATGGGCTTCTTTCCTAACAGACTTTGCAAGTCAATAATGCCTGACTCCATTAAAACTGCTTTTAACTTGAGTTTCTAAATATATGATAGGAAAAACTTTTTATTATTTTTGGTGGTGGGGGGGTTTGGTAAGTAAATGTGACACACCAACAAGTTTGTCGCCCCCTACAGGACAAATGATGTGAGGTGGTAGCACATAATTTAGGTGTTTCATTTCTGCTTGTTTTCATTACAGCTCATTCATTAGTTTTTGACTGATTGAGACCAATAGTATAAAAAAATCAGTTTTGCTTTCCTAACTTAATAAATACATAAAAATTAGAACACAAAATAATACATAAATAAAATAAAATCATATAATAAAATACATTATGGTGGTCCTTATAATGGGTCATTTTTTTTAAATGTTCAACTCTCACCCCCTAAATGTGTTAGGATATCAATAAAAACAATATATCTAGATATATCTAGAGTTTGCTCAAAGCCTTTGAATATTTCCGAAATCACATATTTTTGCAAAAACTGTACCATTTAAAAATGCACAACACACATAAAACTTGCTTCTTGGAGGGTAACTTTGGTTCAGTTATTTTGGTATCTTCTGATCCGAGTAACCATATAACGGACTTGGTTCGTGTTGCTTCAGTCATTGTCTCGGTGTATATTGTCTATTGTGCATCATTCACATTGAAGCTTTCTTCCTTTGAAAGACATATTACAACTAAAACAGGAGTTGTAATTGCATGGAGCATCAAATAAGTCCATTGCTGCCATAAGTATATATTATTAAAAAAAGTATACATGCAAGCACAAAGTCTCACATGGTATGCAAATGTGTTAAACTTCAAAGGTCTTGAGCAACCTCTAAATATGAATTAATATTGAAACATTTTGCCATTTTTTTATTTATTTATTTAAACATATTGGTGGGGTGAGAGCATGAACTTTTAAAAGTTGAAAAATAAGGACCACCCTAAAAATACATATTTTAAATTGTAATCAAATTAAATCATAGAATAAAAAACCATAAATCAGTACAACAATATGAGTTAAAAGTTGAATAATAGAAATATAAAAGGTTAAAAAAAACTATATTTTTGGCAACATAAACTTGTGCTGACATGGGCTCAACATGTTTGTGAAAATATTAATGATCTCTCTGAACCCAGCATGATTTGACAAGGTCTCAAAAAGCATCTTATGAGTTTAAAGGACGCATAGAAAAATCGTATATGTTCTAGAAGGTGGCTGGTTTGGTTAACAGAACATCATTTACTTTTGATTAGTGACATAGAAACTAGAAAAGTTTCTTTTATCTTCTGTCTTTTAAGTACTTTTCTTAATCCTAAAATATTTGTTGTTGTGGTAGGGTTTGAATGAATTGTCGAATTGTCGTTTGTTTTGTGCTAGATTTAGATGGTACATCTTAAGGGGTTTATACAAGAAATAAATTTTTTCCTTAAATTGAAAAATTTAATCAAATAAATAAACAAATACTAGACTTTTAGTGTGATCTCATACTTTTAGACCTTGCTGTACTGTATATTTAGTATATGTTTGTGTCATATGTGTTCTTCACCTAAAAGCAACTCTACTCTGCCTGTACTGTGCATTTCAGTGTGGAGTATAGACAGTATGTTATAGACTCTGATGAAGATGCAATTGTGCATCGAAACGTTAGCCATTGTTGTGCACCTTTATTAAATTATTTTCAAATAGACATCTGTGCTGCACCGGCAATTTCTTTTGTCTATGTTATAGACTATTTGAATTGCTGTCTTTATATAAGAGCTGAATGGGGAGGTGGTTTGTAAGAAAAGCCTCATGTAAGAAGTGTCCAGGTGTACAGTATTTGCATGCCTCCTTTTTGAGCCGACAAGAATTAGTGTGCTAAGCACTTGTAAATCACGATGCCTGTAACTCTTTCTTCCTGTGCCTCTAAGCACAAAAGAAAAAACTTGGACTTTACTATGGGGTGGGTGAAGGAACCATTTGAGAGGGTCCAAAGGTGGGGGTTTTGGGCTTAAAGTAATACGCCATCAGGATCTGGGAGAAATCCAGGAAGGTGATCTAGCGCAAGAACATTGTGTCAACAGAGGAGTGAGAATAACACCAAACAGAGCTGTGACTGGAGTTGATAGCATATAAAGCCGTGTGATTTTTTTAGCTTTCACAGCTGGGTCTGTAAGCGTTTTAGCTGTAAAAACGCTAAACCGACACTTATAATAAATTTCAGCACAAACATTGTGACATCATAAATGCAACATGCCATTTTCATTTATCAATGTGAAATTGCTGTTGGAGACCTTAAAGTGTTTTTTGAGATTAGAGAACCATCACTCAAGATATTGAACCGAATGAGCACTGGAGTATGTTTATATGTTATGACACTGTGGCGAGAGGGAGGGACTATAAACTTGAATTGTTTTCACTAGAAATCAGTCACAATTGTCTGCCTGTCCAACAACCAAGTAACTGATTAGTTACCCCTAGGGTATATGATTAGCTGACTAGACTTCCAGAAAACCCAGGATTTTTAAAACATTAGTTGTTATAAACATCATCAGTCCGATTTATAGCACACATCTAAATGGAGTTCATACACAGATATTTACACAGACTTCAGTGTGAGGAATAAACCACAATGATAGATGTGTATCAATAACATTATCTATGATGTAATGATGATATATAATGATGTCTTGTGGGTCAAACAGAGATTTATTAAGTTTTGTTGCTTTGTGAAATTTTAAGATGCAGTATTTACAAATTGAATCATCAAACTTAGAAAAATTGTCTAATTCATCTTGTTTTAAATACTCCTTACATTAGTACTGCATAAACTTTTACATCCAAACAAACACTTGTTGAGAAGTCATTGATTTGACACAAGTGCAAATATTCATGAATAACATGATAAAGTTTTCTTGAAGTAATGTAATACTGACCAAAAAACACAAACACATGTGGTTGGTGACAGATACCTGGATGCTATTCAAGAGCCAAATGTTTCTCCATGTTGTGGTTATAAAAATACCATATTTAATAGATGGTAAGCCAATGATGGGCTATTACAGGAGTTATTGAATCTACACAAAATGACTTACATAAAATTCACATTTTGGTCAGCGTGCAATGCCGAACCCCCATCTTGCGGGAGAAACGAATTCTGATCTAAAGCTCGTGCAGCTGAGATCATATTTGCTACTCGCTTACAGCCTAAAACCACATTTCCTTGGATTTAGCCAATATCATGGTTAGTAATGAAATTCCTCAGGGAAAACAAATTGCTGCTGTCACATAATCAATAGACATACGGGAATAAATGTCAAATGCATGTTCCCTCACTGGTCATGAAGCATAGTCGCTACCCTGCGGTAACCTTCCCGACATGCACTTGGTTCAAAAGGTCTAATTTTTCCAGTTATTGTACACCGTATAGCTGTAGATTATTGCACATGATTTTTTAAATGTTTGGGATCTTTAACAAGTTTCCGAGACAAAAAGGTGAGAGATGCACTTATGCTATGTCACTCTAAAAGCTCTCAAAACTCTTCTTCTCCATGACCGTGGCTGACAGAGCGCTCTCCTCTGAATCGGGTCTCTTAGGTGGGGTCAAAATACGCTGTCACTGCTTCTTGCCGTGTATCCGATAATTAAAAATGTGATTTATTGGCAGCCGTCAAGAATCGCAGAGGGCCTCTTTTCTACCCTCAGCTTTATGATGTTCATCCTTCATGAAGCTAAATTTACTTGACGAGAAAAAAGAGGGAAAAAAGAGACCTTTGGTTTCTTACCCTCTGTCACCTCATCTAATTCACCCCCCCAGGCTTGTCTGTCACTCAGCTGCCGTGGCAACGGGAGCAGACAAGGAACAGAGGCACTGACCAGCCAGTTTATTCTAATATTTATTGCCATCCAGAAAATGAGGGTAATACAGGCGTGCAAAAGCGGCAAGACTGAGCATCATGGGTAATGTCAGTTTTAACAAAGACCCACGGGAATGCACAAAGAAACGGCAAGAGAAAGTGTCCTGTTTGATAATTTAACTCGACAGTGCCATAAAGCATCTTTTACCTAAATTTTGTCTCTTAGTTGTAGGACTGAAAGTGTCTCAAAGGGCTTGAACATTTGTAATATAATCGTTAAGTTGACTACACATCATCATGAAAGCTACGCTCACATATAGACACATATGTAATATTCCATACCTGTAACAATGCATTTTTAGCATTTTTTAATTAAACACATTTTTGGTATTTGATTGCACTTTCTGCTGGACCCGTGCCCCTTTACTTATAAAATAAGAAACTGTGTCTGTCAAAAAGTTTAGAAGGAGTTGTCCTTGCAGTTTGGTATGAATAAATGCTCATTATCCACTGGGGGAAATGTATTAGTATGTTCAGTGAAACATATCCAACATGTGGTTACTCTGCTAGCTATGCACCTGTGTGAATCTAAAGGGAACTGACCTCATCCACTAAAAATAACCTTGGGACCCATCGATTAAATGCAAAAGCCGAAATGGCTGGAAAACTGAAGTTAGTTTTAAGAAAAGGTAATTTGTTTGTGGATTTTACTCAGCTTGATATTTTTGTGTGCAATTCTATATGCATCGTATTCATTTATTTTGACATATTTGAAGCAATAGGTTTTAAGGACTGTGTTACTCAAAAGGTAACACTCAGAAGAGTTGGAATCTGAGACATACACAGACATTTTCAAAACTAAAAGAGGGCCGTAGATGTACACTGTATCGAGTGTATCCCATAGTCAGTCAGACAGACAGGTAGATGGCTGGTTGCTGGTGCTTTCTCTCTCTCTCTGGGAGGCCTGAGACAGGCCTGTACTGTGCCGGCTGTCATCTCATCAGGGTGCACAGGTCCGGCTGGCTGACGGGCTCCGGCTCTGAGGCCTGGGCTGATGACACCTTCCTGTTCCACTGTGACAGGCCCAGTCCGACAGGCGTCAAAAAACACTCATCCCTTCTCAGCGTTCACAATGTCTAATACACACACATGCGCACGCGGGCACGAGCGCACATACACATTCACAACCTCATACCTGCTTTGACATGAAAGAACACACACATATTCCACGGCTTACACAAACACGCACCCCCACACACACACACACACACACTCACTGATTTACACTGACTGCCTACCCAATTCCACAACCCAACCTTCCACGCTGTCGAAAACTGATGAACCGAGACGGGAAACGTGACGATAAACATACAAACATACCCAGACCGGCATGAAAAAAAAAACACAAATAAACAAAGTCGCCTTGAAACTCATCAGGACAGGATGGACCTAGGAAGAGTAATGGTTTGAGTTATTATAGCATAGGTGAGTGTTAGGAGCTGTCTTTGCAAGTTGTCAGTAAAGAATGCCCAGAACGCAGGCACTTCTGCCAGACCTCTGAAGGTCGGACAAGCTTATGTTTGGCTGAGGAACTTTGGCTGAGTACACACCAGCTGTCTCTTTAACCATCACTCACAGTGTTACATTGTGTGTGTGTCTGTGTGCGGCTTGTGCGTCTTTATTGTCGTTCAAATGCTGCCGAGAGTGTGGCCTGTGCTTGATGAGCATGGCACACACTTGCCGGTTTCGTGGCTACCAGATGCTGACTGCTTGAGGCCTAGAGAGAGAAAGAGACGAGGTGAGATGGGTGGGCACAAAGCTGTAGCATCACACCCTCTTCTCTCTCTCTTCTATCCAGTCACCAGAAGATGAGCTTGATTTTTTTTTGGAAACTATCCAATAGAGAGAGAGCGTGAAGAGAAAGAGATTCAAGAGGCTAAGAAATAGAGAAAGAAAAAAGGTGAAATACAGAGCATGGGAATAAGAGTGTGGCACCCCATAGCGTCGAGCAGAATGAGCCTCACCAGATATGAAGAGATTAGCCAGACGCTACTTCAGCCCGGCTTGTTTTTATGGCCGCTAAAGCCTCTGGCAAAAGTTAAAGCTACTCTCAACAAACTCCTCAAGCTCTTGCCCACTCCTGCTCGCAAACAGAAAGAAGACGGCTGTGAGAGCCAAAGGGTTAGCTACACTTGGCGTTAGTGCATTAAAGTCTTCATAACATCATGACAAGTACAACTGACTTAACCACAGCGTAAAATAGCTGACATCTAACTAATTTTCCATGAAAAATCTGTTGCATTCAAAATAAATCATGGATTTATCTGAAAATTAAAGATAATTAGAAAGTTTATAGTAACAATAAAGAGAAATTAAATAAGTTAACATTATACTTAAACAGACATTATTTGTGCCTCTTGGCCGCTATCTTTTCTGTTACAGTGTTGTCAGTGATTTGTTGACCAGTTTGTCTTTGGGTTATAATCTGTGTGGAAATCAATTACATGTGTCAGATTAGAATCTATTACTCTAGCACTGTATTTATTTTTGCATGTTTATTAATGTCAGTCTTTCTGTGTTGTATATACAGCTGTGATGATGACATTATTACTTCATCTGCTCGTGAGATCTGAGTTGAGATAAAAGCAGATTGCTCCTGTCAGGTTGAAGACGTTAAAAGAAAGCAGAACGAGTTGAAATTAAGACCGTGTGGCAGGAAAGATTAAATTGATAACACAATAATGTCCCAAACTAAAACATGTTTTTATTTCAGAATAATTGGTTGTTTTTTATGCATCAAGAAAATCCAAACAGTGTCAAACAATACAAAGTGAAAGAACAACACAAATTGAATGAATTGTGCGAGTATAACTATCAACCTAAACGCGGTTCTTTCCAGAAGTTTTCCTGATAAAAAGGCCGGTTTTAATTTTACCACTTTGTGGAGGCTCACCATATTAATTTTGAAGGGTGTTTGTGTGTGTGTTTGCCTGTGCGTATGTGTGTGATGGGCTAATTCGGTGCCTCAAAAGAGCGCTAGCACTCATTCTGCTCTGGCTTGTTCTCTTTTAATCGCTTCTTCTTTCTTTTTTAATTTTACACCAGAGATACTCAAACAGTCTCCTCAGCATTTTGCCTTCCTCCTCACCCTCATCATTCCTACCTGCTTAATTCCCCTCTAACGGGCCGCGCCAAAGTCGTTAGCTGATTAAGCCTCTTAATTGGGCTCAGAAGAAAAAGGTGAAGATGGGGCTGAAGTTTAGAAAAACAAGAATTTAGTTTTTGGTTTGTTTTGTGGGGAAGGACGATGTAACTTTTAAGATGTTAACACTGCACATCTCACAGGTAATAGCAATAGAAACAAGGGTAATTTTTGACTAATTTACCAAAAATTGCAGTAATGGTAACCTTTATGATTCATTTTTATTGCAGAAAATAGATGGTTTAAGGACACTGCTCCAACTTTGCACGCCTTTGTAGCTCTTGGCTGAGTTTCTACAGGTATTGTTTGGTGAATCATTCTCACTACAGAATGGTAGACTTCAGTTGTTTAGAAACAACCTTTAATCCATCCCAGACTAATAGGAAGCAACAATTGCTTCTTCAAAACCAAAAAAGTAGATGCTGACTGCTCACTCTTATTTCTTCTATAAAAAAAACTAACTATATCTCTGCAATGGAACAAAGGTACACTGTTACAAAAATTAAGTTTAACCCACAATTGGTCCTTGGGGTCTATATGACTCCAAACGGCATTTCATTAGTTTAAAAAAAGTTCCCTTCATCTCAGAGATATACAATTTTGTGACTTTTACTAAATAATCTGTCAATACATACACAAAAAACTGGGCTTGATTTGGTTGTTCTGAAGGTCAATATGACCCCAATTGAAAATGAATGGGAAATGCAAAAAAAATGTAATTTTTCCATTTGTCAAAAAATAACAATAAATCCAGCCTAAATCTGAAAATTTTGACATAGAAATGAAGGCCTGGTACTTGGGCACAAGCGCAATGCAGAAAACACACGCTCACACAAACACACACACACACAAACACACACACAGGTACGACTGCCACAGAGAGCATCTGTATAGAATTTGGCAAATAAAATCAGTCACAAATGCACATGTTCATATACTCACACAAACACACACACACAAACACACACACACACACACGCACGCACGCACGCACGCACACACACACACACACACACACACACACACACACGTGCTCTCTCTCTCTCGCTCTGATTGGGTCTCTATGGGCATCTGCTGGTCGAAATGATTTAATCCCTAAACTGTAATTCTTTTATTTTTATTTTTTTTATAAACAACAGATTGCCGAATTCAACACCTTACCCCCCTGATCAATATCTAAAAACAATTGAAATCAAATTTAGATCATAATTTATGTGCATTTTCATAAAAATTTGATATGTTTCAGGCAAGCTAATGGTGTAGTTGAGAAATTTAGTGGAAAACAGGTAAAGAAAAGTACTTAAAATCTCTCCAAGCACAGCTTTATTGTATAAATGAGAATTAAACAACAACAACAAAAAAGATTTATTATTTGTATTATTGAAAATGTATATTTCTTACAATTATGCTTTCAATTTTGGGGACTGTCAGAAATAAAGGTAAAAAACTATAACTTTTCTGTCACTAGGGCTGTACCCCAAGTTTCCGTTTGGATCCTTTACAGGAATACAAAACAGAATACAATTTTGGGTAGATTACCGTACCTTAAGGACCTACATTGTTAGAAAAAAGTCAAAATATGCACCCTAGCTGTCAGTGGGGCAGCACCCTTTATAAAGTTTATTGTATGGACCATTAGGTACAGATATGTAAACATTTAGTACCAATATGTACCTTTGAGATACTAATATATATCTTTGATGTACTAATAAGCTTTCTTTGGTCCCAGTATGTACCTCCGAGGTACTAAAATGAAATCCCTAGGTGCAAAGCTGTACTTTTTGAAAGGGTACAGCCCCAGTGACGGAAAAGGTACAGTTTTGTACCTTTATTTCTGACAGTGTATAGACCCCAAGGGCCATTGGTGTAAACAGTAAACGAGGACCAAAACTGTACTTTTCTGTTACTGGGATGGTACCCTAAGGTTCAGATTAGTATTTTTACAGGTATACAAAACATAATCGTACCTTAAGGACCTATTGTGTATTAAAGGGATAATGTTTGGTCCTTAAAGGTAAACAATAGGTTCTTAGGGAATAATATTAAAGCCCAAAAGGTACAATATTTCAATGTCAGGTTCAAAAATGAACCTCTAAGGGTACCACTGCAGTGACAGAAAAAAGTAGCCTATAGTTTTAAAACTTTTTTTTCAAGTGATGAAGGACATAGGGCGTTCCATTTAAACCCACTGCAAGGATTACAACAGTAGTAAGCACTGACAAATGTAAGTAATGATGTGCATCTGAGTGAACGATATGGAGGAAAGTAAAAATTCACGGAATAAAAGAGTGGATTTAAATTCAGCCTTAGTTTCTTATACACGGCTTCTCCATTTCGGCCTAGATTTTGTAAAATGAATAATGATATGGTGGTATATGTCACGTGTTGCTTATCTGAGGATGTATTTACCTAATTTTAGGACCTGCTAAGGACCAGATGATTTTTTATTAAGGTCCTGACACATAAAACCACAGAATTCAAAGAGATGGTACTATCATTTTCACATGATTGTATATTCAGTCATATCTCATGGCAATTGTCTGTCTTGCTCTCTGACGCATTATTTGTGCCCACAGCAATAAGGGGCAAATAAATGCCGAAAGTGAACTCAAATCAGTTTGACTCTGATCTCTGCATGACCTTGTGGTTTTAGTATAGAGCATTGATGACCGCTCCCCGGGCCGCCTGTCAGTAGGAGATGACTGCTTCTTTTTAGTGTGCTTGACTGTGGGTTGAATGACAATAGAAGACTAATTCACTCCTTCTCTTACTGACTGGGTGCATGTCTGGGTCATGTGGGACTGGGTGGAGTCATGGTTCAGAAAAGGGTCAAAGCTTTTTTAATGCGTTTTTTAAATGTGAATTAGGTCACAAGGTTATGCATGGGCGCCCCTTTGTGTGTGATGTAATGATTGAACCACGATATGGTTATATAGTTACTAGATACTGTAGCTATTATGTATGTGCACAGTTTATATTATATATAATTAACCGTGCTGTGTTCCTTAATTAATTCCTTCCGTCGTTGTCGCATATGAAAACTAATTAAAAAATAAATAATAAAACAAACTGCTGAGACAAGTGTCTTCCTTGACAGCAATGGCAGAGAGAGAGAAAAAGAGAGAGAAGGGAGGGGTGATGAGGGCATTTGGGGGGTAAATCGCTCATTACGGAGGCAAAGACATTTGTGGATTTGGGCACTGGGCATGTGTGCTATTACGGAATAATTTGAAAAAACCCTGCGTGATCAATGGAGAGAAGATGAGTGAACTCTGCCAGCAGCTGGGATATCGCACACACAACAACACACTTGAAAATAATACACATACATCTTTGTATATCAACATGTGCAACACAGAAATGCTTTCATGCGTGTACACACACGCACACACATACACACAGAGTGAAAAGAGACAGAGCATGACATTTAAAAGGAAAAAGCTGACATTGACTCCATCACTGTCACGGTGGCTGCCATAAAGCAGCGGCAAATATTAAAACATTTTTCATCTGTGCTGCATTATTGGCACCAGAAATTGTTTTCCTCTCCGTCTGATATTCTCCTGAACTGCTGCAGCTCTCCCCAGAGACCACATGCTGTTATCAAGGCCTCCAAACATATTGGCAGTTGATGTGGCGGTATTCGTGTACGCTTGCCACTCAGAGCGTCCTTATCCTGCTCCCCCCACCTCCTGCTTAACTGCCGTCACTCCTCACACATGTCCTCCTGTCTCCGAACTGAGACGGAAGGAGACACTGTGTGACCCTGACATAGGAGGTGCTATGTAAATATGTTTGTGTGTGTGTGTGTGTGTGTGTGTGTGTTTGGTACAGCGAATGAATCAGAGTGACTCATGTATGAAAGAGAACCTGTAGGTTACGTTGTCGTTTAAATCACAGTTACAGTACGCTCACATTGACCGCGGTATTTATGGTAATATGTCAGAACGTGAATTGTTATACGGCTAATGGTAGTGAGTGATTGAATGCGAACAAGACCTGCCTGCTGGCTTTAATTATTGAGGATGTGATTTGCAATAATTTTTTTAGAGAGTGTGCTTTTAGTATAAAAACGCATTACAAAGACACCTGTTCTTGCTGGAGGAACAGCCTAAACCCTTAAAGGAAAACACCACAGTTTTTCAATATTTTAGTATTTTCTTACCTCAGGATAGACGAATTAATACATACCCATATTTTTTCAATGCGTGCACTTAATCTTTGTACAGCGCGTCGTGAATGTGTTAGCATTTAGCCTAGCCCTATTCATTCCTTAGGATCCAAACAGGGATGAATTTAAAAGTCACAAAAAGTCCATGTTTTTTATATATTTGTTACATGAGTAGTTACACAAGTAAGTATGGTGGCACAAAATAAAATGTGGCAATTTTTAAAGCGGATAAAAAATTAGAACTATATTGTATGGCGGAAGAGCACATAGTTTGCAGCACTTCAACATCAGGCGCAGTAATATTGATGGACGTTGGAGCGAGGGGAGAAGTAGTTTATTTTCTTTGTGCACAAAGTGTTCTTATCGCTTCATAATATTATTATTAAACTACTAATGGAACATGGACCTTTATGGCGATGTCTTTCCTTCTTTTCTGGGAAACAGATTGTGAGACTAACTTAAGTCAATGGGACAGACAAAAGCCTCCCGGTTTTCATAAAAAAATTTTAAAAATATGTTCTGAAGACAATCAGAGCACTTGGTGGTTTAGCATGACACAGGGGTAAGTGATTTATGGGAAATTTTTATTTTTAAGGGTGAACTCTCCCTTTAAAATTGTTTATAAAGTGGGTTATGTGCTTGTAAAATGTGTTGTGTAAGAGATATATGTATGTTTGTATTTGTTGAGTTTTTGTAAAGTGTACTGAATTTGTTAAGAATGAATATGTTCAAAATTACAATGTATTTGATTAATTGTTGGTACATGTTAAAACATGCTCATATTTATTCATTTGTTAACTGTTAATTCACATTAATGTGATGTGTGTAATTTTTTTAATAAAAGCTCTTAGTCTTCTTAAATGGGTGTATTTTTCTTGTAAATAAAAAATATACAATATTTACCAGTTTCTGGGCCACATCTGGCCCAGGGACCACGCAGATATTATGGGCCACATAAAACAAAGAGTCTGGGCCAGACCTGGGCCAAATAAACAATTTAAGTCACTTTACAGTCTGCTAGCCAGACCTGGGCCAAATAAGCAATTTAAGTCACTTAACAGTGTGCTAGCCAGACCTGGGCCAAATAAGCAATTTAAGTCACTTTACAGTGTGCTAGCCAGACCTGGGCCAAATAAACAATTTAGGTCACTTTACAGTGTGCTGGCCAGATCTGGGCCAAGTCAGTATGTAAGTTCTATTTTACTGGGTGTGGGCCACAACTGGCCCAGATTTAATAGTTTGATCCAATTTTTAGTGTGTGGACCAGTTTTGGGCCGGGGACCCAGCCAGAACTGGGCCAGAACTCAAGCAAATATGTGGCCCAGTGGTGGGCCAGGCAGATTTTGCTATCTGCGTATTTTTAAATGTGCTTGTAGAGAATGGTTAACCAAAACTAAGTTACTGGGTTGATCTTTTTCACATTTTCTAGGTTGATAGAAGCACTGGGGACCCAATCACAGCACTAAAACATGGAAAAAGTCTGATTTTTATGCCATGGCCCCTTTAAAGTAATAAATGCCGATACACACTAATAATACGTGGACGATAACTATTCTGAATGGCACAGCGATATTATTCACAGTTATTTTATGTACTACAGCTTTTGATCACTAAGTCCTTATCAATCTGAAATCACTGTTAAATCGAGTCATTTATAACATGTATTTAAAGAAGCAACACTCGTCAAACAAAATCATTAAACATATTCTTTATGATCATGAAAATGCCTGAAAAGGTTTAAAGAACAGCAATATATCCTTAAACCATTTCCTGAAGCTGTGTGTGTATGGTTCTTCGTCTGCAACGCATATTGAGTTTCTGCACGAGAGCGCCCTCTGGCTTTTGGATGTGGCGGCATTTCACCGTAATTCATTGAGAAGCATAGCAAGCATCATCGGTCGATATATCGGAGCACCCCTACTTTAAAGTCTATCAGTGATGGTCTGGTAATACAGTATATGTATTTATTGGATGCCCCTCATCCAATCAGATTCAAGGAATGAACTAACAATTGTATTATGTGATGTGTTATTATCACCTTATTTTTTTATGTCATTAGAGTTTTGTTGCAAATTCACATTTTCAGCCTAAAGATAGCATAGCAATTCTGAAAAGTTTTACCAGTTCCCATTTTCCTCAGGTGGCCATCTTTAGCTTAAGGGAAGAGAATCTGGCTCCTCCATCTGCTGGCTCCGATAAGTGGTGTGAGTTTGATTAAAATCATTTTCCACGCTGCTTCTGCTGATGCTTCTGGAAGCCTCTTCATCTTGTCATATCCCTCACGTGCCCGGATGGCCTATTTACACACACGAACACAAATTCAATCTATTCCAATCGCACGGCACGTGTGTAATCAAAAGACGAGTACGTGCCAGTCAGCGAAGAGACTACACTGCAAATCTCCCAGGATTTATTCAGCTCTCAGTTCTGAGATAGACGTCAAAGAGAACATAATATACTGTAATAATCACTCGGCTTTGATTATCATCTCATACGTCTACAATCAGAAATTACACAACCTGCTAAAAATAATCCTAGATGGAGAGCGTAGAAACCGGCGAATCCGTGGTGGAGGTTTGCTCTTGTTTTAGCAGATAATCTCTTAGAATCAAGACTGTTATACTGATTCTCTTTACAGTATACGTCACCTGCTCGGGAAGAACATCAAGACTGCTGTTTCTCCAGGCCTCCAGGCTCTTTTAAGGGCACTGCAAGATATTTGCCTCTAATGCGCACAAATGAGGGGCCCAAATGGGCCTTATTACAAGGCTTCCCTCAACAGAGACAATACATCAGGTGAAAACACGGTACAAAATGGAGAGCGTGATTGTTCTGGGAGCACAGTGCTCATTACTCAACACGGTCTCTCTTGCTTTTTCTCTCGCACGGTCCCTCTCTTTCTTTCTTTCTCTTTTCTTTTGCTAACATCCGCACATTCACATTCACGCTCATCGTTCCCCCTCCTCCATTTCGTTTTTCTTCCCCAAAGTCTCTAGTTTCAACGGGTGCACATGCATGGAGCCAGATCCACCCCCCCCACCCACCTATTAGTCCCTCGCTTTTGTTCTGCATCTTCGTAAGAGTAACTAATGCATGTCTGGTGCCTTACTGGATTAGATTAATGTCATTATTGACTGCATCGGTCTCCGTCAAACAAGCAATGAAGAGGAGATGAGAACAGGCCTTTTGATCAACAGGGCAACATTTCATCATGCCTCTCAGGTTGCTGGGTGGACTTTATGCTGATGCTGTTGTCTGAGTGAAAGTATGAGAGGGAAGGTGTGTGTGTTCATTGGGAAGGGAGGGAGTAAAAGAGAAATGGAGGATTCGATCTATGTTTCTCGTTGAGTGTGTTACCTAACGCACTTCCACCTCCTGAACTTGCTTTGACCTGGGGGCAGTGTGGGGTCAGTTGCCTATTGGCCAGGATAGATGATGTAGTGCGTAATGGCATTACAGACATCCCTGGGGCTTGCGGCTCTTTAGAGCAATAATCACTCATTGTTACTCTATCTGTGCTTTAAGATTTAAGCCCATTCTCTGCTTGAACTCTGGCAGCTCCACAATACACCGCAGCGGCTGTTCATACACTGTAATATTTCACAACAGTGTGATTCATACTGTTGTTATATTTCTTGACATGTTTTATTATTATTATTATTGTTATTAATTAACAATGAATATGTTTGTTAAAAAGCCTGAGGTTTGATGAAACACAAAAGGCTTATTTTTCCCTTTCATTTTTGAAAGGTTCTCTCTCTCTCTCTCTCTTTCTTCCCTCGCTCTTTCTGTAATACTCTGTTTATGAAACATATCAAGAGAAGAAGAGTAAGACCACACAAGGAGGAAAGCTGCTCACTCATTCCTCTCCGCCATCTGCCAGGTCACGTGACCCATCTGCACACCACAGCCCTGTCAATCAATCAAAGCCAGGGACAATCGAGAATAATAATCATGACAAACTATAGGCAGAGCACACACACTGACTCACGCTCTCCATGCCTCAAAAAATGAAGGGACAAAACTTAATCAGGAGGGGTCGTGTTAGGGAGTGGGGAACAGATTAAATTACTATGGTATTAGATACGGGAAATGATTTCTGTCAAAACCATCTTTACTGCAATTATAATATGTTAATTATGTATTTCATTAAGTAAGTGGATTAGAGGCAGCGCTGATGAAATCAATCTGAAGAAGGACTGGACCGTCCAGGCCAGATGTACACACACACCACACACATATTTATTTTTATATAGGAATATATATATTTGGCAGCCATCAAATATGCCATTCTGCCACTTGAACAAAGCCAGTTTCATTTAAATCATGCTGGCTAAAATGATTTATCAGTTACTGTAGATTGACATTGTTTTTAAGATGTGTGTAGCTATTGCGTTTAGATGGATTTGGCAACTGCTTTCAAGACATGTCAGCTTTGTTTCTTTATGAAATACCTACTACTGTGCAGTTATTTACTTTAACAGTATGACTTATCTGCATATTTATACATTGCTTGTTATATTGTTTTAAATGTGAAGGTTGAAACTGAAAGATCTAGCTAAAAATACACTGTCCGTCATGTCTTCTGTAAAGCACTTTGTGTGCGTTTTACTATATGAATTGTATAAAGCTACCAAAGTGTTTGGTGATACTGTACTGTACATAAAGCTTTGTTCTGCATTGCTCTGAAGTTATGAAGCTGTTTTGATAAACAGATCACAGAACAGAAAGAACAGTGGCAGAATGGAGAACTAAATTGTAAATTCAAAAGGCTACAAAAGGTCACCTTGTGGGCCATGAATGTCAACTGAGAAGTTAAACTAAAGGACATAATACTCATAGAGAATAAATGGGCAGAATAAAACTAACAACCATCCGTGACTGGACATTTAACAACCCGTTATGTTCCAGTCAGAAATATTGTGTGTGTGTGTTTAACATGGCGCTCTTTTCAAAGGCAGAGCAAGACTCCAATTTAGATGCAAATATCTGATAAGAGAGAAGTACATCCTTCTAGTGATGGAATGCACTTTTTCTTTCCAATTTCATATCTGATGTTTATTCTTTGACAGACACCAGACAAAAGTGAATGTTGTGCATTCCACGTTCCTGAGGGGATGTAGAAAATAACAAGAATGAGTGAGAGGGGGAGAGAGAGAGAAATTGGAAATAGACAGCCTCCCTCAATCCAATTAAGTCGGTTCAGACATTATGTGGTTTAAAAAAAATGAAAGACAGTCACAAACACATTGGTGCCTAACATCTGTCATGCATAGAAATGTCAAAATGTTGTTGGGTGAGACAGTGCTGTTTGTTTACAACATCACCTTTGTATAAAAATCATAATTTTTTAACCACACCTTAGAGTTACGACACATTTGTCCACAAATACAAATTCTGATTGGTTAGTCCACCTGCAGTTTTGATTATTAATTGTAAACGAACTTGGCTTGCTGTCCTCAAACGGAGCTCTGAACCTGAGCTCTGAACCTTCAAAGAGAACGAACCTAAGGCCAAGGCTCAAGCCCCAAGTTTAACCCCTCCTGGAATAGAGGAAGAAACGGAACAATGAAGGATGAGATGGGGAGGAGGAGGGATGCTGAAAGAATTGCAGCTGGATGCAGAGGCCTTATATAAGCTCACAATGATGATTGGCAGGCCTGAATGTTTAGGCTCCTCCCGAACGTACACTCTAAGAAATGTTGGGTTGTTTGGCTGGGTAACTATTGGACAGAACACATTTCTGGGTTAAAATGACCCAAATAATGGGTTGTTTTTACACAACTGCTGGGTTATTGTTAATCAACCATGTTGAAACAACCCAGCAGTTGGGTTAAACAACCCATTATTTGGGTCATTTTAACCCAGAAATGTGTTCTGTCCAAAAGTTACCCAGCCCTGGGTTAAAACAACCCAATATTTTTTAGAGTGTACATTTATAACTGTATTTGTCATCGCACTGTAAAAAGATCCTTTGTTGCACTTAAATTTTTAAGTTTAATCAACTTGAATTCACAATTCATTTAAACTTTTTTGACTAGTGAGGAGTTGATAAAGTTGAATTAACTTAAGTTATTTCAACTTCAGTTTTTGAATTTATTGCAACTCCTCACTTGTCAAGAAAGTTCAAATTAATTGCAATTTAAAATAGATTAAACTTAAAAATGTAAGTGCAAACATTCACTTTTAATAGTGTAGTTAAGTAAGGGTAAATAGTTGGTCAGGAGTTTATGGGAGGTCAAACAAGCAAAGTGAAAAATTCCCCTCATTTCTAGCATCACATCCAATCAATATATTCAACTTTATGAAAGTGTACAGTATAGCAACTGTGCTGTACACACGGCCCTAAACCAATCAAAATGTGTCAAAACAGCGCATCAATCTCTGTATAAAACCTGGGTTCTGAATTATTGGACTCTGGATTCGAGTGCATCATTTCCATATTAAAGCTGGAAACTTTTAATTCTGCTGATATTGAATTCTTATTCTTGTCAATGAGGGATTTCTTGCAAGCTTGTAGGACTGAAGTATAAAAAATCTCATGCATATGCTAATACACACAAGATAAGAGATAATAAGCATGACTCACATACATAAAACTGTCTGTTTTTTTTCTCTCCCTAGTGCTATTTTTTACATTTCTTGTTATCATAGACCAATAATGAATTTATTTACTCGGTTTTAAAGTAGGTCTGCATTTGCGCGGCTATATTACTTTTCAACTCAAAAGTGTTTGATGTGCCTTTGAAATGCATTCCTAGAAAACAAAGCCATGTGTAATTAGGACCAGACTACAATTAGACTGTGTGTTTTCACTGCTATTGAATCATTATCAGGGGGATAGCCTGCTTGCATACGCATTTCTGAGTTGCTAATAGAACAGAAAGGACATTGAAAAGGGAAAGACACAAGGTACGCAAGGAGATAATGCAATGTTAAAAGTGAAGTGGTGAAAATTAACAGGCATTAGTAAAGGCTTTGACACTTTGTATTACTGTGTTTGTGATTATGTGTATATGGAAGAGATTACATAGTCTAAGAGAGTCGGGTAATATGATATCCACCCCCATTTACCTCTAGGGACATATTACACCTCTCATTATGCTACTGATTGGCCTGATTTCATCTACAAAGCATTTTGAGAAGGGCAGAATCCCTCCACACCAATAAACCTGCAATCAGAGACAGATAGACAGACAGAGAGAAAGAGAGAGAGAGAGATAACAGAAATAGGTTTGCTTTACAAAAGAACATCCACAGTCGACAGTCAATGTCAATCAACAATAAACGTTCTTGATTCTTCAGCTAAACTCCACGCGTTCCACATATTGCCAGCTGTGGTAAAAACGCTACAGATGCACAGCAACCTGAGCATATCAGAAAAAAAGACATTCCTTTCTCTTTATCACTGAACTTGGAGCAAACAGTCTAATTTACAGGGCAAACTTTCCTCTCTTCGATAGCCTGATTTGATATACTCCAATAGAGCCTTTCTTCCAGACACCATCAATTGTCTATGGATTTTTCTTCCACCACGGAAGAGAAACAAAAAGAAGGCCTGCACTGCCTCCAGCCTGAGACGCTTTATTGATATCGATGCAGTAGGAATATTGCCCATTTTCACCAGGGGATCAATCTAGCCCGTCGCTGGGTGTTTTACGAGCCGCGTCCTCTCTGTGTGGGGTGGCCCTACAGTGTGTGTCTGTGTGTGTATGTGGGTGACAGCCTTGCAGGAACAGGGTGCCATTGCAAATCAAGCGGATCTCACGTGCAGGATCACAGAAATCGCCCCCTGCGAGCAAACGCTGAGTCTGTTTTGGTAGGTGAGGCGAATCTAAATTGACCAAAAAGCAACAAGCAATCAACAGCAAGAAAATCTCATGCAGCAGTCGATGTCAGTACATTACAGTCACAGACTATCTCAGGCTTACTTTTTATGAGCTTTCGCTGGGCGAGCATACCGAGCGGAAGTCTATGACCACAGCAGGTGTCAGGCCCTGTTGGACAGCATCTCATCCAGTTGCGCTTTTATAGACTGCAGAGTTGCTTCGGTTTCACTGGTAAGTGCCTTCTGCAGAGGCATGCTAGCGCCCCTTGGTACTAGTTAGCATGGTGGCTGGCAGCTGGAGCGGGCTGATGGAGGGTGATGAGTGGAGCGGAGCGTTACGAGGATGGAGGGGAGGAACAAGAAGGGAAGAGGTGGGGGTGGGGAGTGCACACCTGGCATCCACCACAGATGGGCATAATCATCTCTTACCCAGAAGCCCTCCCTTTACCGCCACCATCTCGACTGCTTGAGTGCACGCATGCAGGCGCACACGCATTCCAATCTCACACACGATCGTTTGCTCACAAGCAGACGCACGGGTAGACGCAAGCAGTTTCATCGCTGGAATGCACGCATGCAAATGCATGGTAGATCATACTGAAGCAAATAACGCTTGCCTTGCAGTTCTTGCTGCGTGGCTTACTGTTGCTTCTTTTATGTAAGAAAATGTTCTGCAGCGTTTGTGACACACATTATTTGACAGTTTAACATTTATTAGAACACAAGGTACAAATGAGACATACTTATAGCAACGTTCACAGAGGAACACACACGCGCACTATTCCATTCTCCTTGACTGTGAATATATTACACAATCAGGTTGAGCAATTAGACACATCCATGGGGACCCTACACACAGAAAACAAACAAGCAAACAAATCCTAATAGCTGGAAGAGCACCGGAGCCCTAGAGACACCTCCAGAGGTTTGAGTTCATGTCATTATCAGGGCTCTGTTTTGAAACGACAGAGACACACATCAGAATGGATTTGTTATTTTCTGGGGAGCGAGCGAGGTAAACAATAGGTGGAACACAACCCGAACGTGTACGATGCATTCTAAAGGAAACCGACAACGCAAGCCATCAGACCGGCATTCCAGCATAAGGGAAAGGCTAGTGATGGAGGAAAAAAGCCAGCGTGTGCCGCTCAGATTATCTATGTGGCTTGGTGGACACTAAGCGGTTAACGCGTCAAGGGTCCCGTGATTTATTTATCAAAAATATTTCACCAGGAAGCGCGCCCGAGACGGACCATCTCATTTAGCGCCGACGCCCCCCAGGGGAGCCCTCCATTTCCAGGCAACAAAAGGGTCCGCTATGCATCCCCTGAACTCCTTTGATGTTTATTTTAGTAGCCCACCCCTGCTGCTCCAGGTCCCTTTTGTGTCCAGCCAGGTACAACAAGATCAAGCTTAGCCTCAGCCAGTCAGACTGCCTCTGGGCGGCCCCCTCCGCTGACCTGGTCATGATATGTCCAGCCCCTAAACCTTTTACTCCTCGCTTCCCGCTACGTTCCCCCAGTCTCCCGTGCGGCCCGGGGGCAGCTGGTTCTGGTAAGGTGGGAGGAGGGAGCAAAATATGAGAGCAAATCTCTCACTCAACCAGTGGGAGGGGGAATGATGGGATAGTGGTGGTGTGAGAGAAATGGTGTGTGTTTGTGTAAAAAAAATATAAAAGAGGAGGGGGGCAACATTTTCTTTCACTGCCTGCCAATCCATCAAGACTCAGGCTACTGCTGTGAGGCCCATCAGCCAGCACAGAAAAGTACAAGACCCGGCAACAGAGCCCCTCACTCTACAGCCATCACTCATCCACTCTCTCTGAACTCCCTGTGACCCTTTCCTCACGCTCCTCTCCGCAACGTACAGTCCTTGCTCCTTTGCACCTAGTTTGAGCGTAAACCAGGGGTTCTGTGACCCATCTCCTATTTGGGATTACAAAAATATTGTGACCCCGGACTTGACACTCGCAAAACAGAATTAAGCTAAACACGATTTGACAGGTGGCACATTTATATTCTTTAGAATATGAAAAAATATGATATCTAGTCAATTTATCATTATTAATATTATTATTAGCTAAATTGATAGAGCATTGTGTTAGCAGCGTAAAAGGACACGATCGTATTGATAAAATGTATACCTTGTAATGCACTGCAAGTTGCTTTGGATAAAAGTATCTGCCGAAAGCATAAATGTAAATGTATTATTATTATATTTAAGCATTTTGCAGATGCTTTTATCCAAAGCGACTTACAGTGCATTCATACATGTATAATTTATTATATAGTTTCATTATCTCCATGAGTACAAATATACCACATCTGGTTAAAAGTGATTTGCTTTAAAAATGTTACATGTGGCATGCTTAATTTATCGGTACAGTACGTAGTATAAATAACATTTATATAAATCATCCACAACCCAACATCTGCATCTCTGCGGGGTCACAACCCAAGAGTTTAGAAGCTCTACCTCAAAGACACAACCGTGTGTCCATGTGGCCCTATTTGTTTTCTTGTCTGCGTATATGATAGCGAGATTACAGTAATAGGTGGAAGAAGGTGGATGTGTTTACATGACACTGTGTTTGTGTCAGAACTCTGCTTTTCTCAGCAGCTAGGAGAAGGAGAAAAGCACAGATAGAAAAAGTGAGAGAGGGAGCGAGAATGAGAACACTAGTTGACATCATTAGGCTGGACACATTTTTGTCACGCTTCCAGATTTAACCCGTCTGCGTTTCGCTGAATGCCGAATCAGTCGCGCTCCTTTTCTTCCCCTCTGCCTTCTTTCTTTCTTTTTTAATATCTCACATGCTCAGTGTCATAGACATCCTGTCTCTCACAACAGTCTGATGAAGGGAAGATATTGTGTGGTTGAAAGCTAGACTATAAAAGACAACATTACCACAGCTGTAGAGTAATGCACTGTGTTTGCCACAGAGGTCAGAATAGCCACAGACCAAAGCCTTCAAGACGCATTACAGTAAAAAAGCAGAAAACAAAACCTCCTAATATTCTTTTAAGATATGACTATCCTTTTCTCGCCGCATTGATTTTTAATAAATGTAATTACATCGGGTTAAATCAAATATGCTCTTGCTTATCGTTTTATCTTCACATAGACTCCTGTAATCCAAACTTACTTTTCCCCTCCACTTTGTTGTTTATCAATGACTTAATCGTGTTTGCCGGTGTTGGCCGAGACTGTGAGGCCGTTATGAAATTCTGCGAGTTCAAAAACAATCTGACATTGTTGCCGGCGAATCGCGTTATTGCGACGAAGGCCTCGGGACAATGTGTGTGTCTTTATGACAAGTCGCTCGCTCGGCAATATCATGTCCAGATGCCGCACCCTCTGAAACAGCACCATAACCTATAAAACAAACCTGACCGCGGGCAGTTCTTAATCGCATGAAGCCTCGAATCGGGAGACAATATTGTTTGAATTCTATTTGTATTGGTGCGACTGACCCTTATATGACTCACTGCCAACATTAAAGGGGAGGAGAGACGGAGGAATTGTGGGATGTTTGTGAAAGGGAAAAAGGCGAGGGGTTATTTTTCAACCCAAGATGGATGTCCCAGCATCCAGTGTGATTAGAGAAATGGATAACTCACTAACATCTGTGCAAAGTACAATAAAGAGGGATTTAGTGTTACCCTGAGGTAGGCAAGGAGAGCCTGTCTGTCCATTAAACGGTTTATTACAGAGCCAGAAGCCCTGTTCTAACTCACTTATTTCTGCGCGGGGGTTTAGACTGTGTGACTGCTTGTCATCCTCAGTAGACAAGGCTCCAGGCTCCATTTCCCCCTCTCTCTCTTCTTCATTCTTCCTCTTTCCACCTCTCACTCTTTCACAAGCTCCCCCCCTTTTCTTTCATTCTCTCCCATTTGCCTCCAATGTCGTTCGCCCTGCACATCTCTCTCTCTCTCTCTCTTTCCTCTCTATGTGAGTGCACTAGGTGGATGACAATCAAATGACTCATTGAGCAGCTGGAGAGGCCGACCCCCGGCGAGGGCTTAACTACGGAAAGTGAGCATGATCATGTCACACTTCACAATGCTCGTTGGCTGTAGCCGTGGCAGCGGGAGGGACAGGGAGGGGCTACCTTAAAGAGACAGTGACACGACTGCAGCTGGACAGCCAGCTTCACTCTGTCACTGCACTTCGGACTCGGCTCGCTAGCGAGCGTATCCTGTTGTCAAGTTTACAGAGTCGCTCCTTTGTTTTATTTACGATCGTGAGGTGCGCCGCAAAACACTCATTTTCGTAATTTATTGCGGGTATGAAAATGTGATTTCAGCAGGTGTGTGCATTAATGTGATGTATTGTGTCTGGCTGTTAACTTTTGCTGTACAATCTAGCTCGAGACAAGTCCAACTGACGTGTTTTACACTTGAAACGGGCGAGGATATCAGATCAGTAATGTATCGTCAAAGCATGACAAACACGAGCGCTTGTCTCATTAAATGTCCCCATGCGCCATTTCAAATCTGGACTCGGTGCGCGTATGCGCGCGCAGGAGGAGACAGCATTGGCTGGGAGGAATTGATGCCCTGTGTTTGGCTAATTAAGACAGCACTAGACATTTCCGTGCAGCGAGATGGCGGAGAGGTGCTAATTCATAATTGACGTAATGGATGGAGTCTGTCTGTTGGCTTTTTAAACGCTCGCGATTTCGCCGTGATTAGCTGACACGTACCTTTGTGTGAATAATGAAAATATGCACCATGCTCCACACTTTAATGGATACGAAGCCAATCTCGAACCGGCGTTTTCCGACAGCCATCTCTTCCTCTCTGGGCCTCCCTGGAAGGGCTGTCAGATGAAAAATGGACCTTGTTTGAGATAGACACTTTGTTAAATATAATCTTCTAATATTCTATTAGTCCAGGTTCCCACACAGGAGACAGAGTGGGTATATATATACGGATTATTGCATTTAGCTCACTCTACACTACAGTGTGCTTATAGCAACATTGATGTTATCACGAGCGTAAACCGTGTTTGTTTGCATTGTATTATTTAACTAACCTGTGCGTTTTACAAAATACGACACATTACATCAAAGCACACTTTGTATATACAGCTGAATAAGGCATAGAAACCTGAACAATGGCCAAAACCAAATATGTAGGAGGGGATGTACATGTTTATATTGCAATGTGACTGAAACCAAAAGGCCTATTATGTGTGTTTGTTTTCATTTGCTCTACCATAATATTACTGTGTACCTACCATAATATACAGTATGAAGTTATAGTTTTGCCATTACATAGACTATCAGAATAACAATACGATAATCACATTGATGCAAAACCATGATTGCATTTCACTATACTGTATGTTAGTCTATTAACAAAGCAAGGCAAGTTGTTCGGCCAACCCTCTCCACAGCCAGAAGACAGTATATCCATATCCACGTCACTCACGCTGTGGCCCAAACAGACAGCTAAAATAACACTCTGGTAGCATAAACAAAGCAAGATTACACCCATGGGAGTGTGCGGTCTGGTTGTCTATTGTACACCCTTCACCCATCTCCTCCTCCTCTCTGCTTGACTACAGCCTCCTGACATTTAGCAGCAGTTGTCAGCATCTGTCTATACTCTAAGAATTAAGTTTATGAAGGGTTGTGTTGTGTACATTTGTGTGTGCCGTTATCTATTCATGGATACGAATCTAATGATGCAAATGTGAGAACAACAACGACAAAGAAGAAAATGTACTTAATAGAATTAGACATCTGTATACAGTTACATCAAATGCACTAATATAATCATGTATAAAGAAAATATTTAATAGAGAGGAATACACTGAACCGCAAATGGCACAATGTCATAAAGTACGTACAAACAAAACCCCAAAATGGAGAATGCACGTGTGTGGGGAATAAATCCTGTGTTTTTTGCCATAATGAGATTACAGCCATTTTGCACCATAGTCATTAGGACTGCAGTAGAATAATCCAGCCAATCAGAGCGCAGGGAAAGGATCAGCTCTGTCTCTGATGCCCATCAGCTGTCAAGCGGGGCCAGCTGGGTGACATCATGGGGTCTGTTTCCGTGGTGATGATTGACACTGTGTCTGTCAAAGCTGGAGAGCTGCGCACATGTGACTCGTCATTAGCGATGAGAGGAAGAGAGAGAGAGGGAGAGAGAGATCTCCACTGCCACTGTCCCCCATCCTGTCTAATCACCTGCCCATTGTAGCTGAAACGCTGTAAACATTAGCAAAGAAAAAGTGACTGATTTCATCTCATCAAAGGGACACATCAGGGATTTAGCTTTTTTCAGACATCATTATCTTTTGCATTGTGCTATATCGCACACAGTTGACATGTATTTACATGCTTTCAAGCTTTCTTTCATGCAGCTTATATGTTAGCAGCACTGCCACAACTGCATTGCAGGTGAAGCACTCGTGCGTAGTGATGTTCAGACATTTACATTTATGCATTTGGCAGATGCTAATATCCAAAGCGACTCGTGGCGCATTAAACAGATGCATATTTATTATCAGTATGTGCATTCCCTGGGATTCGAACCAATAACCTTGCACTATTAATGCAATGCTCCACCAAGAGAGCTACAGGAATTAGCGTTACAATAAAGCACAGGTAATGAAATGTATACAGAAAGATCATGTAGATATTTAATAAATAATGCGTTTTATCGACAGCAACCCGTGCTAAACTGCGCTAAATTATTCAGCTAGGAAGATTTACAGATGTTCCTTACTAGTTCGTGTAATTGTACTTGGAAGCATAAAAAGGCAAAAGAAAAAATTCCTACAGACCTTCTGACCCTGTGGTTGCTATTAACATCTGAACTCTATACCTAATTGTAAACTCCTGTGTTCCTCATGGCCGTTGTACGACTACTAAAGATGTTCAAACAGCATCCGACAACTTTGATCAGTCAGAGCAACATTTCCGCCTCTCAGTGGACGTTAAAGTCAAGAGTACTTCCGTGACTAATCGCAGTGAAGGCTTTGTGCTTCCACAGGGTCAGTAGTGACATGCCGACCCCCAAACCAGCCAACGTAACCCTCAATGTCAACATGCATACAATGAACTGACATTTTTCTGATTCGCTTATTTAGTGAAAGTGTCATAACCGCGCTTGGCTACTGACCAGTGGAAGCATCATATCAAATCTGAAGTCACTCCAGATGTTCTCGCTCTGGCTAGTCGCAACCTGCACATCTGTTTAAAGCAAAGCACATATCCAGGTGCATATCAAGATGGGTACAATCTTCAAAGAAAAGATTAATTAGCCAACACTTTAAATTAATGTCCAATGATGGACCTTTAATTATGGAGTAATTCATTATCATTACAACAGACTAATTATGTCATTAAGTAAAGTCGTCCAAAAATAATTTCATTACACTGAGGTGGTTCCAAGACACACTACTTATTTTCAACCCAAGCGCATTGGTATGTAAACAACATCGTTGTTGTTATTGTTCGTACAGACGTGTTCTAGCAAAACAACGGAGGTGGCAGCTAACCGCATGTCTGCCGGTGGATGTCGGCTTCAATTAATTCTCCTACAATCTAGGAAGTTATTTTGAAAGCTAGTGTAGTAATAACGTTTCAGCTAAAGAAAAAACGTCTAGGCTTTAAAGCAGTACAGCACTAGGGCTGATTAAAGTCTCTTGTGCATGATATTTACGCTCTTTTACTCTCTTCCTGTTTGTTTTGGATTGAAATCCCCACAAGACAAGCAGAGACTGACGGATCTTCAGCAAAGTTCACACTGTGTGCGCTGTGAGATGCACCGAGCCCACCCAAAACTGTCAAAACGACAAACAGTACATCTCCCCCTGCGAGCCGAGCCCTGATATCGCAGCCGGTGTCATTGCAAATGGACGACATCTTCTGTGCGTGCCTGATAAGGGCACTCACCTCACGGTGACCCGATTCAATGTACACACGCGTGCTCTCACAAATATACGCTCAAACATCAGCGTATACAAACACGCATCTCACGCGAACACACACACACACCGAATATCTCTTTCTGTCTTTCTCTCCCATCTCGTTGCTTAGACGTGCATGTCTCTGGCAGATGTACAATGTCACAAGCGGGGAGAAGAAAAAGTTGTGTTCTCAGGCAGACGCATGCCTGCCAATCACATTTCACCATGTCCAACCTCGTGACAAAGACTGTCATTCAAACCTCACATCATAGACCCATCCATAGGGTTACCTTTCCTCTGTCGCTCTGTCAATCACAAACCATGGAGCTTAGGCGCGATCGGACAAGAGGACGAATTTGCAAACCCCACGAGTAAAGGAAACTCTCCGCAAAGCTAAAAGGCTTCCAGTCCTGCAAATTAGTTGACTGACAGCTCATGATTGTCCTTCCTCAGCAGTGACACGTCGAAATGCTCCTAAACTAGAATCGTCTCGTCTTCATTGGGCTTTGCTTTTTCTCATCATTCCTCTTCCCCCCGCTCACTCACTCGATGTGCTTTTTTCTCCTGCATGCGTGCGTCAAAACGTCAATTTCGGAACGACAGGATGTGACAAGGCCCGTTGCCCAGGGGGACGGCTGGAATAGAGGGCTACGCAAATTGATTTTGATTTCATTCCAAATCATTCAAAGTGTTTAGTTCTAATGGGAGCTGATCAGAGCGCAGTTCGGAGCATGGCACCGGGTCTAGAGATTAGTTCTGTCGTTCGGGCGATCAGGGCCTGTCGGGTCCACTCCCTCGCAGAGCCACGTCACATCACGGGTCCCGTCAGCCGGGCTCCATCTAAAGCCTACGCTTTACATAACAGACAATGAGCAACACGAGCGATACCCTCTACCTCACACGAGAGGTGCAGAGATCCACCCACCGGCGTCCAAAGCTGTCACAAGCATATGCTAATGCGACAAGATTGAGGAAGAGAGCCGCTGCTACAAGCACTGTATGCAAACAGGCTGCTGGGCTAAGGGAAAGAGAGAGAACTCTCACTGTGGATGGACAGCAGAGTGGAAGGTTTAGAAGATTTGAACATTTTTGGAGCTTGACTGCAATTTGCGCTTTGTGCTCTTCAATTGTGCTCTTGAAATGACATGTAGGCTAGTTGTCATGTTTTTTACTTCAGTGAACATTTTTTGAAAGTCAGGTTCTGTAAAGGCACATACCTTGTCTTGCCAACAAAAACTACAAAAATGAAAGGTATTGAACATATGGCTATTGCACAGAAAGAACGATACGTACAGGGTGTTCATGTAGCTAAACTGGTAGAGAATTTTCGTAGCAGGTCATGGGTTCAATTTCGGAAACATGCATAGGGGAGAGCGGGGCACAACCTAACGCTTTTTGGATTTGGCTCAATTATTCAAAAAATATTTGAGTTTGATTTATTTAATTTTTACACAAGCAACACACACATCTCTGCTACAAATGAACATTTGAAGTTTGTTTCTAGTACTTACCATTCTTGAACAATTACACCAAACGTGACAGAAGTGCAAACGTTACAACTTATCTATAATAGACAGGTATCCAAACTGTATTCATTCATCCAGCCCTTTTCTAACAATAGTTCAATTATAAATGAATACAAATGTCTAAATATGTGAGAAAAAGCAGCACAATTATGAAAAAAAAATTTTTTTTATATGTGACTCAGTCTGTAATAACCATACTACAGTTTCAAAGATCAAATTCTCAGATAATGAGCATCAAAGTTAGCCTAGAAATCTAGACGCACCCTAGCGGCCGCAAAATATATTTGCTGCCAGGGTTTAGTCTAGGCACTCACAATACACGTAACAGCTCCAAAAACCAAAATTTGGTCAGGCCAATCACATCGTGTGTAGCGTCTGTGGGGCGGGCTTAACATGATGACGACAGAGCTGCAACGGTTCCTACTTGAATGGCTGCTGCTGCTGCTGGCGAACAGCTTTCTTTTGAAGCGGCTTTGGCCGCGACTCTGGAGGACTTAGACTTATGTTTTTCTTTGAGAGAAGAGCAAATAACCCTACTGAAGTCCTTTTTAAGCAAGAAAGATGTGTTTGGAGTTTTGCCGACTGGTTACGGTAACTACGTCACCTTCTTCGTTGCTCTGATTAGTCATAGCGCTATCCTATTGCGTGCAGAGGCATTTTGAGGGACAACCTTATATCCCGCCCCTTGCATTGAGCCGTTTGTGTGAAGAGTTGCCAGACCTTACATCTTGATGTAGGTCTGGCTAACCAGGCTACATCAAAGTGTGATTTTAGCAATTTCATTATGATTTCAATCTTTGACATGACCTTATTTAATCAATAAAAAGATTTGACACACGATTTTAAATAAGCAGGCACCTTTATTTTGTTGACAGCCAGCCATCATTTGTGTGTAGCCTATTTAAAACAATATCAAGAATTACGCTAATGTTAGCGTTTTTCATATCGTAAGTGCTGAGGGGTTAGTTGTAACACAGCGTTACAATTAACCCCGCTGGGTCAAAATATTTTCAAGCCCACAAAAGCTGCAAAAGCTAAGAGCTGCAGACATATTTCAAAATGATGCTATGTTTTAGTCAACAAGACACTGATTAATATGACATAGCATTGGATTTGGTATCTTACAAACCCAACTTAGAAACCGAAAAAACCATATGATGAAAAAATTTACTTACATACCACCAAAACACTCATTCATCAATAACTCTCTGGAAAAACATAATACATTTGTAATAATTTGCGGGAGATCGTCTTTTGGCAGCATGAAAAAATACAGCAAAAACAAAATGCTCAACCTTGTGCAACAATGTAAACAGTCCGTGTTACAACTAACCCCGGCCCCTTGCACCCCTTCAGATAAAATGCACCTTGGATAAAAGTGAAAAATGAAAAATAGCCCCCACCCTCTTAGAAGACCCTTGTAGAACTTCAGTTTTCCATCGACTTCCGAGATACACATGATTTCTTCTCAACATCAAAGAAATGCAATATATGTCAACAAACCCTAGAAGCTACAACTGAATACACCTAACATTTGTCATCTCTGCAATGTTCTGCTTATTACTTTCTTTAGTGATCACCCCAACTCCTC